>NC_134356.1:592521282-592828818 GCF_048569485.1 Anomaloglossus baeobatrachus
CGGGCCGAGCCGCTCGAGGTCCGGGCTCGGGTTTTCGGTGGCACGAGCACCTCCGGACCGGTGGCCACGTCGCTCTGTTAAAGGGGAGGCAGTGGGGTGGTGGTGGTGTGGGACGAGGCGCGCAGCCGGGCGGGCTGCGTTGTCATCCTACGGGTCGTGACGTCACCCACGGGTCCTGTTGACGAGATGCACCACCACTGCGGCTGGAGTGAGGGTGGGCTCGTCCGGGATCGGTGTTGCGGCCGCAGCCTAGATGTTAGCCCCTCCGTGGGTAGGGGCGGTGTATCCCGGGGCCCGATGGGAGAGGGAGAGACTGATGGTGACGGTGTTGTTGTCGGAGTGCAGGGTGCCGTGCTGCGGTGCAATGTCGTGCCCGGATGGCACTGGTGTACTCACGATTAATTCACACTCAGAGTCACTGGTAAACCAAAGTTTGGGTATGGTCGGGTCCCGCAGCTGGCTGCTTGTGTCCCCTGTGAGGTTGATGGTGGCCCCTTTCCCTTGCACCTCTTGTTGTGGTTTTTCGGCTCCCCTCTCAGTCAATTTGCCTAATCTCAGTGGCTTCTAAGCTAGGACGGGGTCTGAGTACCCGGTTTCTGGTGCTCCGGTACACGGTTGACTCCCCGGTTCAGAGCCGGCGGGCTCCAACCCTGGCCCGGTCCCTAGGGTTCCACCGGTTGCTGTACCGGTACTCCTGCAGGCGACCACCACCGTCTGCCTGCCTGACGTTACGGTGATCCCAGGCTCCAACCCGGGTCCCTGACAGCTCTGCTTCTCCACACCTCCTGTCAACTCTCCCTCCAAACTTAGACTGTTTGTATTTCCTGCCTCAGGACAGTAGTCTCCTCGGTGGGCGTGTCTTTCCGCCTGACTCCGCCCACCTGGTGTGCCCTACTGGCCCTGAGGAAGGCATCAGGTCTCCCTTTCGGGTGACGGGTGTGTCCCCACAGGGGAAGGGGGGGTGTGTGTAATGCGGTAGGTGTTGTTACCTGTGACCCCTGGGGTCCAGGGCGTCACAGGAGCATCATCCATTGATGATTTTGTCAGGCTTGTTTCCAGAAACATATGTCAATGACAATGAAAGCTGGTTGAACATGGGTTTGCCACCTTATTACAAATGTCACAGACTATTTCTATTTAATCAATGTTTGCTACATGTCAGGGCCGCTATCTGGGCATTACTGCCCTTACTGGTGTATGGGGCCCAGTGAAGAGGGGGGCCCGGCACAGCTGAGGTAGTTACTTTGCTTTATTAAAGGGAACCTGTCAGGTCCAATATGCACCCAGAACCACGAGCAGTACTGGGTGCATATTGCTAATCTCTGCCTAACCATCCCTGTATCTAGTAGCATAGATAAAGAGATCTTTAGAAAAAGTATTTCTAAAGATCTTTTATCGTTTGCTAATGAGCGAGGGGACTAGTCCCCTGGGCGTTAGTTCCCCTGGCTAGTCGGCACTATTAGCATGTTAGTACAGCCCTGTGGGGGCGTACTAACATGCTAATGAATGCGCAGCATCAGAAGATGATCTCAGTCACCTCTCCGCTGCCATCACTGCATCAACGCTGGATTTCGGCTCAATGCGCATGACCCCTGAGGTTCGGTCATGCGCACTACATCAGTTTGAAGCCAGGACGCATACACCCGGCTTCATAGTGCCTCTTAATGAATTTGTAGTGCCCCTGAAAGCCTCAGGCGCTACAAGGAACTGCATCCTCTAGGGGATGCAGGACCTACCCCCTGGGACCTAGAGCACCAGTGCCTTTTCCACCAACACACATCTAAATCCTAGTTCTCCTCTCCACTCTGGGCATAAAGGGTTAACCATGTAAGGGGATGATCGCCATGGCAACGAGTCCCTGGGTATAGCCAGCCTGGTGGGAGGGGTCAGCAGTCAGAGAAGTCTGGAGAAGGGAGCACACGGAGGAGGTGTGCGGATGTGCCTGAGCTGGGTCCGTGTAACGGTGACCCCAGGGGGCACAGGAGAGAGGTCGCCAGGATGAGTACCGAGATATCGCTGGGACCAGAGCACGAACTGGGCACAGGGCCCTAAGTCAAATGTCAAGTTTCAAACGGTTTGATAAATACCTGCACGGTGAGGACACCTTTATGGATAATGATCCGGGGGCATTAGTGTGGCGCCCTGGGCAAGCCAGGACGTCACAAGCACAACACCAACACACCCCACACTCCCGGTCAGGCACACCGAAGTCAGACAAAAACCCTTGTTGCCTTCCTCCAGGGGCTGATGTCCACACCAGGGGGTGGGCCAGGCGGTTGGTCCCGCCCACCGAGGAGTTCACAGTCCTGGAGGCGGGAGAAGCAGGAGAGATAGAGTTTGGAAGTGAAAGTGGAAGGAGGGAAGTAGCAGTTAAGCAGACAGAAGGTAGTCCAGGTGTGTGGCCCAGACGGATCAGCAAGGTTGGCAGACGGTGGTGACCGTCTGCAGGAGAGGCCTATTGGAGCTAGCCGTAAGGACCGTGGATGGGCGGTGGCCCGGCGGTACCGGACCAGTACGCAAAGAGAAGCAAGCACCATCCGGCAGGGGCTTACGGACCCCGGCAAGGCTAGGAGTCGCCGTGAATTTGCCAAATCCGTTAGCGAAGGGAACCTCCTGGGTTTCCCAGCAGCCAAGTCCCGACAGAAGGCAACAGTCCAACCGAGAGAGGGAAACACAGTCACCGCCAAGGCTAAAGTTCCCAGGGCCAGAGCCTGCGGGCAAAAAGGACTCCTTCAGGAACCTTCAAGCTGGGGAGCGGGTTACCAGTGGGAACCCATTGGAACCGTCACATCACACAGGTGCAGGAAAAGGCAGTCACCATCAACCTGTCGGGAGGAGAAACACCGCAGCCGTCTGTGGGACCCATCCATCCAGCCGTTTGTTTTACCGGGAACTCTGTGTACATCATTGGCTGAGTGAGTACCACCGTGCCGTGCGGCACAGCGCTGCCCCCGCAACCCTGCACCTCACCAGGCCCCATAACCCGCCTGCAATCCATCCCTACCCCATCACCGGGCCCCGGGACAACCAACCCCCTACCCACGGAGGGGAGAACTAACACCCAGGCTGCTCTCTGTCATCGCTCCCGGGATCCCCGTCCAGAGCAGCGGTGGTGTCACAACCTCACCACAACCGTGGGTGGCATCATGGACAATCTCAAATCCCCACAATCAATTCCCACCCTTTTCACTCACGGGCGAGGAATGCCGCTCGAGTCCCCGGGATCCGGCCCACCGCTCAAGCCACCGAGCAGCAGCAGCAGCGGCCGGACCCGAGCAGTGGGAGAGTGCAGCGTCCCCTCCTCCGCCCGCGACAACTTGGCGTCACGAACAGGATCTTACTGCTCTGCCGTCTGGTAGAGGTGCGCCTTGTGACCGCCGGAGGTGTCCGGCTGAAAAGTTTGAGAAGCCGCCATCTTGGGCGTGAAAACTTCCCGCTCGAGCGTCTCCTCGAGCAGTGGAGGCACGAAGGCCTAAACCCCGCCCCTGTAGAGGAGGAGCCGGAAAGAGACTAAGGGGGACGCGGATGGAGAAATGGCGGCGTCCTTGAATTGGAGCGCGGGAGTACCCGCTACCGGAGTGTCTAAGCTCTGGGGGCACCGAGGAGGGGTAGCCTTTGAAGACTGCGGCCCGGGTGAGCTCCCCGCCGGGACCGCTGCGTGGCTGGAGCGGGAGCTGGGCCGGTTATGCTTGAAGGTGAGGGCGCAGAGCCTGCAGCAGCTGCTGGACTGGAAGGCGGAGATGCGCAGGATGGTTGTCGTAGTGGGGGCCCGTGAGCAAGGGGCCGCTGCGGCCGTGCCACGTTGCGACCAGTCCACCCAAACCCCAGAACCAGCCCTGATTGCATGGGAGCCGGGGGCCGGCACCGCAGCCGGAGGTCCAGAGAGAATGTCGCTGATGGAGGAGGGGTTCCGACTACGCTGCCCCCGCCACCGTTCTTAACGGCCGTCAGTGGTTCTGGACTAAACTGCCTGTGGAAAGAGAACCCGATGTACCGACCGGTCCCCGAGTGGGCCGACCCCTGCGGTGGTAGCCGCTCCAAAATCAGCGGAGCACCGTTGCAAGTTGTGTCCGTTGGGACCACCAGTTAAAAGTTTGCAAATGATAAGAAAAGAAATGATAAGTAAAGAATTACCGAGAAGTTCACCTGATTGACACAACCTGATTGAACCGGTCGTTGCCGGCAACTGTTGTCCCCGTGGGGACTGTTTGCAAATTATGCGTAGAAACTGCTACGGACATGCCCGAGAACTGGCAGGGCAACCACGAACTTGTGGTATGTAAATAAAAATGTTGTTTTATGGCTTAACCGTTACCTCCTCCGGAGAGGCTGATTTGGAGGATGGGCCTGGAGGGAAGTGATGGCCCAGGCCCGCCACTACCGCAACTGGTGGCGATCCTCCGGGGGTTTCAGGGGCTCCCCTTGGACGTGGGTCCCCTGAAAAGGACAGAACCCGCTCGGGTAACTTGTGCTGGACTGGGGTCAAGGGGTGCTGCCCATTTGCTTAGGGGCAGCATCAGGGCCAGGTTGCTTGGGTGGGAGAGAGCGGAAGCCGAAACCGTTTAGTAACGTTTAAGTAAATATACCTCCCGATGTGGGAAGAAGCTAATATAATTGTAACCTGTTTTACTGTTTATCTTTTCAGTTGTGAAAATAAAACCGGTGATGGACGGGCAGCCCGTGGATGGTCTGCATTTTACTAAGGGGGAATGTGGCGCCCTGGGCAAGCCAGGACGTCACAAGCACAACACCAACACACCCCACACTCCCGGTCAGGCACACCGAAGTCAGACTAAAACCCTTGTTGCTTTCCTCCATGGGCTGATGTCCACACCAGGGGGTGGGCCAGGCGGTTGGTCCCGCCCACCGAGGAGTTCACAGTCCAGGAGGCGGGAGAAGCAGGAGAGATAGAGTTTGGAAGTGAAAGTGGAAGGAGGGAAGTAGCAGTTGAGCAGACAGAAGGTAGTCCGGGTGTGTGGCCCGGACGGATCAGCAAGGTTGGCAGACGGTGGTGACCGTCTGCAGGAGAGGCCTATTGGAGCTAGCCGTAAGGACCGTGGACGGGCGGTGGCCCGGCGGTACCGGACCGGTACGCAAAGAGAAGCCAGCACCATCCGGCAGGGGCTTACGGACCCCGGCAAGGCTAGGAGTTGCCGTGAATTTGCCAAATCCGTTAGCGAAGGGAACCTCCTGGGTTTCCCAGCAGCCAAGTCCCGACAGAAGGCAACAGTCCAACTGAGAGAGGGAAACACAGTCACCGCCAAGGCTAAAGTTCCCAGGGCCAGAGCCTGCGGGCAAAAAGGGCTCCTTCAGCAACCTTCAAGCTGGGGAGCGGGTTACCAGTGGGAAACCATTGGAACCGTCACATCACACAGGTGCAGGAAAAGGCAGTCACCATCAACCTGTCGGGAGGAGAAACACCGCAGCCGTCTGTGGGACCCATCCATCCAGCCGTTTGTTTTACCGGGAACTCTGTGTACATCATTGGCTGAGTGAGTACCACCGTGCCGTGCGGCACAGCGCTGCCCCCGCAACCCTGCACCTCACCAGGCCCCATAACCCGCCTGCAATCCATCCCTACCCCATCACCGGGACAACCAACCCCCTACCCACGGAGGGGAGAACTAACACCCAGGCTGCTCCCTGTCATCACTCCCGGGATCCCCGTCCAGAGCAGCGGTGGTGTCACAACCTCACCACAACCGTGGGTGGCGTCACGGACAATCTCAAATCCCCACAATCAATTCTTACCCTTTTCACTCACGGGCGAGGAATGCCGCTCGAGTCCCCGGGATCCGGCCCACCGCTCGAGCCACCGAGCAGCAGCAGCAGCAGCCGGACCCGAGCAGTGGGAAAACGCAGCGTCCCCTCCTCCGCCCGCGACATTAGCAGTAAACTAGGATCGGGGTTCAAACACTTACCTCCTCCCCAGTGCCCGCCGAACGGAGAAGGAGACTGTACCCCAAAGGGGACAGTCGGGGCCCCCAAATGCTTCAAGCTATGGGGACTCAATCAACAGAGAGTGTCGGGTACAGAGCAACCTGGGTCACTACATTGGCACTGATACTCCTGGGACCTGAACCAGCAAGCCAAGGGTCCACAGTGAGTAGAGACTGTTAAAGTATACCTTGTGTGGTCTCCATCATTATACACCATACATCTCCCAGACACAGCCCTACTTGCGGAGGGCCTACCATCTCAGCTGCCACTACCACTATCCCTGGGAGTATCCACATTGAGCAGCGGCGGGTCTCCATTCTTAACCGCAACCCGCAGGTGACGTCACAAACATTAACTCTTTATTCCCTGTAAAATATCCCCTTTTATTAAGCGTCCCCAGGGCACGGGACCAGGCAACGGCCACCTGAAGTGACATTCCCGTTTGCAACTGCAGGGGACCGAGTACGCCCTTCCCTGGGAGACACAAATTAGGTGCATCTTACTTCTCAACGCCCATCATTAATGAAGTATGAAATGTTGGTCCTAATGAGTTAGATTCTATATGTTGGCAGATCATTGGTAGATCTGTAGGAGGTGGACTCACCCCTGTACTGGTTATGCTATGTATTCTATGCCTTATACCAATTGCATTGTACATGTTACTATGTAATACTGTTAGCTAGGTGCAGGTGCCAGATGTAGTAGACCGGGACTGTTGCCAATGGTTACAACCTAGTTGTTGGGCTGGGTTAGCAGAGGAGTGGAAAAGACAGGGTTAAGGGGGAAGTAACGGATGCTAGAAGGAGGACAGTAGGGGGGTCTCGACAGGAGACAGTTTAGTATAGCGTTCAAGTGAGAGAAGACATGGCCTCAGTGCTAGGGCCAGTCAGGGAACTCTGAAGTAACTTCAAGAGGCCTTGAGTCTATGGCTCACCCCTGTGGGCATAGAGAGTTGTTCGGCTAGGTAGCCATCAGGGTCCAGCAGCGGATTCAGGTGTGAGGAAGAGGGGGAAAGGAGACACAAACCCCGGAGTTTGAGGATGAGAACAAAGATAGTGGGGAAGGGGGACAGGTCGAGGAACAGTACCACACACTGAGTGAAAGAAAGGGAAAAGAAGGTCATGTCTGTCATAATGTTGTGAAGAATAAAAGTGAACATTTCTGTTTGGCCAAGTGAACTACGGTATTGCATTTGTTACTGTCTACAACAACGACTGCCAGCGGGGTGATGGACACCGGCCTGAACAAACCAGTAAGTGTCATGCACCCCACCGAAAGTTACATTTACTCACGAAGTCGCCTTGGCAAAGGAGTGTGGTGTGTTAGCAGCCAGGTGCCCCCTCATTCAGACTGAGCCTATTTTAATAATATCTGTGTTTAATATCAAGTTTATGGTCCCTATAGAAAGAAGATTCTCAGCAGTTTTCCCCAAATATAGCTGGGTCTGTGAATGGTGCACAGGTAAATATCTCATGTGTATGGCCAACTTGATCGTGTACTTATTTTATACATTTTTTTTTAATTCAGCCCCTGCTGCTCCTGGTCTTTTTTGACAGACCGTATTGCTGATGTCACTACACGGTACGTGACCACTGCAGCCAATAACTGGGCTCAGTGGCGCTGCTCTGCTTCGCACTACGATTATATTCTGTCTAGCAGGTGATCTGCGGGCCAGCTAAAAAATTTGTCGAGCACACTACATAATACAAGTCTTACCATGTACTTTTCACTCTATTAATAACATTTCTGCCCTAGGCCCATCAATGTGCTGAAGTCTACCCCAGAGAAGCAGGTCAGCAAGAGTCTCAACTTATTTAGAGATTATGTATATGAGTCTATGTGATTTGTAAGAGCTGCCATTCCTGAGGCTAGTCTCTGTACCTGAAATATCCAGAGAAACTCAAAGAACCAGAGCAGCTTCTTTAACGCTTCTGTGCCACTATTTTGATATAGTCATCACCATATCACCACCACCATATCACCACCACCATATCACCACCACCACATTTATTACTGATATTCTTTACGATCTGTCCGTTTTCAAGCATTTTTCTAGGGACAATGTAAATATATGATGTACATGTTTAGAAAAAAACATACTACAACATGAATTACACAGCAAGATGACCTTTAAGGCCTGTGTACACATTGCAGATTTGATGCCAGAAAAGTGAATGAGAATCCTGCACACATTGAGTATATTCTCCTTGCAGATTTGGTGCAGATTTCAATTCTTTCATTGTTATTCTGCAGATTATACTCATACTAACATTTTTCCTATGCGCTTTTCCGGCTAAGAGATGCAGAAATGGTGCCGAAATTTCTGCATTAAATATTTTACGTGTGCACATACCCTTTAGGGACTTTGGGTGTTCTGTGGATATGTAGGTAAAAACTTGAACAAAAACACTAGGCATTAGCACTTTCTAAGGGGATTAGGATTTTTTTTTTATAAATAAACACTGTCTAAAATAACGCATTTCAAGAAAATCTCTCCTCTTCATATTAAATACCAAATGTAAAAAAAAAAAAACAGTTTTTTTTAATATTTGGGTCTTTTAATCTGAAGGCTATTTTAGACCTTGTATTTATTTATAAGTAAACTTTATCTTCCTTGGAAGCGCTACTGGATGATATTTTTCTCTGTTTTTTACCTACAGTTCCATTGTTTCAAATGCTGTACTACTCATAGCACCTTCAGAGACATCTGTATCTACATCAAAGAAGATGGACAATGCTTCCCTACTTGTCTACATGCCATTACAATTGATGTAACATACAACAACAGGAGGTGAGGACCTCCAATACTGCAATCTTATAGGGAACTTGTCACCAGATCTGGTGACTATAAGCTGCGGAAACCACCAGTGGGCTCTATAACTATCTATCTATATATATATATATATCTATATCTATATGGGCATTATAACATGCTGTATATAAGAGCCCAGGTGCTGCGTAGAACGTAAAATTGACTTTATAGTACTTACCTAAACGGTCGGTATGGTGCAGACTGGTCAGATGGGTGTCTCCGTTCACCGGATGCGGTGCCTCCACTTTCTGCCATCTTTGTCCTCCTTTTTTTGAAGCCTGGGTGCATGTGTGTCGCCCTGGACAAGCCAGGGGCCACAGTGCACAACACCACCACACCCCACACTCCCTGTAGGCACATCAAGGTCAGACACAAAACCCTTGTTGCCCTCCCCAGGGGCTGATGTCCACACCAGGGAGTGGAGCCAGGCGGTTGGTCTCCACCCACCAAGGAGTTCACAGTCCTGGAGGAGGGAAAACACAGGCAGTCTAGTTTGGGAGGAGGAAGTGAGAGGAGTGAAGATAGAGTTTGGAGGAGGAAGTGGAAGGAGGAAAGTAGTAGAGAGGAGAAAAGTGACAGAAAAAGAGCCTGAAGTTGGTCCGGGTGTGTGGCCCGGACAGAGCAGCAAGGTTGGCAGACGGTGGTGACCGTCTGCAGTGGAGGCCGATTGGAGTCTGCCGTAAAGACCGTGGACGGGTGGTGACCCGGCGGTACCGGACCGGTATACAAAGAGAGGCCAGCACCAGCGGCAGGGGCTTTTCGGACCCCGGCAAGGCTTGGAGTCGCCGTGAATTTGCCAAATCCGTTGGTGAAGGGGACCTCCGGGTTTCCAAACAGTCAAGTCCCGACAGAAGGCAACCATCCAACCGTGCAGGGGAGACACCGCCAAGGGCAACCGTCTCCCGGGGCCAGCGCCTGTGGGCAAAAGGGGCTCCTCCGGCCCACATCCAGGTCGGGGAGCGGGCTACCGGTGGGAACCCATCGGAATCAACATAGAACATAGGTGCAGGGAGAGACAATCATCACCAACCTACGGGGAAGAAGCAACCGCAGCCGTCCGAGGGACCCGTTCATCCAGCCGCTTGTTTTACCGTGAACTGTGTCATCATCATTGGGCTGAGTGAGTACCTCCGTGCCGTGCTGCACAGTGCTGCCCCTGCGACCCTGCACCTCATCAGGCCCCGCAGCCCGCCTGTCATCCATCCCTACCGCATCACTGGGCCCCGGGACAACCAACCCCCTCCCCACGGAGGGGAGAAATAACAACAAAGCTGCTCCCTGTCACCGCTCCCGGGATCCCCGTCCAGAGCAGCGGTGGTGTCCACCAAAATCACCACAACCGTGGGTGGCGTCACGGACAATATCCCTAAAACCAAAAACCACCCCTTTTCACTCATGGGCGAGGAGTGCCGCTCGAGTCCCCGGGATCCGGCCCATCGCTTGAGCCACCGAGCAGCAGTGGCCGCAGCAGCAGCGGCAGCCGGACCCGAGCAGTGGGAGAGCGCAGCGTCCCCTCCTCCGCCCGCGACAACTTGGCGTCACGAACAGGATCTTACCGCTCTGCCGTCTGGTAGAGGTGCGCCTTGTTACCGCCGGAGGTGTCCGGACGAAAAATTTCAGAAGCCGCCATCTTTGGCGCGAAAAGTTCCCGCTCGAGCGTCTCCTCGAGTAGTGGAGGCGCGAAGGCCAGAACCCCGCCCCTGTAGAGGATGAGCTGGAAAGAGGCTAAGGGGGACGAAATGGCGGCTGTTCACATGTAGCTCATGGCTATACAGATGGGGACGCCTGGACCCCACGATCCGCTGACCCCTGCAAAGAATGTCCGCTCCACCTAGCTATGCGGAAGCTACCGAGCCGGTGCCCGGGACAGCGGCATGGCTGAGGGCCCGAATGGCAGGGATCTGCCGACACTACCGGAGCCAGATCTGTAGACTGATGGAGCAGTGGACCGCGGAGGTGGAGGAGGTAGCTGCAGTTGCACGGGTGTATGGAATGGAGGCCATGATGGAGGAGCTGGTGAGTGACCCACGCCCCTGTGTTCCCGAGAGACCGGCCGTTGCGGCTGAGGGACCCGGTCTACCCCTGGCCCCCATGCCGCCTCCGTCCTCCTTGCCCGTGCACCGCGCTGCGCCTGGCCCGTCGGGCGTACACCCCTTTGTAACAGTGGCCGAGAGAGTGGCGAGCCTGGAAGCTCCGGCAGCTGGCGGCAACCCGCCTGGCGCAGGGACGGACGATAGTGATTCCGGGCCTGACACCGAGCCCGTTTCGGAAGAAGATGAAGGAGTCGTCGCTCTGCATGGCATGGAGGCCACTTACATCCCCCGGAGTGGAAATAATGGATATCGGGCGGCCCTTCCTCGCCGCGCTTGCTATGCGCTGGAGGGGCTGGTGCCCGTGTTCTTCCACCCAGAGCCGGGTGGGGAGGACGAAAGTACACAGTAAGGGCAGCGGAATGCCGTTGTCACCGTCCCCGTTGGGACCACCAAAGTTTAAAAGTTTTAAAGTTTTAAAAGATGAGAATAATAAGCAAATGATTACCGAAGAGTAACCTGATTGTCATGCTGATTTGGAACCGGTCGTAGCCGGCAGCTGGTCCCCGTTGGTACCCCCTTAACCTTGCATAGAAACTTCTATGAACATGCCTGAGAACTTGCAAGGCAACCACAAACTTAGTGGTTTGTAAATAAAAATGTTTATGACTTTACCGTTACCGCCTCCGGAGAGGCAGATTGGAGGAAGGGCCCGCAGTGGAGTAGGCTGGGGCCCAGCCACCACCTGAACCGGTGGCAATCCTCTGGGGGTTTCAGGGGCTCCCCATGGACGTGGGTGCCCTGAAAAGGACAGATCCCGCTCGGGTGACTTGTGCTGGACTGGGGTCAAGGGGTGCTGCCTGTTTTCTTAGGGGCAGCATCAGGGCCAGGTTGCTTGGGTGGGTGAGAGCGGAAGCCGTACCGTTTACAGCAACGTTTAAGTAAGAGTACCTCCCGATGTGGGAAGATGTTATTTTAATTGTAAGTGTGTTACCGTTTTACCTTTTCATATTTTCCAGTTGGTGAAAATAAAACCGGTGATGGACGGGCAGCCCGAGGATGGTCTGCATTTTGCTAAGGGGGAATGTGTCGCCCTGGACAAGCCAGGGGCCACAGTGCACAACACCACCACACCCCACACTCACTGTAGGCACATCAAGGTCAGACACAAAACCCTTGTTGCCCTCCCCAGGGGCTGATGTCCACACCAGGGGGTGGAGCCAGGCGGTTGGTCTCCACCCACCAAGGAGTTCACAGTCCTGGAGGAGGGAAAACACAGGCAGTCTAGTTTGGGAGGAGGAAGTGAGAGGAGTGAAGATAGAGTTTGGAGGAGGAAGTGGAAGGAGGAAAGTAGTAGAGAGGAGAAAAGTGACAGAAAAAGAGCCTGAAGTTGGTCCGGGTTTGTGGCCCGGACAGAGCAGCAAGGTTGGCAGACGGTGGTGACCGTCTGCAGTGGAGGCCGATTGGAGTCTGCCGTAAGGACCGTGGACGGGTGGTGACCCGGCGGTACCGGACCGGTATACAAAGAGAGGCCAGCACCAGCGGCATGGGCTTTTCGGACCCCGGCTTGGCTTGGAGTCGCCGTGAATTTGCCAAATCCGTTAGTGAAGGGGACCTCCGGGTTTCCAAACAGTCAAGTCCCGACAGAAGGCAACCGTCCAACCGTGCAGGGGAGACACCGCCACCGCCAAGGGCAACCGTCTCTCAGGGCCAGCGCCTGCGGGCAAAAGGGGCTCCTCCGGCCCACATCCAGGTCGGGGAGCGAGTTACCGGTGGGAACCCATCGGAATCAACATAGAACATAGGTGCAGGGAGAGACAGTCATCACCAACCTACGGGGAAGAAGCAACCGCAGCCGTCCGAGGGACCCGTCCATCCAGCCGCTTGTTTTACCGTGAACCGTGTCATCATCATTGGGCTGAGTGAGTACCTCCGTGCCGTGCGGCACAGTGCTGCCCCTGCGACCCTGCACCTCATCAAGCCCCGCAGCCCGCCTGTCATCCATCCCTACCCCATCACTGGGCCCCGGGACAACCAACCCCCTACCCACGGAGGGGAGAAATAACAACAAAGCTGCTCCCTGTCACCGCTCCCGGGATCCCCGTCCAGAGCAGCGGTGGTGTCCACCAAAATCACCACAACCGTGGGTGGCGTCACGGACAATATCCCTAAAACCAAAAACCACCCCTTTTCACTCACGGGCGAGGAGCGCCGCTCGAGTCCCCGGGATCCGGCCCATCGCTCGAGTCACCGAGCAGCAGCGGCCGCAGCAGCAGCGGCAGCCGGACTCGAGCAGTGGGAGAGCGCAGCGTCCCCTCCTCCGCCCGCGACACATGACGCATCTTATGTCATACATACAGGCGGGCATTGAGGTCCCGCTCATGCACACTACAATAATTTGATCTGCCTTGCTCAGGGCAGATCAAAGTGGTGCAGTGGTGTGAAATGGGCCATTTTAGAAAACCTGATGACTTTGGCAGGTCCGTGATAAAGTCTATCGCAATATGCTGCCAAAGGGCGGATGGCACCAGCAGAGGAAGCAGTCACCCAGCAGGAAACGTCTTTAGGGTCTAGTTGCGAGCACATGAGGGACAAGCCGAAACAAACTTCAGGACAGTTTGTCACAGCATTGGCCACTAATAATGCCGAGAGACCAGTTGGAGGGACTTCTTTCCAGCGTGACCGGCCAGCTTAGAGGAATGACGGGAGTGAAAAACTCGCTTCCTGTCTGCTTCAGCAGTAAACATTTTACCGTGAGGGACTTGAGACATGTCTTGAGAGCCACCAAAAGCATCCTGGAAGGCTCATTATTATTCTGAGGTTCCTCCTCTTAGCCATCCAACAGAAACCACAGAGACAGCGAATCGGCCTTGACATTCTTAGCAGTCAGATGGAAATGAAGAACAAAGTCGGGGAGGGCGAAAAACAATGACCACAGGGCTTGGCGAAGATTCACACCTCTGAGCTGCCAAGTTTTTGTGGTCAGTTTAGAAGATGACATGATGCACCACTCCCTCCAGCACATATCGCTATTCTTCCAGAGCCATCTTGATCGCCAACAGTTTTCGGTCTTCAGTCGAGTAGTTTTGCACGGCAGGAGAGAAGGCCTGGAAAAGAATCCACCATCTTACCCGCAGTAGACTTCTGTGTGAGGACTGCACTGGCACCAGAGGATGAAGCATCTACTTCTAGGATGAACTGCTTGCTAGTCTCCGGTCTATGCAGCACCTGAGCCAAATAGAAGGCCTGCCTGAAAGTGACAAATGCATTCTCGGCTTTCAGAGCCAACATCTTTGGATTTGCCTACTTGCGAGTCAAAGCTGAGATGGGAGGAATCCGAGAAAAGAATTGCTGTATGAGCTGCCGATAATAATTGGCGAAACCATCAGGCCGAGGCCACTTCAAGACTGCCGATAACTTGTCTGGATCCATCCTCAGGTTAGTGTCCAAAATGATGTACCCTAGGAAAGGCAGGGAAGACCACTCAAAGAGGCACTTCTCATATTTTGGATAGAGACAATTCTCCCTTAGTCTCTACAACTCTAGTCTCTACAACACCTTGCGAAAATCTCTTCTTTGTGTGGACAGATTGGAAGAAAACACCAAAATGTTGTCCAGTCACACTATCACACACGACTAGAGCAAATCTCAGAATATATTATTGATGAATTCCTGGAAGACCACTGGAGCATTGCTAAGCCCAAATGGCATTACCCAATACTCTTAGTGGCTGTCCTGGATATTAACACTAGAACTACTGGACTTGTGACACCTATATAGAAATACATGGTGAAAAGTAGTCAAAATGACTACCTCAGTAGTTCTAGTGTTAAAGGCCGTCTTCCATTTGTCATCCGACCACATCTGGACAAGGTTGTTCTTACCACGGAGGTTGAGTTTGGAAAAAATCCTGGAACCTCGGAGCCGATCGAACAATTCCGGTATAAGTGGCAGCTGGTATTTATTCTTTACTGTATATTGGTTGAGACCTCTATAGTCGATACATGGCTTAAGAAACCCCTCCTTTTTCTTTACAAAGAAGAATCTGGCTTTGGACGGGGAGAAGGACTTTTTGATGAATCCTCTAGCCAGATTCTCTTTAGGCTATGTGCACACGGTGCGTTTTTCTCGGCGTTTTTGCGCGTTTTTCGGGTGCGTTTTTGGCCTCAAAACTGCATGACTTTGCTTCCCCAGCAAAGTCTATGAGTTTTCATTTTTGCTGTCCCCACACAGCGTTTTTTTTCAGCTGCGTTTTTGTGGTGACCACAAAAACGCAGCATGTCAATTATTCCCGCGTTTTTCACTGCGCTTTTCATCCATTGAGTTCAATGGGATGTTGAAAGACGCAATGAGAAACGCAAATAGCTGCGTTTTGGTGCGTTTCTAAGACCAAAAACGCAGCTATAAGCGCAGGAGGTGGGTAGTAAAGTGACGTGTACAGGAAGAGGATTCCTTCTGTCAGTATAGACAGAAGCATGAATCCTCCCGGTACCGTCACCGCCGCGTCCATCTCCCGTCCTGTGCATGTATGCTGCCGTGCGGCGCCATGTACAGGCAGGAGGTGGAAGCGGCTGCGAAAACAAAAGTTAACAGTAGAATAAAAAAAAAAAAAGTTATACTCACCTGTCTCCAGCCTCGCGGTGCCATGCCCGCTCCCAGCTCCTGTCACGGTATCGCCGCTCCCGCTCCGGCTGTGTGCAGTCTCCCCGGGGCAGGACCTTGCTTGCAGGACCTGGCGATGGATCACCTGATGCAGTCACCTGACGCATCAGCTGATCGAGTCTCGGGCTGACGCGGGCGCCCGGCCGGTATCAGCGGATGCGTCAGGAGACTTCATCCCTGATTACCGGCAGCTGCTGCAGCGATCGGACAGGATCAGACTCCCGCCCTATCGCTCCGGGAGCTGCCGGTAATTCAGCACATAAGTGAGTATTATTTTTTTTTTTTTTTCTACTGATGCATCAGCTGATTGTATAACCGGCTTTTATACAATCAGCTGATGTATGATGTGATTCACATCCTTTAACCTGACACATCATCTGATCGCTTTGCCTTCCAGCAAACCGATCAGATGATATTGGATCCTGATTGGACGGCGCGGGACCCTGACCCAGGATTACTGCGGAGGGGGGTTTATTTCAATAAAGATGGAGTCACTAATTGTGTTGTGTTTTATTTCTAATAAAAATATTTTTCTGTGTTGTGTTTTTTTTTTATCTTTACTAGAAATTCATGGTGGCCATGTCTAATATTGGCGTGACACCATGAATTTCGGGCTTAGGGCTAGCTGATAATATACAGCTAGCCCTAACTCCATTATTACCTGGCTAGCCACCCGGCATCAGGGCAGCCGGAAGAGTTGGATACAGCGCCAGAAGATGGCGCTTCTATGAAAGCGCCATTTTCTGGGGTGGCTGCGGGACTGCAATTCACAGCGGGGGTGCCCAGAAAGCATGGGCACCCTGCACTGTGGATTCCAATCCCCAGCTGCCTAGTTGTACCCGGCTGGACTCAAAAATGGGGCGAAGCTCACGTCATTTTTTTTTTAAATTATTTCATGAAATTCATGAAATAATTTAAAAAAAAAGGGCTTCCCTATATTTTTGGTTCCCAGCCGGGTACAAATAGGCAGCTGGGGGTTGGGGGCAGCCCGTACCTGCCTGCTGTACCCGGCTAGCATACAAAAATATGGCGAAGCCCACGTCATTTTTTTTTTTGGGGGGGCAAAGAAATCCTGCATACAGTCCTGGAAGGAGGATGCTGAGCCTTGTAGTTCGACAGCTGCTGTCTGCTCTTCTGCATACACTATTGGATGGAGGATGCTGAGCCTTGTGGTTCGACAGCTGCTGTCTGCTGTCCTGCATACACTATTGGATCGAGGATGCTGAGCCTTGTAGTTCTGCAGCTGTCTGCTCTTCTGCATACACTAGTGGAGAATGAAGAACACATTGAAGAAGGAAATGACATCAGACCTTTTTTTTTTTTGTTCACTGATAAAAAACGCATAAGGACGCAGTGAGCAAAAACGCAGCAAAACGCAGCAAAAAAACGCACCAAATCGCGGCAAAACGCGTACGTTTTTTGCCGCGTTTTTTCGACGCAGGTGCGTTTTTGTGCGTTTTTAGCGGCCAAAAACGCACAAAAACGCAGCGTCAAAAAAACGCAGCGTGTGCACATAGCCTTAATGTACTCGTACATGGCTTGAGTCACAACCAGAGACAGAGGGTAGAGTGGAGGAGGAGTGGAATGAGGAAGAAGGTCAATAGGACAGTAATACATGCTATGTGATTGCAGGGTCTCAGCCTGATTTTTGTTGGAGACGTCCACATGGCCCAGTAGGTGGACAGCAGCTCCATAAAATTAGAGGGTTTCACAGGCGGTCGAGCAGGTTGCACGAAAACAAGACAACTTTCATGATAGGAGTGACCCCACCTGATTACCTCTAATGATCTGCAGTCCATAACCGATTCATGCTTCCAAAGCCACTGCAAACTCAGTAACAGTGAATGCGACACTACCTGTAACACGTGAATGGCGATTTTCTCCATATGCAGCATTCCTACACGAAGGTCAACTTCCTAGGTGATAAACTGGATGGCCTTAGACATAGGCTTTCTGTCCACCGACAGTACAGTAATGAGAGCTTGAAGCTGATGAATGGGAAGTCGATGCGGATCCACTATGGCCTGCTGTATGAAATTTCCATAGGCACCAGAGTCCAGCAAGGCCGTCTCGTAGAACCGGGACTCGCAACTGGTTACGGACACTGTCATATATAGGAATGAAGAGGACTTGCTGTCACCCAGGATAGCCTCTCCTACTCACTCTAGGCTGGGTAGTTTCCTGGCTTATTAGGACAGAAGTGGATCAGGTGCGTGGAACCTCCGCACCCCTCACTGGTGCGATAGATCTTACGCAACGAAGAGCTGAACGCACTTGATCTACCTCCATTGGCTCCGAGGAAGCAGCAGAGGTTACTGGTAGAGACATGATGGGCCTCTGGAATGAAGAAGACAGGTGCAACGGCCTCTTAACACGGTTCATGTCTCTGGATTGCTCTTGGAACCGAAGGTCAGTGCAGATAGCCAGCAATACTAGGTCATCTAGAGAAGATGGCACATCTCGACCTGCCAGCTCGTCATTTATTTTTCCTGACAGTCGTTCCAAAAATACAGCCACCTGTGTTTCATTACTTCTGGCCACTTCGGAGGACACGTTGCGATAGCGGATGGCATATTGGCCTACGGTGAGACTCCCTTGGCAGAATCTGAGCAGCGAGTATGGGGCTGAAAAAACTCGACCCAGTTTGTTGAATACCTTGTGGAATGTCTCCAAGAAGAGTGGCAGATTCTGGATGATTGGATCACTTCTCTCCCACAGTGGGTTAATGCAAGTCAGAGCTTTGTCACTCAGGTGCAACATCATAAAGACCACTTTTGTCCGGTCCAAGGAGAACAAATGTGACAGCACCTCAAAGTGCAGGGACCACTGGTTTATGAAGACCCTGCATAATTGGGGTTCACTGTCAATCTGGGGAGGGGACATCAGATGGAGACTAGAACTTGGGGCCACATTTGCTGCTGTAGTAGGTACCGTGTTCGACAGAGACATGGCTTGAAAGCAGGTGGCCAGTCATCTAAGATGAGTCAGCATCCAAATCTGTTCATGTTGCCGAACAACCTCTTGCTGCAGACCAGAGAATTGAGTGGGACCAGAACCAGCGGGATCCATAGCCTTGGAAAACTGTTATGCTCACAGAGCAAGCATGAGATTAGTGGGTCCACTGGACCGAAGGTGCTGATCAATGACTTGGAGAAGCAAACTGGATTGGCCACCAAGTCTTCACTAAAGCTACTGGAGATGGAGATAGGCACACACATTGGCAGACAGCCAACAGAGGGCAGCCAAAGGCGATCAACGATACCTCAACAGCTGGTGCCACAGATAAAATTCAGTCTCTGGTTGTAGAAACAGCAGCATCAGCAGTCAGTGTTGTGGATTCGACCGGGATAGATGGATGGATGCGGTAGCAGCGGCCGATGTGGATACAGCAGCAGTGGCAGCAGATATCGTGGTAGGTGGCCAGCATAGATACTTGCAGCAGCTGCAGCAGATATCATGTTAGGTGGCCAGCATGGATAGTTGCAGCAGCAAACTTGTAAAGCACTGAAACACAGCTATGAATCAGCAACAGCATAAAGCACAATGATAGCAACAGCACAATGAACCAAAGAACTAGCAATGTATAGAACTCGATGTTCAAGCACCTCCTTTAAGGGGCAGGTGCCTTAAGTAACTGATGCCTCTTATCTGAGCAGAGAGGCAATTATGGGTTAGGCCATACTGGCCTTTTAAGAAAAGGGGCATGTCCACGTGCGCACCCTATTGGCATTCTCAGGCAGCTTGTACAGCATTCACAAGCCCTGGTAGACAGCAGGATGGACTGGGAATGGGGCAGCCACATCTGGGCAGCAAGAAAGGTGAGAGTGTCTTTATCCCCACCTGGGGAGGGGGGCAGGACAGTGTGGGGACACCGGTATGGACATTACAGACGGAAAGAAATCACCGGATTCTGGTGAACATTTATAAGTTTAAAGCGGGCTTTACACGCTGCGACATCGCTAATGCGGAGTCGTTGGGGTCACGGAATTTGTGACGCACATCCGGCCGCATTAGCGATGCCGTTGCGTGTGACACCGATAAGCGATTTTGCATCGTTGCAAAAACGTGCAAAATCGCTAATCGGCGACATGGGGGTCCATTCTTAAAAATCGTTACTGCAGCAGTAACGAAGTTGTTCCTCGTTCCTGCGGCAGCACACATCGCTGCGTGTGACGCCGCAGGAACGAGGAAGCTCCCCTTACCTGCCTCCCGGCCGCTATGAGGAAGGAAGGAGGTGGGCGGGATGTTACGTCCCGCTCAGCTCCGCCCCTCCGCTGCTATTGGGCGGCGGTTCAGTGACACTTCAGTGATGTCGCTGTGACGCCGCATGGACCGCCCCCTTAGAAAGGAGGCGGTTCGCACGTCACAGCGACGTCGCCGGACAGGTATGTGTGTGTGACGGCTGTTGTGCGGCACGGGCAGCGATTTGCCCGTGTCGCACAACAGATGGGGGCGGGTACCCACACTAGCGATATCGGGACTGATATCGCAGTGTGTAAAGTTGCCTTAAGATGTATTGCTTATTTTTTGAAAAGAAGAAGCTTAAAAAGTATAATTTATTAAAAAGTGGTAGTCCTTAAAAAGCAGCATGTGTAACATGACCTGTTGGCTAATTGGTTCTGCTGATTCTTTTTCTTTTTATGAAGGTACAAGAGTAAAATGGCTGATAAAGACATAAGTTCATCTTGCTCTCCAGGTGGTCGAGGCAAAATATGCCCTTTGACACTGAAATAAAGTAGTAGCAGACAAATTAGCCATTGAATTGCCCTTTGTGCTCCATCATTTCCTGAAGCTTCTATTTTTTATCCTCCCTCTGCACTATGGTTGATGGTAGAAAAGATTTAAGTTCAGATTTATCAAAAGTGTATAAAAAGGAAAACTGTCTTTGTTACCCATAGCAACCAATCACAACACAGCTTTAATTTTACAATAGCAGTTTAGGAAATTAAAGCTATGCTGTGATTTTTTGCTATGGGTAACAAAGACAGTTTTCCTTTTAGACAACTTTGATAGATGAGGTCTTTTTTTAAAGTTTAACCTCTTCACCTCTTTTTTTTTTTTTACAGTGACAGGGGTCATCAGCTGACACCTGGCTGTCATGACAAGCCATCAGCGCCCCATGATCACGTCGCGGGGAATAATGCACTCCCCTCCAGGCATGTTAAATCCAGCTGTCAGGGCCTGACACAGGCATTTAACTTGCTAACAGTCATGGGTGGATCTCCAATCCACCCATGCCTGTAGGCTGCATATAGATGTAGAAACTTGGCACTCAAGATCAAAGGGAAGTGTTTTTTATTGTGAAGAACTTGTAGGACCAGCACAAGCACATACGTTTCGGTCAAAATATCTTCATCAGTGTGTGTGTAGAGGGTCAGTGCCACATAGCGGTGGACACCGCGACATACCCAGCTACGACGCTTGGCACGCTACTATACTTTCTGAGGACCCTCTGCACGAGCACAGATGAAGGTCCTTTGACCAAAACGTCTGTGCTTGTGCTGGTAGTTTTACGTCATAGGTCGTGAAGGGGTTAAAAACAAGACTTCCTGGAATATGTAACTGACTGTACAATGATTAAAGGGAACCAATCCCAATCATCAGAATTTTCGTATATAACCTAAAGCCAGTGCTATACTGGCACTATCAGGCTGAGTCTATACATACCTGTAGTCGTCAGCTCGGATGTTTAGGTTTTGAAATCCAAGAAAGTAAAGTTTATAAAATCATCAGGTTCTTGAGTGACAGGAGCTGAGGATCAGATAATAGCTGGGAGGTGGTTGCTTCCTGGTATCAGGTTTGTTGGCTGAGGCCCCGCTCCTTCTGGTCACATGGGTATGACATCAGCACAGATCCTGCAAGTTAAAAATTTAAATCGATTGTATAATACTTATGCTAATTCTAACAGGGGGAGGGGGTAATTATGCATAACCCCCCCAGATATTATCTGATCCTCAGTTGCTGTCACTCAAGAAGCTGCTGATTTTGTAAACTTTACTTTCTTGGATTTCAAAACCTAAACATCTGAGCTGATAACTAAAGGTATGTATAGACTCAGCCTGATAGTGCCAGTATAGCAGTGGCTTTAGGTTATATACGAAAATCCTGGTGATTGGTTCCCTTCAAGAAGTGGTTACATTTTCAGGTTTGAAGCGAGTAGTAATGTCTTGTGTTTAAAGTTGTTACTTGATACATTATTCTTTGATGGAATAGTAAAGCAGATATATATTTTTTATTTGGATATTCAGTAGTGGACTGAAATAATAATTTTCCTATATTACATCAGACTACATTGTGGCAAATGCATCACATTCTCCATCTTTATCAGATCCGTCTCTCTTATCCTAAAGAGTGCTTTACATGCTGCGACATCGCTAACGATATATCGTCAGGGTCACGTCGTTAGTGATGCACATCCTGCGCCGTTAGCACATCGCAGCGTGTGACACCAAGGAGCGACAATCAACGAGCGCAAAAACGTGAAAAATCGTTGCCCGTTGACACGTCGCTCCTTTTCCAAATATTGTTGCTGCTGCAGGTACGATGTTGTTCGTCGTTCCTGCAGCAGCACACATCGCTATGTGTGACACTGCAGGAATGACGAACATCTTCTTACCTGCGTCCACCGGCAATGAAGAAGGAAGGAGGTGGGCGGCATGTTACGTCCCGCTCATCTCCGCCCCTCCTCTGCTATTGGACGGCTGCCGTGTGACGTCGCAGTGACGCCGCACAAACTTCCCCCTTAGAAAGGAGGCGGATTGCCAGCCAGAGCGACATCGCAGGGAAGGTGCGTGTGACGGGTGTTAGCGATGTTGTGCGCCACGGGCAGCGATTTGCCCGTGACGCACAACCGACGGGGGCGGGTACGCTCGTTACCGATATCGCAGCATGTAAAGTACCCTTAAGGCATCATTAAACTATAGTGTCCCGAGACCTATTGTATAGTGCATTCATGTCTGCAGTTGTAAGAGTCAGAGGAGCACAGTGGTGCCGGACGTCTCAGACCAAGTGACCGAGCTATACACTCATGAAGTTATTTCCTTTAACCATAAGTTACATTTCTAGTTACACTGCAAAAGAAGGTCGAAAAAAACTGTTATTGTTGTTGAGTTGAAAAATTATTAGTGGTCCTGTGTGTCAGCGCATACATTATACTTTGGAATTGTGTTGGATTCCTTTCACAGATATCGCTCGACACAGAAAGCCCCAGCAGAAGCTTCTGGAAGTGGGTTGTATCCTCCTATTCCGGTTTTATATCACCAAATTCACAAATGTCTATGTCGTTATTTTTGATTATTTATTTTTGTTATGTTCCACTTCTTGCATTTGCAAGCATGTATAATTTACAGCCAACTATGTATTCCATTATTTACTGAGACATGTAATTACGTTGATTGAATCTTATTATTAATTTCAATCAAACGCAGAGAAATTTACCTAATCACGTCTACATGAGACAATGGCTCCAGCAATGACACAGGGCTTATCAAAAAGTATTTAGGAGCCTCATAAAATAAAGAATTGTTTTGTTTCTAAAATTAGCATGAGTCTTTTAGTTCAGCTAATTCACAAATTTGCATTAATTACTGGATTAATTAACACCTGACTTAACAATGCCATGAAAAAGTGAGGTCAGTGAACTCTAGTGTAATGAGCCTCATCATGGTCAAAGTTGTGGTAATAGCTTGTAAGTGCAAAACTTCCCCATGTACGTGACATTTTTGATAATTACCTTAATCTCCTAGCCATTAATTTGTGAATATTGTGGTATTGTGTTTCAGCCATATTGCCATATCAGGACACTGACATTAAAAGAAGCAATTCTGCATACCCCTCTTAACAGGACCTCACAACATTACCTGTTATACTAGTGTGCCGCCCCCACGTCAGCAGCCGGGCTGCTCGGATCCGGATCCGCAATGGCTCGAGGGGTCTCCGGACCCGGGGGTCGTGCGGACACTCAAATAAAAAGGGGTTGTAACATGTATTGGGGATTATTGTAGATAGTTTGTGACGCCACCCACGGTGTGTGGTAAAGGGGAGTACTATCGCAGCTGTTAGGGAGCACCCGGGGGCGATGGGATGACAGCTGGCTGTTAACCCCTACGTGGGTAGGAGTGGATGCCCTGGGGCTCAGTGTCCAGAACACGGGAGGTGATGGCTGTTGGTTATGATGCACAGGGCCGGACCAGAGGGTGTAGGTGTACTCACGAGTGAATAAATGCACACAAGTCTGCTGGTAAACCAAGGTGTCAGTGGCCGGCTGCAGGGTGTATACGGTTCCCACACCCAGCTGGTGTACCAATGTCCCTTCCTCTGGCACTCTGTATTTTCCTTCTATTTTAGACGACCATGTATGGAATGGGGAAGTCCACCTCCGGTTTGGTTTTCGTTGGGAGATGTGCCCGCAAAAACTGACCCTTGGGATCTCAGTGAGTTGTTGCGAATACCCTATCCCCCGTGGTGGGCTGCTGTTTCACTCTATCTGGGCTAACACACTGGAACAACGTCTGGAACCTTGCTCCCAGCCTGGTTAATTAGAGAAGGGGCTTGCAACTGTCTTCTAACTAGGGTCCAGGTACCCTCGCCTGTGCACGGTTTCCGGACCAGATCTCCGCTGTCGGTACCGGCGGGCTCCAACCCTGTCCCGGTCCACTCTGGATCTCCCGCGACCGGACTCCCGTCGCCTTTGGACACGGTCCACTGCTTGCCACCTAGCCAGTAGACCAGGGCCACTACCTTGGCTACACTTCACTAGGCTCAGGCTCAAACTTGCACTGCCACTTGAGCTTGACTTTGACTCCTTCTGACACTGAACTCCAACTCCAAACTGACTGGTTCCCTCCCCCGGTTCCTCAAGACCCCTAGGTGGGCGCTCCCAATCCACCTGGTCCTGCCCACTGGTGTGTCCTTCCTACCCTGAGGGGGGTGGCTAGGGTTTTGTGGCTGATGGAACCTGGTGTGGGATGATGTTGTGTGGGGGTGTTATGTTTTTCTGTGACCACCTGGCGGCGCCAGGGCGTCACACTAGCAGATAGATTGCATCTTTTCAGAAGTTCACCAAGATAAATGCAAACAATAATTATATAGAGTTTAAACTGCCTTACTGCCAGATAGGCTATATTTATACATTTGGTGATTTGGAGCACACAATATGACTAATTGGTGTGTACCCACCAGCCACAACAAGGCTCTTTCTTTAATGGGATCCTCTCTTTATTAGACCTTTATTGCTGTACCTCTCATAGACCAAACCCTTCAAATTTAAAGTGTGATTAGGATCTAACATTAATTATAAAAAGGCTTTGAAAGTTTTGCCTAGTCATGGTAGGTGGGCACAAACACATTTGTGCGCCAAATACAGTAAGAAAATATTTGATGGATAATATGATGGTTCAGGTACAGTATGTTTATATATAATTAAAGAATAAGTTTGGAGAAAAGTAAAAAACTTCACGGAGCTCCCAGATTTTATTTTGCACTACCTATATAGAGCCTTTAGAATCAAAGCTCAGCCATTTTTTGCCGTAGACCTTGCCTTCACTAACAGGGAGTCTTTAATACTGTCTGCCATGTTACCAATACTGTGGAGCTCAGTAATGGTAGTAATAAATAATAGTTGTCGCGGGCAGAGGAGGGGACGCTGCGCTCTCCCACTGCTCGGGTCTGGCTGCCGCTGCTCTGCGGCCGCTGCTGCTCGGTGGCTCGAGCGATGGGCCGGATCCCGGGGACTCGAGCGGCGATCCTCGCCCGTGAGTGAAAAGGGGTGGTTTGGTTTTGGGGATATTGTCCGTGACGCCACCCACGGTTGTGGTGATTTTGGGGACACCACCGCTGCTCTAGACGGGGATCCCGGGAGCGGTGACAGGGAGCAGCTGAGTTGTTATTTCCCCTCCGTAGGTAGGGGGTTTGTTGTCCCGGGGCCCGGTGATGGGGTAGGAGTGGATGGCAGGCGGGTTGCGGGGCCTGGTGAGGTGCAGGGTCGCAGGGGCAGCGCTGTGCCGCACGGCACGGAGGTACTCACTCAGCCCAATGATGATGACACAGTTCACGGTAAAACAAGCGGCTGGATGGACGGGTCCCTCGGACGGCTGCGGTGTTGTTGTTCCTTGCAGGTTAGTGATGACTGTCTCTCCCTGCACCTATGTTCTATGTTGATTCCGATGGGTTCCCACCGGTAACCCGCTCCCCGACCTGGATGTGGGCCGGAGGAGCCCCTTTTGCCCGCAGGCGCTGGCCCTGGGAAACGGTTGCCCTTGGCGGTGGCGGTGTCTCCCCTTCACGGTTGGACGGTTGCCTTCTGTCAGGACTTGACTGTTTGGAAACCCGGAGGTCCCCTTCACTAACGGATTCGGCAACTTCACGGCGACACCTAGCCTTGCCGGGGTCCGAAAAGCCCCTGCCAATGGTGCTGGCTTCTCTTTGTGTACCGGTCCGGTACCGACGGGCCACCGCCCGTCCATGGTCCTTACGGCAAATTCCGATAGACCACTCCTGCAGACGGTCACCACCGTCTGCCAACCTTGCTGCTCCGTCCGGGCCACACACTGACCCGGGTGTGTTGGTGTTGTGCTCTGTGGCCCCTGGCTTGTCCAGGGCGACACATTCCCCCTTAGCAAAATGCAGACCGTCCTCGGGCTGCCCGTCCATCACCGGTTTTATTTTCACCAACTGGAAAATATAAAAATGTAAAAAACGGTAACACACAATTAAAATAACATCTTCCCACATCGGGAGGTACTCTTACTTAAACGTTGCACGGTAAACGGTTACGGCTTCCGCTCTCTCCCACCCAAGCAACCTGGCCCTGATGCTGCCCCTAAGCAAATAGGCAGCACCCCTTGACCCCAGTCCTGCACAAATTCCCCGAGCGGGTTCTGTCCTTTCCAGGGGACCCACGTCCATGGGGAGCCCTTGGAACCCCCAGAGGGTAGCCACCGGTTCCGGTGGTGGCTGGACCCCAGCCTGCTCCACTGCGGGCCCTTCCTCCAATCTGCCTCTCCGGAGGCGGTTACGGTGGAAGCTGTAACAACATAATTATTTACAGGCCACAAGTTTGTGGTTGCCTTGCAAGTTCTCAGGCATGTTCATAGAAGTTTCTATGCAAGGTGAAGGGGGTCCCAACGGGGACCAGTTTCCGGCTACGACCGGTTCCAAATCAGGGTGCAATCAGGTGAACAACAGTGCTTCGTAGCCAACGGGCTACCACAAACAAAACTGTAGGATCCCAACGGAGACTTGCCGTAGGGTCCCGACGGGGACCGTTAGCTGGGTCCCAGGGGCCATCCACAATGCTTGGCTCCGGTACAACTTCTCCTGCAGCTTTCCCACAGTCCATCACCGAACAGCACGAGCCCCCAACGCCACCCACACACAGGGGTGACACTGTCCCACAGGACTCCATTTTCAGCTGCCGATGATGCGGGTACGACTGCTCCTCCCACCGGACTCCTTAGCCTTGAGGGGCCGTCTGGAATGTCAGCAGAGTCCCAATGGGGACCGACAGCAAGGTAACTGGGAACCGCTGACCTTGAGGTGGCTACCACCGCAGGGGGTCGGCCCACTTAGGGACCGGGCGGTACATTGGGTTCTCTTTCCATTGGCAATTCAGCCCAGAACCACCGACGGCCGTTAGGAACGGTGGCATGGGCAGCGTACTCGGGACCCCCTCCTCCATCAACGGCATTCTTTCTGGGCCTCCAACCGCGATGCCGGTCCCCGGCTCCCACTCAATCAGGGGTGGTTCTGGAGTTTGGGTGGCCTGGTCGCGGTGCTGCACGGTTGCGGCGGCCCCTTGCTCACGGGCCCCTACTACGGCAACCATTCTGCGCATCTCCGCCTTCCAGTCCAGCAACTGCTGCAGGCTCTGCGCCCTCACCTTCAAGCAGAACCGGCCCAGTTCCCGTTCCAGCCACACTGCGGTCCCGGCGGGGAGCTCACCCGGGCCGTAGTCTTCAAAAGCTACTCCTCCTCGGTTCCCCCAGAGCTTAGACGCCCCGGTGGCGGGTACTCCCGCGCTCCAGTTCGAGGACGCCGCCATTCCTCCATCCGCGTCCCCCTTAGCCTCTTTCCGGCTCCTCCTCTATCAGGGCGGGGTTTTGGCCTTCGCGCCTCCACTACTCGAGGAGACGCTCGAGCGGGAACTCTTCGCGCCAAAGATGGCGGCTTCTGAAATTTTCTGGCCGGACACCTCTGGCGGTAACAAGGCGCACCTCTACCCAACGGCAGAGTGGTAAGATCCTGTTCGTGACGCCAAGTTGTCGCGGGCGGAGGAGGGGACGCTGCGCTCTCCCACTGCTCGGGTCCGGCTGCCGCTGCTGCTGCTCGGTGGTGGCTCGAGCGGCGCTCCTCGCCCGTGAGTGAAAAGGGGTGGTTTGGTTTTGGGGATATTGTCCGTGACGCCACCCACGGTTGTGGTGATTTTGGGGACACCACCGCTGCTCTAGACGGGGATCCCGGGAGCAGTGACAGGGAGCAGCTGAGTTGCTATTTCTCCCCTCCGTGGGTAGGGGGGTTTGTTGTCCTGGGGCCCGGTGATGGGGTAGGAGTGGATGGCAGGCGGGTTGCGGGGCCTGGTGAGGTGCAGGGTCGCAGGGGCAGCGCTGTGCAGCACGGCACGGAGGTACTCACTCAGCCCAATGATGATGACACAGTTCACGGTAAAACAAGCGGCTGGATGGACGGGTCCCTCGGACGGCTGCGTTGTTGTTGTTCCCTGCAGGTTAGTGCTGACTGTCTCTCCCTGCACCTATGTTCTATGTTGATTCCGATGGGTTCCCACCGGTAACCCGCTCCCCGACCTGGATGTGGGCCGGAGGAGCCCCTTTTGCCCGCAGGCGCTGGCCCTGGGAAACGGTTGCCCTTGGTGGTGGCGGTGTCTCCCCTTCACGGTTGGACAGTTGCCTTCTGTCGGGACTTGACTGTTTGGAAACCCGGAGGTCCCCTTCACTAACGGATTTGGCAACTTCACTGTGACTCCTAGCCTTGCCGGGGTCCGAAAAGCCCCTGCCAATGGTGCTGGCTTCTCCTTGTGTACCGGTCCGGTACCGCCAGGCCGCCGGCCGTCCACGGTCCTTACGGCAAATTCCGATAGGCCACTCCTGCAGACGGTCACCACCGTCTGCCAACCTTGCTGCTCCATCCGGGCCACACACCCGGACCAACTTCAGGCTCTTTAGCTGTCTCTTTACTCCTTCCACTTTCACTACTTAACTGCTCTCTTTCCTCTCCAAACTCTATCTCTCCACTTCACCTCTTTCCACTACCTCCTCCAAAACTAGACTGCCTGTTTTCCCTCCTCCAGGACTGTGAACTCCTCGGTGGGTGGAGACCAACCGCCTGGCTCCACCCCCTGGTGTGGACATCAGCCCCTGGAGGGGGGCAACAAGGGTTTTGTGTCTGACCTTGATGTGCCTGCAGGGAGTGTGGGGTGTGTTGGTGTTGTGCTCTGTGGCCCCTGGCTTGTCCAGGGCGACACATAATAATCTCTTTTTTTATATAACGCCAACATATTCCATAGAACTTTACATAAATCAGCAACACTGTCCCCACCGGGGCTCACAATCGAAATTCCCTAGTGTTGGAAGAAACTGGAGAATCTGGAGGAAGCCCACACAAACACGTGGATAACATAGAAACTTCTTGTAGATGTTGTCCTTGGTGGGATTTGAAGCCAGGAGCCTTGCGCTGCAATGCCGCCCATGGTCATTATTTTTACAGGATTGCTAACTTCCATTATATTTGATAACCATATCATCATCTCACACTGTCAAGACTAAAACTGCTTGCATAATGAGGCATTTTTCATCCAATCATCATCAGCTTTTCTCTCCACACCTTAAGATGTAATGGGTTAATCAACATGAAGTGACGCTGTGGCTGCCACTCACTTCCTGTTGATTGATCATTTGGTCTGAAGACAGGGAGACAGAAAATTGTGTTAATTGGATGCGGGGCTTCACATTACGTCATAATGTCTTGTGAGTGTCAAACCGCAATTACTGACAACACTGGAACGGCATTTGAAAGTGAGGCGAGTA
This sequence comes from Anomaloglossus baeobatrachus, assembly GCF_048569485.1. Classification (NCBI taxonomy): domain Eukaryota; kingdom Metazoa; phylum Chordata; class Amphibia; order Anura; family Aromobatidae; genus Anomaloglossus; species Anomaloglossus baeobatrachus. Next base: position 592,550,766 of record NC_134356.1, read on the forward strand.
CAGGGTCTTTTATTTTAACTGGGGGAAACAAGTGGAATTGTGCCGTCCCCGTGCCAGCAGCCGGTGCTGCTCGGATCCACGATGTGGCTCGAGGGGCTCTGCCGAACCCGGGGGTCGCGCGGACACTCCGACTAAAAGGGGACGTATTTGTACGGGGATGGTAGTAAACTGTCTGTGACGCCACCCACGGTGTGTGGTGAGATGTGGCACCACCGCTGCTGTTGTGGGACACCCGGGGCGATGGGATGGCAGCTTGTTGTTAACCCCTTCGTGGGTAGAGATGGTAGCCCCGGGACTCGGTGACTTGGTGCAGGGGACGGTGATGGCGGGAACCGGTGCACCTGGTCAGACCAGGGAGTCTCAGCTTACTCGCGATTAAAGAAGTCAGATAAGTTCATTGGTTAACAACATTGATGGTGGCCGGCCGCTGCGGCTGGGTGTATTCTGGTCCCCCACCCAGGCTGGTGGTCCGTATCTCTTTCCTCTGCACTGTGCTGTAGTGTTGTGGACTTCCCGGTCTGGAACTCGTGAGTCCGCTCCCGGTAATACTGTTGGGAGCCTTGCCCGCTGACGCTGACCTGTGGGATCTGCAGGCTCTGACGAATGCCCTATCCTTCTCTGTGGGTGGTTGTCTCTTTTCGGAACTTAGGTTGGGACAGGACCTATAATCTTGCCCTCAATCGGTTGAGTAGCTAGGCCGTTGGTTCCGGTCCTGGCTTCAGGGTCCGAATACCCCCTCTGTGCATGGTTTCCGGTCGGGTCTCCGGTGTCGGTACCGGCGGGCTCCAACCCTGTCCCGGTCCACCTCGGATCTGCTGAGCCATCTTCCTGTCTCCTGCTAGCTACGGGCCCACCGTCTGCCACCTAGCCAAGGTGTCCAGGCTCCAACCCTGACACCTGTCAGTTCAGCCTCAGGCCTAAAGCAGAGTTCTGGACTCCACTCCATTCAACTCCACTGCTCACTCCTTCCTCCTAACTCCAACAACTGCTTTCTCCTGCCCCGGGCTCTCCAGATCACTAGGTGGGTGTTTCCTTCCGTCTGGTCCCACCCACTGGTGTGAATGTCTTTCCCTGGGGGAGGTGAGTAGGGTTTTCTGGTTGGCTGTGTGTAACCTAGGTGAGGGAAGGTGTTATGCGGGGGTCTATGTGTGACTGCCTGCAGTGTCAGGGCGTCACAGAATCAGAAGGGGTTGTCCTATTTATGGACAACCCCTTTAAAACTTCCCCAGGATTGTTATTTCATGAAAAATAACAAAATGAGCAAAAATATTCAAACTACCATGGTTTGGCATCTAGTTTGTTCCTCCTCAGCAGGTGGATCGGGCCAGTATTCATTTGTCTGTAATGTTGATGTCAAATATGGATAGCACTGCAGCCAATATTTGATCTCAGTGGATATGGCTAAGTTGATGGCACAGACTCATCAGAGCTGCTGAACTCACTGACTGGTTGCAGCACGATAATAATGTGACGCCCTGGCCTATCAGGTCATCACAGAACATTGTGCAATCTGCCCTTATGCATGGTGTCCATCTCCTCCTTTGTTGCGAGTCCCTGGCCTTTGGTCTTGCTAAAAACAAGCCAGTCAAAAATCCTAGAAACACTCTGCTTCACACCCACCAGACACACCAATGGGTAGCCTGAAGAGAATAGGGCCGCCCAATTGGGGGTTGGTTAGGGAGGGTCAGGAGTGTCAAGAGTAGGTAGTCGAGTAGTGAGTCTCGAGAGGAGAGGTCACAAGTCGTTGGAGGAGGTTAGGAGCTGGGCTCCTCAGTACTAGGTGGCAGACGTTGGTCTGGGCCTGGTAGGAGCTGGAACCCCAGTCGCAGGGGATCGTGTTTAGGGGCACGGAACTGCCAAGGAGGGCAGCCGGCGGCCTTGAGCCATCTCCGGGCAGGGGCCAGGGCATTTCGGGGTACGTGGACAGCCTGGAAGTAGGTTCAAGCGTCCTGGTAATTTACCCAATGAGGGCGAAGACTTCATGATTTGTCCTCCACCCGCTCCAAAATCAGGGTACTAGCACAACGAGGGGGATAGGACTTTCCCAATATATAGTCCAGAAAATCCCAAGCGTGAAGCCTGAGAGCAAGCTCACTCCGTTAGCCATACGGGTGAGCGGGACCCGACTAGTTTCATACTACAGGGGCCAACCAGTAAAGACAGTGCCAAGGAAAAGGTCACAGGCTAACAAAACACCAACGGGCACGGGATCCCAGTGTGTTCCCTCCCTGCTACAGAGGTGCTAAGAATTCTGGTTTACAAGTTGTCGGTGTCAGCATTTTTGGACTTAGTGAGTACGCAGTGACCCTTTCCTCCCCAACGGCACTCCCCTCTCTCCACCACCAAGCCCCGGGGAATTCTCCTCCTACCCACGGAGGGGTTAAACACCTAGCTGCCATACCATCGCCACCGGGCACTCTTCATCGCAGCGGTGATACTACACCTTACCATGCACCGTGTGTGGTGTCACAAACTCTAACAAGAAAGCCCTTTGTAAATACCCCCCTTTTATTTCAGCTGTCTGCGCGGCCCCTCCCGGGTCCGGAGGTCCCTCGAGCCGCCACGGATCCGGATCCGAGCAGCAGCCCGGCTGCTGGCGCTGGGGCGGTACAATAACACACAACTGGAGCAGCAACAGAGACTCAACGCTGGACCCAATGAGGATGAGTAAAAAACTGTTTGTCCTGCAGCACCTGTAGACAGAGCTAACATCCTTTCCAAATTAATCTTAAAAAAATCAAACTATATTTTGCTTTAGGTCTAAGGGAAAGCAGGTATTATGAATAATACTGTAGGTACATGAAATTACAGTGAGGTTTCCATGAAAATGTGGGATTCTTTGGTGCTCAGTAAGACCCCTTTAGCACATTATATCACATTCTGAGAATATGTGCATGGTGGGTCTGAGTGCATAGAGCCTATGGTACAGAGGCCATGTGTATCCCTAACACAAACTAGTATAGCCCCTGTGTATATAAAGGGAGTGTGTCAGCACTAAATGACTGCTCAAACAAAGCACAGGTGCTTGGTGTGTGGCGCCCCTGAAGCTTCAGTCGCCACAGAATATTGCACCCAAAATTGGGTGTTATGCTAAACCCAGTTCCTGAGGAGGTAAGTCTCGGTTACACCACTTACACGCTCAAATACACACCAGGTTGCCCTTTTCCCAATGGGGACTGGGCTAAGGTCGGGTAATAAAGGGGTCTCTGACAGAGTGGCATTTACAGGATGCCTTCAAACAGGGGCCCCAGTCCCATTAGCTTAGCATGTGAGAGGGAGAAGGAGCAGCCAGTAGGGGGAGTCAGGAGGAACACAACAATAAGAGAGGTCTCCAGCAGGAGAGGAAAGGAGCAGATGTGCCTCTCGGGTGCTCCGGTGGGAAGGAGGAAGAGTTCACACGGTTGCCGTGGGGAGAGTGCATCTACTCCCCTCAGAACCGGCGCCACATGGGCAGGCAGGACCCTAGGGAAGATCATGCTTCACATTGGTTTCCAGAATCTGCCTGGACGGGGAAAGTTTCAAGCTTCCCTGACCACACAGCACCTGACAGCACAGTGCCAGAGAGGATCCGGGGTCTTGCATCAAGCCGGACCCCATATTGGAACCGTAGCACCTGCATATAGGGACAAGAGTACTACTTGTGAAAACCTGGGTCCCCATGTAGCTTCAAGCCAGGGGATCCACTGACAGGCGTTATAAGGGAGGAACCCACTGAACACCAAACCGTACTGATCTATAAAAGGGATTTGGGTTCAACGGAGCCCATCATAGCAAGTGGCAAACGGCACAACACCAAAAGTGAGTAAACAACCTGGAACCACAGCCATAGACTCTGACTCTTTATTACTCTTTATTACCGGAACTGCCGCTCCACGCCGCTATTACTACTCCACTCATCATCCTCCTTTCCTCCACCTGTGGGGAGCGATACCATCCATAGCTACTACTACTATTCTCTCCGGAGGACAGCGACAGCAGCAGCGGCCGATTCCCTGGCCACATACCACAGGTGGCATCACAACATTCACCTCACTACTAACCCCAACACCTCTCCCCTGCCATCTTCTGTACGCCTCAGGGTAACAGAGCTGGGCTAGGCCGCCTGTGACCATGATAGTCGATGGCCTGGCGATGAGTAGGTTAATGCACCTGCACTGTGGGGCTCTACATTTGGCGTCACGAACAGGATAACTTGCCCAGTCCAAAACCTGGGTGCTGTGCGCCTTACTGGACTGTGTTTAATACTTTGCTGTAAAAGGACAGTTGCCATTATTAGGGCAGAGTGGGAAAAAGAAGGGGCATGTTGTCATGGGCGTGACTCGCAAAGAAATTGAAAAGCATGGGAGGAGCCCAGCAAGAGCGCCAAAAGCAAGCCCCACTGCCAGCAGTTGACAGGAAACTTGAGACTGGCTCAGACATGTCCACTGAGGAGAAAGACCAAAGAGTCCCTGTTGCCGGACCCATGGCAATGGCACAAACACCACCTCCCGTGTTACCTTTTTCCCTGCCATACCTTCCAGGGAAAACGTGGTTCCCCCAGTATTCTTGGGAGCCATATACCCTGGCGGATTTCAAGGAGAGACTTCACAGTTTGTACCGGGTATACCAACTGACTGAAAGACAGAAAAACAGTGTCCTCATCGGTCAATTGACCGGGGCAGCCCGACGTAAAGTCAAATCCTGGACGGAGACTGATAAAAGAGTGGCAAAGGACATTTTCGCAAAGCTGAAGGAAACCTTTGAAACCCGTACAGTGTCTGAGATAAAAATGCAGTTCTACGGATGTAAGCAAAAGGTACAAGAAAGTATTCGGGACTATGCTTTAAATCTGCAGGAGGCACTATAGGCAGTTCAGCAGGCGGACCCGGAGGAGGTGAAGGATGTGAACCGTCTGCTAACTGACCAGTTCATCAAGGGGCTCCTGTCTAATAACCACCGGAGCCAAATGCCCCTTATGTCCATGCAGAACCCTGATCTCAGCTTCGCAGAGTTCAAAGACATGGCCATCCGAACACTGTGAGAACCGGATCGCGGCGGCATAGTACTAAAGCCACCAGGGTTATCCTCAACTACCACAGTGCAAGTGGGAGCCAAAGAACAGTCTGCAAGTGGGAACTCCAATGATGAATGGCGGCTCCGCATGTTGGAACTGACCAAAGGTATGGCTACTTTGACCAAAATTGTGCAATCCCAGTAGGGGACTCAGCCACCCGTAACCATTGAACTGGCTTCTAGTGCTGATGATCTCCCCTGGCAGCAATGCGCGCGAGCCCCACTGCCACCGGCACCTGATCGCTTTGATGATAATGGGCAGCTGATCTGCCGACGATGCAATAAGGTTGGACACTTTGCTCACGGGTGTGCAGCGAATGCCAAGAGACAGGGGGTTGGGACTAGCCCTCTGGCACCTCCAGCAGCTAAGAAAGAATAACTGTTTTTCTTAAATGTTTTGCTATGCAACCGTTGATATTAATTGCATAATGATACTGCTGACCAGTAACTTTTGAAAATGTTTTGACACTGTTTTAATATTGCTTATACTTGGAATGTTTTGATAATGCTTTTGATATTGCTGACCGGTAACTATTGAAAATGTTAGTAACATTAAATGATGGTGGTTCCCATAAAGGGAATGATGTTATTTGTTTATGCATACAAAATAATGCGGTGTAGCAATTTTAAATTGTTGCGGCCCGGGAGTGCCGCCATTTACTGTGGGGGAGTGTGGCACCCCTGAGGCTTAAGTCGCCACAGAGTATTGCACCCAAAATTGGGTGTAATGCTAAACCCGGTTCCTGAGGAGGTCAGTCTCGGTTAAACAACTTACACACTCAAATACACACCATGTTGCCCTTTTCCCACTGGGGGCTGGGCTAAAGTCGGGTAATAAAAGGGTCGCAGACAGAGTGGCATTTACAGGATGCCCTCAAACAGGGGCCCCAGTCCCACTAGCTTAGGACCTGGGAGGGAGGAGGAGCAGCCACAGCAGGGGAAGTCAGGAGCCAACACAACAGTTAGAGAGTTCTCCAGCAGGAGAGGAAAGGAGCCGACGTGCCTCTCGGGTGCTCCGGTGGGAAGGAGGAAGAGTTCACATGGTTGCCGTGGGAAGAGTGCATCTGCTCCCCTCGGAACCGGCACTACACAGGGCGGCAGGACCCTAGGGAAGATCATACTTCACGTTGGTTTTCCAGAATCTGCCTGGACAGGGAAAGTTTCAAGCTTCCCTGACCACACAGCGCCCGACAGCACAGTGCCAGAGAGAATCCGGGGCCTCACATCAAGCCAGACTCCATATTGGAACTGCGGCACCTGCATATAGGGACAAGAGTACTACTCGTGAAAACCCAGGTCCCCATGTAGCTTCAAGCCAGGGGATCCACAGACAGGCGCTATAAGGAGGGAACCCACTGAACAACAAACTGGACTGATCTCTAAAGGGATTTGGGTGCGACGGAGCCCATCATAGCAAGTGACCGGTATTACCTGAACAAGCGGCACAACACCAAAAGTGAGTAAACAATCTGGAACTGCAGCCATAGACTCTGACTCTTTATTACCGGTACTGCCGCTCCGCGCCGCCAATACTACTCCCCTCATCATCCTCCCCAGGGCCCGCTACACCTGTGGGGAGCAATACCATCCATAGCTGCTACTACTATCCACCCCGGAGGACAGCGATAGCAGTGGCGGCCGATTCTCTGGCCGCATACCATAGGTGCTCCCGGGAGCGATGGCAGGGAGCAGCCTGGATGTTAGTTCTCCCCTCCGTGGGTAGGGGATTGGGATTGGTTGTCCCGGGGCCCGGTGATGGGGTAGGGATGGATGGCAGGCGGGTTACGGGGCCTGGTGAGGTGCAGGGTCGCGGGGGCAGCGCTGTGCCGCACGGCACGGTGGTACTCACTCAGCCAATGATGTACACAGAGTCTCCGGTAAAACAAGCGGCTGGATGGACGGGTCCCACAGACGGCTGCGGTGTTTCTCCTCCCGGCAGGTTGATGGTGACTGCCTTTCCCTGCACCTGTGTAGTGTGTACGGTTCCAATGGGTTCCCACCCAGATACTGGCCAAGTTAAAGAGTACTTTCGACACCCGCACCGCAGCAGAAATAAAGATGAGATTCTTTGGGTGCAAACAACGGGCCACAGACAGCATAAGGGACTATGCCTTAAACTTGCAGGAGGCCCTGAGAGCAATTAAACAGGTGGACCCAGAGAGTGTACGTGAAGAAGACAAACTCCTAACTGAGCAGTTCATAGAGGGGCTCCTGTCAGATGCCCACAGGACCCAGCTGCGTATCATGGTCCTGCAGAACCCTGCTCTGGACTTTGCAAAGTTTAAGGACCAGGCCATCCGGGTACTGAGGGAATCTACACCGAATGACCCAGTACCCCTCCGGCCTCTTGCTATCACGTACCCCGGGGTGGTGCCTGCAACACGAGCTGCTGCAGGGGCTGAGGCGCAATCCCTGGATAAGGATCCCGCTGCAGAGCTCAGACAGCAGGTCCAGGAGCTGACCAAGACTGTAGCTGCCCTTGCCAAGACCGTGCAGTCTCTACAAGTGACCCCATCGCCTGCAAGAATCGAGTTGGCCTCCAGCCCAGATGACGTCCCATGGATGCGACAGAGGAGGATTCCGCCGACCCGAGGAAAAGACACAGACTGGTATGATTCAACGGGACAACCGATCTGCCGCCGCTGCAGCCAGGCGGGCCATATGGCAAGACACTGTCCTTTAAATGGGCCGAGCCTGGGGCCGGGAGCCGACCCCCAGGTGTAAGGAAGCCCGGCTCAACCCCCAGTCGCAGCAAGTATGTGGGAGGACGCCCGGTCCTTCCTATTGTGCTGGATGGGATCCTTTTGAATGCCCTCCTGGATACGGGGTCCCAGGTAACAACCATCCCTTATAAACTGAACAAAAGATATTGGGCTGATTCAGACATTGACCATGGCCCAGATGATGATTTAACAATTGTGGCCAGTAATGGTCAGCCCTTGCCTCAAATTGGGTATAAAGAAGTAACCATTAAAGTGGGGCGGGTAGAATTGCCATGTCAGGGGATGATAATTGTAGATATTGATCGCAAAGAATCTGACCCACTGCTAACCATTGGTACAAATGTGATAGAGAATTGTATTGCCGAAGTGATAATTTTGTTGCAACAGGCGTCTGAAACTGCCAGCTCCGGGCAGCAGCGTGCCCTACAGAGGGAGATCAGAGCCCTGATGAGGAGGCAGCAGGTAGAGCTGGCCGGAGGAGAAATTGGCAGTGTGAGGGTAAGTGACCCCCTCCCCATTGCAATACCCCCAAGAAGTGAAATGTTGATATGGTGTCGGGCAGCAATAGGCCTCAAGGGTCAGGATTACCAGGCCTTGGTAGAACCGGTGTATTCAGACAGTAGGCCTGGAGTCCTGATAGCCAGAGGGGTGGCAGACGTCCGCAAGGGAAGAGTGCCCGTCCGTGTCCTGAATTGTGGGGAGTAGGAAGCCAAATTGCCCCGGTACGCCACTGTAGCAAAACTGTACACTGTCAGTAACAATACCATCAAAGCAGTGGAACCCTTGATCCCGTCCGACCAGGTGGAAGACAATGGCTCCAAGGGACAGCTGGAAGACTGGTGCCAAAAATTACATGTGGGCACCTACTCCACCCCCTCACACCAAAAGCATGGGGTTTACCGGGTGGTACAGGAGAACGAGCGGGTCTTCAGCAAACACCCCCTAGATTTTGGGCAGGTAAAAGGGGTTAAACATCAAATCCCCACGGGTGATCATCATCCCATTAAAGAGAGATACCGCCCTGTACCCCCCGCACAGTATCAGCATGCCAAAGAAATGTTACGGGAAATGAAGGAGGCTGGGGTTATCAGAGATAGCTGTAGCCCTTGGGCAGCTCCACTAGTGCTCGTAAAGAAAAAAGATAGTACAATGAGAATGTGCGTAGATTACAGACAAATTAATCGCATTACACATAAAGATGCTTATCCACTACCCAGAATAGAAGAGTCACTAACGGCCTTAAAATCAGCTAATTATTTCTCCACCCTGGATCTCACCAGTGGGTATTAGCAGGTTCCCGTGGCAGAGGCGGACAAAGAGAAGACTGCATTCACGACACCAATGGGTCTCTGCAAGTTCAATTGTATGCCGTTCGGGCTCTGCAATGCCCCAGGGACATTTCAGAGATTGATGGAGTCCTGCTTGTGTCGCGGGCGGGGAGGAGGGTGACAGCACCGCGCTCACCCCTCTGCTTGGGTCCGGCTGCTGCTGCTCAGCGGTGGCTCGAGCGGTGGGCCGGATCCCGGGGGTTCTCGAGCGGCACTCCTCGCCCGTGAGTGAAAGGGGGGTTGTTTGGGTGATTTGGGGATTTATTGTCCGTGACGCCACCCACGGTTGTGGTGACTTGTTAACACCACCGCTGCTCTGTTTAGGAAGCCCGGGAGTGATGGTGCGGAGCAGCCAGTTGTTGATGAGCCCCTCCGTGGGTAGGGGTAGTGGTGCTCCCGAGGCCCAGGGATGGACTTGTGATGGTGGGCAGGTGGGTAGGGGACCCTTGGAGGTGCGGGGGCGCAGGGGGCAGCGCTGTGCCTTGCGGCACTGTGGTACTCACTCAGCCTGAGACACTGACACAGTTCTTAGTAAAACACTCGGCTAGATGGACGGGTACCCTCAGACGGCTGCGGATGTTGTTTCTCCCCTGACCCAGTTTGATGGTGTAAGTCCTTTCTTCCACCTCCGTGCACCCCTCTCCTGCACTCCGGCTTCCAGCCGGCTCCCCGGTTCCATACCGGTGGGCCACTGCCCAGCCCCAGCTACCTTCGGTTCCACCAGCTGTCTCCCCGGCTCCCTGCAGACGGCACTTAGCGTCTGCCGGACTTTCTCTACGAGGCCCTAGGCTCCAACCTAGGCCCCTGGCTCCGTCTGCCTCTCTGCAGACCTTCACTCTTCCTCTCCTAGGACTAGACTAGGCTTGTTTCCTGCCTCAAGCCAGCTCACTCCTGGGTGGGCGTCTCCATCTCCTCCCTCCGCCCACCTGGTGTGTCAGCCCGAGGCAGAAAGCAGGTCACTTTGGGGATGTCTGCTGTGAACTGCTGGGGGTGGGGGTGTGTGTGTGTTGTTACCTGTGTCCCCTGGCTTGTCCAGGGCGACACATTCCCCCTTAGCAAAATGCAGACCGTCCTCGGGCTGCCCGTCCATCACCGGTTTTATTTTTCTTTTAAACTGCAAAAGATAAAAACATCAAACACAAGCATGTTCAATCCTCCCACAACGGGATGCACATTACTTTAACGTTGCAATAACAGTCAAACACTTTTAATAATAACTGTGTAACGGGTCCTTCAGTCACCCACCCAAACAACCTAGCCTTGGTGCTGCCCCTAAAGCCCAGGCAGCACCCCTTGACCCCAGTCCAGGAACGGCTCCAGATTGGTCAACGGGACCGGTACTTCGCTGCCGTTGCGGCCGGGCGGACTGCCGGAGCCGTCGTCATCTCTGTCGCGGCCGGGCGGACTGCCGGGGCTGGTGGCAGGGTGGTGACAAAGGTGAGGCCTGGGGACCCCAGGTCTGGGTCCTCCCCCACAGACGCTGCGGGCTCCGCTACCGGTAACAGGGGTAACGGCTCAGTGCATTGCTGCGGCGGCCTCTTCCAGGAACCAAATGCTGGCAGAGTCCTGGCGTCCCTGCTTCCACAGCCGCGGTTCACATGCGGCCGGACGCCCTCCCGTCCCCCTTAGCTTCTTTTTAGCACTTCCTTCTTCAGGGGGCGGGGCTCCACTTTCGCGCCTTTCCTGCTCGGGGAGACGCTCGAGCGGGAAATTTTCGCGCCAAAGATGGCGACTTTTGGAAATTTTCAGCCGGATACCTCCGGCGGTAACAAGGCGCACCTCTACCAAACGGCAGAGCGGTAGGATCCTGTTCGTGACGCCAAGTTGTCGCGGGCGGGGAGGAGGGTGACAGCACCGCGCTCACCCCTCTGCTCGGGTCCGGCTGCTGCTGCTCAGCGGTGGCTCGAGCGGTGGGCCGGATCCCGGGGGTTCTCGAGCGGCACTCCTCGCCCGTGAGTGAAAGGGGGGTTGTTTGGGTGATTTGGGGATTTATTGTCCGTGACGCCACCCACGGTTGTGGTGACTTGTTAACACCACCGCTGCTCTGTTTAGGAAGCCCGGGAGTGATGGTGCGGAGCAGCCAGTTGTTGATGAGCCCCTCCGTGGGTAGGGGTAGTGGTGCTCCCGGGGCCCAGGGATGGACTTGTGATGGTGGGCAGGTGGGTAGGGGACCCTTGGAGGTGCGGGGGCGCAGGGGGCAGCGCTGTGCCTTGCGGCACTGTGGTACTCACTCAGCCTGAGACACTGACACAGTTCTTAGTAAAACACTCGGCTAGATGGACGGGTACCCTCAGACGGCTGCGGATGTTGTTTCTCCCCTGACCCAGTTTGATGGTGTAAGTCCTTTCTTCCACCTCCGTGCACCCCTCTTCTGCACTCCGGCTTCCAGCTGGCTCCCCGGTTCCATACCGGTGGGCCACTGCCCAGCCCCGGCTACCTTCGGTTCCACCAGCTGTCTCCCCGGCTCCCTGCAGACGGCACTTAGCGTCTGCCGGACTTTCTCTACGAGGCCCTAGGCTCCAACCTAGGCCCCTGGCTCCGTCTGCCTCTCTGCAGACCTTCACTCTTCCTCTCCTAGGACTAGACTAGGCTTGTTTCCTGCCTCAAGCCAGCTCACTCCTGGGTGGGCGTCTCCATCTCCTCCCTCCGCCCACCTGGTGTGTCAGCCCGAGGCAGAAAGCAGGTCACTTTGGGGATGTCTGCTGTGAACTGCTGGGGGTGGGGGTGTGTGTGTGTTGTTACCTGTGTCCCCTGGCTTGTCCAGGGCGACACACTTGGGACATCACAACTTTGAAACCGTGCTATTGTACCTGGATGACGTCATAGTCTACTCCAAGACCTACGAAGATCACCTGAGGCACTTAGCAGAAGTGTTTGAGTCCCTGTCGGAGTATGGCCTGAAGATAAAGCCGTCCAAATGTCACCTCTTGAAGCCAAAGGTACAGTACCTGGGTCATGTGGTCAGTGCAGAAGGTGTGGCACCTGATCCGGAGAAAGTCACCGTAATCAAGGACTGGCCAAGACCCACCACGGTAAAGGAGGTGCGGCAGTTCCTTGGGCTGGTGGGTTACTACCGAAGGTTCATTGATGGTTTCACAAAGATAGCAGCGCCTCTTCAAGATCTCCTGGTGGGCCAGCCGAAGCAGGCTAAGAAGCAGAGCCCTCCATTTGAATGGAACAGCCAAATAGAAACATCTTTTGTCCGGCTGAAAGGGGCTCTCACGGGAGAAGAAATTCTGGCCTACCCTGACTACAGCCAGCCGTTTGTACTGTATACAGACGCCAGCAACGTGGGACTGGGAGCAGTTCTGTCCCAGGTGCAGGGAGGCAGAGAGAAGGTGATAGCTTACGCCAGTAGGAAGCTTCGGCCCACAGAAAGGAATCCAGAAAACTACAGTTCCTTCAAGCTGGAGTTCCTCGCTATTGTTTGGACAGTGACTGAACGCTTCAAGCACTATCTGGCATCGGCCAAGTTCACCATCTTCACGGACAACAATCCGTTGACACATCTGGCAACAGCCAAGTTAGGTGCGTTGGAACAGCGATGGATGGCCCGGCTGTCTAACTTTGACTTTACCATCAAGTACCGGGCTGGCAAGAAGAATAACAATGCTGATGCGCTGTCCAGAATGCCTCACTTACCCGAGTCTGGAGAAGACCTGGATGAACTCGAAGAGATAGAGTTACCGGCTTTCCATCACCAAGGTGTTTCCCAGTGTGAGCATGCTGTAGGAGTGAAGCGCTCGAGCCAGCACGAGGTCTCGGTCAACCCATTACTCCACCATAATTGGGAAGAGACACAGAACGGTGACCCGGCCGTGCGATTGGTCAAAGAAAAGCTAGCACAAGCTGAGACCCATCTGGGTCCAGACACTGCACAAGAAGCCCAGCAGTTGTGGAAGGAGAGGGGACGACTGTTCACCTACCAAGGCAAGCTCTGCAAGAGATATGTCAACTGGCGAACGAATGAACTCGTCTGGCAGATAGTGGTCCCACAGAGGGATGCTCCAATGGTCCTAGCAGCTTACCATGATAAAGCAGGACACTTCGGGTGGAAGAAGTTGGAGACCCTACTCCGCGATCGGTTCTACTGGGTGCACATGAGAAAGATGATCGAGAAGTGGTGCCGAAACTGTGGTCCGTGTAACCTGAGGCGGAAGGATGATGCCAGCCAGAGGTCTCCCCTACAGCCAATTGTCACGAAGCAGCCCCTGGAGTTGGTGGCCCTGGACCACGTGAAGTTAACACCAAGCCGGTCAGGCTATGTGTACGCCCTCACCATTGTGGACCATTACTCTCGTTTCCTGGTAGTAGTGCCTGTGAAGGACCAGACAGCCAGAACAGCAGCTAGAGCATTCCAGGCATACTTTTGTCGGCCTCACGGTTACCCTGAAAGGGTACTGACCGATCAAGGTCCTGCATTCGAGGCCGAAGTGTTCCAAGAGTTCTGTAACATGTACGGCTGTAAGAAAATCTGAACAACACCGTACCACCCCCAAACCAATGGATTGTGCGAGAAGATGAACCATGTGGTTATTGATATGCTGAAGACTCTACCTCTGGAAGAAAGAAACCAATGGCCAGAGAAGTTACCAGATCTGGTAGACCTGTACAACCATATCCCAGTAAATTCGACCAACTGCAGCCCTGCTTACCTGATGCGAGCAAGACCTGGCAAGTTACCTGTAGACTTTCAGATGGGGACTGTGTCACCTGAAGCGGTTCAGGAGATAGAAGATTGGGATACAGAGCGACAACAGCAGTACCGCAAAGTCCAGGAATGCGTAGAAAGGAGCCTGTCCCAAGCAAGAACGAGACAAGAGCAGAACTACAATCAAACAGCCCCAGCAACTCCCTTAGCACCTGGAGAACAGGTCCTCAAGAAAAAGCGGAGGGCGCATAAATTAGATGATCAGTGGGAGAATGAACCCTACACCATTATTCCCTCCAACTTTGACAATAGTAAGGTATGCCTCATAAGCAAAGATGAAGGCAAGACCTATCAAGCAGTTTCTCGAGACCGCCTGAAAGCGTGCCCTGAACGGTGCAGAATCCAAAAAGAAGTAGAAGAAGTACAAGAAAGTCCCCAAAGTCAAGAAAAAGAGGAAGAGATGATCCAAACAATCCTTGGAAAATTCCCCAAAACTTGGACCCGAATAAACAATGCCATAGTGGTACCAGTCTTGACGTTCCCGCAGTTGGTCGAGCCAGAAACAGAAGAGGTTCCAGATCCACCTAAAGAACCGTCCGCTCCAACACAAGATGACACGCCAGCAGTAGAACAGGAGGCTCAACCCCCTGCCAGAGGTGAACCTGCTGTACCCTTGGCGAATCTGAGACCCCGTAGGCAACCAACATGCATCCCTGTCAGGGTTAGGCCTACCAATAACATGGGGGGGGCAGACACTCCAAGTAGTCAGGGACAAACCCCAGAGCTACGCCGGTCCCAACGTAGCACTCGGGGACAGCCCCCTCCAAGGTATAGAACATAGAAAGTAAAATGCCTAACAGAGTGTAAATAGTTATGTGAAAATGTCTTGTATGTAATGTTTTGTTTTAGGTGGTTAAGTAAATGGACAATTGGGCCACTGGACTATGGGTGGCCAACACTCTAATTGTACATAGTTAGCACCAGTGTGCTCAACACCCCTGAAGAAAAACCCGTCCGGCGTGCATAGAGTGGGGTCATCAATGCTCTGACGCATGCCCAGAGCCTACGTTGGGGGTTTGATCGCGGCGGGTCCCCCATGGAGCAGTGTAATGGACACCCGGCAGGGAGCCACACTGGACTCTTATAGTAGTGTTTACGTTTGTAACGTTTAAGTAATGCGCCTCCCATAATGGGATGAAATGTTCTAACATGTTATGTTTGTTTCTACAGTCCGGGAGTACTGAATTTAACTAAGGGGGAGTGTGGCGCCCCAGGACCTGGTCGCCACAACAGCATTGCCCTCCCAAAGGGTTAATGCTGAGCCTGGATGTAATTGGAAGATCTATTGGCCAGTAAGTTTAACATCCAATGCAGTTCTCCCTCCGGCCAGCAGGGGGAGCTCTGAACCTGGAATTCGAGGGAGCATTCCTTAAGTCTGACCTGAGGGAGGAAGTAGTGTTCAGTCTGTAGAAAGGAAGCAAAGAGAACAGACGCAGAGTAGTGCTGCCTTGTGGAACTGGGGCCTAGAGCTGGAATAGCTTGGCCCAGTGAAGCAAGTGCAGAGAGGCACAGAAGAGACTCGGACATCGGAGTCTGTGGTTGCCAGGGTATAAAATCCTTCCCTGGTAGCCGAATCCGGAGGGCAGGAGAGCTGCAAGCCCCCTGGCCCAGAAGCAATCTGAAGGTACAGCTGCATCCCAAGGGCCCGGTGTGGACTCCAGCAGAGAAGCACCAGAGAGGGCCTGCGCAGTCTACCACACAGAAAAAGGGACGAACCACTGGTCCCAGCAGCAGGAGGGCCTTTGCTAAATTCAGAGTGCAGGGTCCTATAATAGTAAAGAAAAGAAAGATTAGGGAGTAGGCCTCATACTCAACTGGCCAAAGATCACCCCCAGGCACTTCCAGGCCGGCCGGACCATCTTTACCATCTGTGACGGTCTCCCTGGACTAAACTGCTGCCGAGTAAAAGAGGAGAAGGTAAAGAGACTACTGTTTGTGCCTGTTTCTTTCACTGCCTGTCGGCTCTGCACCGTGTTATTCACACCATAGACTCTCATGAACACCAACTGGTCGGTACCGGTGGGCCAACGCTCGACCCCGGTCCTACGGTTCCGCGTCGATTCACCACTCCTGCAGATGGCCACCACCGTCTGCCAACCTTGTTCTCAGTGCCTGGGCCCCAAACCCAGACACTCTTCACTAGAGATGAGCGAACCGGCTGTGGTTCGGCTCGAGTTCGGTTCGCCGAACGGAGGTCTCGTTCGAGTTTGGTTCGGCGAACCACTCGAACCGCATAGGAAACAATGGGAGGCAATCACAAACACATAAAAACACCTAGAAAACACCCTCAAAGGTGTCCAAAAGGTGACAAACAACTCCCAACACAACACAAACACATGGGAAAGTGACAAGAACAAATTCTCATGCTTAAACAAAACAGCGTTACAAGGAAAAGAGGATGAGACACAGATATAGGCATGGCATGCCCTTCTAAAATCATGCAAAACACCGCAAGGGTTACTCCAAGCGGAGTCTCCCTTTTTTTCCAAAAATTGGGCCACACACACACCCACCCCTTCAGTGGCAGCACTTGTGCCCCAGTTGTACACTTCACAGGTAGATTTGCATCAAGCACATTTAAAAATACGCCATCCTTAACTGTCCCCAGGATGACACCGGGGTAGGTAGCAAAGTCTTTGCTGAACCATGAATTGTTCATCTTGGCTCCTTTTTAAAAACACAGCAAGCAAGGGTTACTCCAAGCGGAGTCTCCTTTTTTATCCACAAATTGGGCCACACAGACACCCACCCCTTCAGTGGCAGCACTTGTGCCCCAGTTGTACACTTCACAGGTAGATTTGCATCAAGCACATTCAAAAATACGCCATACTTAACCGTCCCCAGGATGACACCGGGGTAGGTAGCTAAGTCTTTCCTGATCCCATCTCTGTTCATCTTGGATCATTTTTAAAAACAATGTAAGCAAGGGTTACTCCAAGCGGAGTCTCCCTTTTTTCCAAAAATTGGGCCACACATGTGGCGCCCTGGACTAGCCAGGTCGTCACAGGTACTGCAACACACACCCCCACCCTGAGACAGGCACATCAGCCAGACACAAAGTCCTTGTTGCCTCCCTCCGGGGGCTGATGTCCACACCAGGTGGGGTGGAGCCAGGCGGTTCGCCCCACCCACTGAGGAGTTCACAGTCCTGGAGGTGGGAAAAGGAAGGCAGATCAGTTAGGGAAGTGGAAAAGAGAGGAGGAGAAGTGAGGAGTAAACTGACCGTGTCCGGGTGTGTGGCCCGGGCACCAAGAGCAAGGTTGGCAGACGGTGGTGGCTGTCTGCAGGAGAGGTGAATTAACGTGGAACCGTAGGACCGGGGACGGGCGGTGGCCCGCCAGTACCGAACCGGGGAGTGAAGTGAGGCCAGCACACACAGGCAGGGCCTGTGGACCCCGACCAGGCTTCGAGTCGCCATTAGAGGTCAAATCCGTCAGTGACGGGAACCCTAGGGGTTTCCTAACAGCCAAGACCCGATTGATGGCAACCGTCCGACCAGCAAAAGGAAATACAGCTACCGCCACAGCTAGAGTTCCAAGGGCCAGAGCCTGCGGGCAAAAGGGCTCCTCCGGCACATATACACGCTGGGGAGCGGGTTACCGGTGGGAATCTATCGGGACCGAACATACACAAAGGTGCAGGGAAAGGCAGCCACCACCAACCGTCCGGGAGAAGTCACAGCAGCCGGCTGCGGGACCCGTTCATCCAGCCGTTTGGTTTACCAGAGACTTGCGTACATTTGTGGCTGAGAGAGTACAACCGTGCCATCCGGCACCGCGCTGCGCAGTCCAGGCGACCCTGTACCTTGCCAACCCTGAATCCCTGTCACCTCACCGGGCCCCGGGACCACAAACTCCTACCCACGGAGGGGGAAAACAACATCCCAGCTGCTCCCTACCATTGCTCCCGGGATCCCCGTCACCAGCAGCGGTGGTGTCCAACCTCACCACAACCCATGGGTGGCGTCACGGACCAAATCCCCAAACCAAACTACCCCCCTTTCTCTCACGGGCGAGGAGCTCGAGTCCCCGGATCCGGCCCACCACTTGAGCCACCGAGCAGCCATCGCAGCAGCGCCGGACCCGAGCGTTAGCGAGCGCAGCGCAGCGGCGTCCTCCCCGCCCGCGACACACACACACCCACCCCTTCAGTGGCAGCACTTGTGCCCCAGTTGTACACTTCACAGGTAGATTTGCATCAAGCACATTCAAAAATATGCCATACTTAACCGTCCCCAGGATGACACCGGGGTAGGTAGCTAAGTCTTTCCTGATCCCAGCTCTGTTCATCTTGGATCATTTTTAAAAACAATGTAAGCAAGGGTTACTCCAAGCGGAGTCTCCCTTTTTTTCCAAAAATTGGGCCACACACACACCCACCCCTTGAGTGGCAGCACTTGTGCCCCAGTTGTACACTTCACAGGTAGATTTTCATCAAGCACATTCAAAAATACGCTATACTTAACCGTCCCCAGGATGACACCGGGGTAGGTAGCAAAGTCTTTGCTGAACCATGAATTGTTCATCTTGGCTCCTTTTAAAAAACACAGCAAGCAAGGGTTACTCCAAGCGGAGTCTCCCTTTTTTCCAAAAATTGGGCCACACACACACCCACCCCTTCAGTGGCAGCACTTGTGCCCCAGTTGTACACTTCACAGGTAGATTTGCATCAAGCACATTCAAAATCCACAAGCATTTACTCTCCCCAGGATGACACAGGGGTAGTAAATTCCTTGTGGATCCATGACTTGTTCATTTTGATGAACATTAGTCTGTCCACATTGTCACTGGACAGACGCATGCGCTTATCTGTCAGCACACACCCAGCAGCACTGAAGACACGTTCAGAGACAACGCTGGCAGCTGGACACGACAAAATCTCCAAGGCGTGGAGAGCTCTGGCCATTTTTCAAGATTTGAAGCCCAAAATGAGCAAGGCTCTATTTGCAAAGTCATGGCATCGATGTTCATTTGGAGATACTCCTGTATCATCCTCTCCAGCCGTTGACTATGTGTCAGACTTGTTGTCTCTGGTGGCCTTGCAAAGGATGGTCTAAAAAAATTATGAAAAGATTCAATAAAATTGCTGTTACCAGCACCAGATACGGTGCTACTGGTACGGGTAGACTGTTGAAGATGACGAGACCGTTCCATGTTTGTCAAGTTACAACTGGGAGATTCACTCCTTGCACCACGGTTGTTTGGTGGAAAAGCCGAGCTAAGATCGAGTAACAGCTTTTGCTGATACTCCTGCATACGTGCGTCCCTTTCTATGGCTGGAATTATGTCACAAATTTGGACTTGTACCGGGGATCTAATAGTGTGGCAAGCCAGTAGTCATCATCACTTCTAATTTTGACAATACGAGGGTCATGTTGGAGGTAGTGCAGCAAGAAGGCGCTCATGTGTCTTGTGCAGCCATGCGGACCAACTCCACGCTGTGTTTGTGGCATAGAGGTGCTAACCGTTCTTTCTTCCTCTGACATCTCCCCCCAACCTCTTTCAACTGAAATTTGACCAAGGTCTCCCTCATCCGCTGAGTCTTCCATGTCCATGGACAGTTCGTCCTCCATTTCTTCATGTTCTCCTGCACCTTCCTCAACATTTCGCCTGCTACCATGCGCCCTTGTTGATCCCTGTCCCCCATGGTCCCATGCCTGCCGCGTTGGTGATGATGAAACGTCTAGACCTTGGTGATGTTGTTGTCTCTTGCGCATATGAATCCTCCTGTAGTTCCTCCCCTTCCTGTTGTCCCACCCCCTGACTCCGAATAGTGTTTAGCATGTGCTCCAGCATGTAAATGACTGGAATTGTCATGCTGATAATGGCATTGTCAGCGCTAAACATATTCGTCGCCATGTCGAAACTGCAAAAGGGTGCATAGGTCCTTGATCTGACCCCACTCCATCAGGGTGATCTGCCCCACCTCTGCATCTCGTTGGCCCAGGCTATACGTCATGACGTATTGCACCAGGGCTCGACGGTGCTGCCACAGTCGCTGTAACATGTGGAGAGTCGAATTCCAGCGTGTCGGCACATCGCATTTCAGGCAATGAACCGGCAGGCCAAAAGACTTCTGGAGCGATGCAAGTTGCTCAGCAGCGGTGGTTGAACGGCAGAAGTGAGCAGACAGTTTTCGTGCCCTGTTCAGAAGGCCATCTAGGCTGGGATAGTGTGTTAAAAATTGCTGGACAACAAGGTTCAACACGTGAGCCATACAAGGCACGTGTGTCACCTTGCCCAGGCGAAGGGCCGCACCCAGGTTTGCAGCATTGTCGCACACGGTCTTACCAGGCTGTAGGTTGAGTGGAGACAACCATTTATTAAACTCAGTCTCCAGAGCTGCCCACAACTCAGCCGCTGTGTGACTCTTATTTCCAAGACATTTCAAGATAAAGACCGCCTGATGCCATTGCGCTCTGCTTCCAGCATAATAATGAGGTGTGCGTGATTCCTTGTGCGCAGTTACAACGCTGGTGGCCTGACCAGGCAGGCTTGGGGCGGAGGTGGAGGACCCAGACGAGGTGGAGGAGACAGAAGCAGTGGCGGAACTTGGACAGACAGAGGATTGACACACAAGTCGTGGGGACGGCAAGACTTGTGCAGCAGACCCTTCACCATCTATCACCATAGTTACCCAGTGCCCAATCACCAACATATAACGTCCCTGTCCATGCTTACTGGTCCAAGTATCGGTTGTGAAATGCACCCGTTTACACACAGAGTTTCTCAAGGAAGCGGTGATGTTGTGTGCGACATGCTGGTGTAGCGCGGGTACACCTTTCTTAGAGAAGTAGTGGCGACTGGGCATCTGGTACTGGGGCACAGCGACAGACATAAGGTCTCTAAAATCCTGTGTGTCCACCAGGCGGAAAGGCAGCATTTCGGTAGCCAAGAGCTTACAGAGGGATAAAGTCAACCTCTTAGCTTTGTCATGGGTCGCAGGAAATGGCCTTTTATTTGTCCACATCTGAGGGACAGAGATCTGGCTGCTGTGTGTAGACGGTGGTGAGTAGGGTGTCCCTGAAAAAATGCAGGTTTGTGAGGAAAGTGCAGGCGTAGACATGATGTTGCCTTCATCCAACGTTGATGCTATCGATGTCTGAGAGAGCTGTACACACGCACTTGTTTCCCCTTCCAAACCAACTGACGACCTACCAAGCAAACTGCCTGTTGCGGTTACAGTGGTGGAAGTTGTGCATGGAAAACCAGGTGTGACAGCTGTCCCCACAGTCCTAGAAGATGAAGAGTGCGCGGATGCACTTGAAGGGGCAGGCGGTGGATGGTTCGCTCTGCTAGACCGCATTGCAGCACGGTGAGCTTCCCACTGGGACATATGATATTTATTCATGTGACGATTCATGGAAGAAGTTGTCAAACTCCTGAGGTTTTGCCCTCTACTAACAGAATCACGACAAATTTTACATATCACAGGATTTGGGCGATCTTTTGCTGTCAAAAAAGGTCCAGGTTAGGCAAGGCTTAGAGGGCATGCGACCTGCTGAGCCCCCCCGACTAGTGCTCAGAGGCAGAGTGGGGGCTGAGGATGCAGTTGTAGACGTGCTACCAGTACTACTCCTCTGTCCAGGAAGGCGCAAGGTAACTTCGTCGTCAGTAGCATCCTCCTCCACCGCCTCTGTTGACCTCCTCGAGTGCCTGACTGTGGGTTGACAGTAGGTGGGATCTAGCACTTCCTCATCAAGCGTTGTGTTTGCACTTCCCTTGTTGGACCACTTGAGATCCATTCAAGCATTTTCTTTTTTTGGCCATCATCAACCTTTGTTCCAGTTGTTCGTGTCCGTAAAAAAGGGAGCACGTCGGATTGTCTATGGTAAGTAGTAGACATCTTACTTTTGCTTGAAGATGGTCTATCTTCAGCAGATGTTAATGGAGCTTTGCCACCTTCCCCACAGACAAACCCTTTTTTTCCTTTTCCAACACGCCTCTTCCCCTTTCCACCAGCATCTGTCATTTTGCCACTCATTTTGATTGTGACAAGATTGTGCACTTAAAATGTGGTAGTAAAAATTGAGAGGTGGTGTAGATTGCAGCGGTGGTCTAGCTTTATTAACAGCAGAACAAACAACAATAACTATCCCTGACAATGCAACTACGGCCCTTAAACTGGCAGCATAGTTTGCTATTAGAATGGCTTAGTAACAATGAGTTTCAGTGTGCAATGCAGAGGTGTCGCAAATATCTTTGCACCAGTGGGACAATAATGAAGTCCAACAGCCACTTTTAGGATGCCACTAAGTTTCCTCAGTGTTTGCTAGTATAATGCCTTAGTAACAATGAGCTTGAGTGTGCAATGCAGAGGTGCTGCAAATAGATTTGCACTAGTGGGACACTAATGGAAGTCCAACAGCCACTTTTAGGATGCCACTAAGTTTACTCAGTGTTTGCTAGTATAATGGCTTAGTAACAATGAGCTGGAGTGTGCAAAGGGCAGGAGGGTACAGTGGCAGGGTTGTGGGTCTGTGTAGAGGAAAGGAAGCTTCACTTTATATCCCTCCTAATGGGGAAATGCAGCGAGGAAGTCCCTGACCTTAGCTACACAGACGCTGTTATCTTGTGTAGCTGTTAAAATCTGTTTCCACGGACCTGACTGTCACCTATGGCTCTGAGCCTGCTGTTATTAGCCCTTACAAGGGCTAAAAGAAACTTCTATCCCTATTCTGTATAGCGCTGTGTGTAGAGCGTACACAGCAGTATCGGAGACAGAAGCTACGCCAGCAGTGACTGACACCCAGACACAGAAGGCAGATAATGGCGTCCTGATGGGCAGATACCCGTTTTTATAATGCAGGGACATGTGACATGGACATCCTATCACACATGCCGTTGCTTCTCTGGCTAAAAGTCCACTTAGCTGTGTGTGTGTCTGGGATTGGCTGACATGCTGGCCCACCCCACTACACACGCGCGCTTAGGGAAGGAAGACAAGGAAAAAAAACAAATGGCAATCACCATTATCCCAGCAGCAGTGATCTGAATGCGCTGTTCCCGCACACTATACGCTGAAATTTCATAATAGTGTGAGTCACAGAGTGACTTACACTATTACAGCGGAAAGCCAGCTAGGAATTAGCTTGGCTTTTTGCTGCTAGAACCGTTCTCGAACGTAACTAGAACTATCGAGCTTTTGCAAAAAGCTCGAGTTCTAGTTCGATCTAGAACAGCCCCCAAAATCACTCGAACCGCGAACTGGAGAACCACGAACCGCGCTCAAGTCTACTCTTCACTTCAACCTCCTCCACTGAACTCCTGAACTAAACTGTCACTTTTCCCGCCTCCAGGCCTGTGAACTCCTCGGTGGGTGGGGCCAACCACTTGGCTCCGCCCCACCTGGTGTGGACATCAGACCCTGGAGGGAGGCAACAAGGGTTTTGTGTTTGGCTAATGTTACTGTCTAGTGGGGGTGGGGGTGTGTGAGTGTTACCTGTGACGACCTGGCCAGTCCAGGGTGCCACAGGTGACATGGGGGTCCTCTCCCAATTATCGCTGCTGTCGCTTGGGCGAAGTTGATCCTCGTCCCTGCGGCAGCACACATCGCTACGTGTGACGCCGCAGGAACGAGGAACCTCTCCTTACCTGCCACACGCCAGCAATGAGGAAGGAAGAAGGTGGGCGGGATGTTCGTCCCGCTCATCTCTGCCCCTCCGCTTTGATTGGACGGCCGCTTAGTGACGTCACTGTGAGTCCGAGAGAACCGCCCCCTTAGAAAGGAGGCGGTTCGCTGGTCACAGCGACATCGCCGAGCAGGTAAGTACGTGTGACGCTGCCGTAGCGATAATGTTCGCTAAGGCAGCGATCTTCACATATCGGCATAACGATAGGGGCGGGTGCTATCACGCTCGCCATCGCTAGTGTAACGCCCCTGTAAATGGGTCGTTACAGGGTATTAAATGTTACCCCATTTTTCCCGGGCAGGAGGAAGAAGGGTCCCCACAACACACACTAACATCACACTGGCAGGAAGGAGTTAACAGCATTTGCAGCATGAAGTTTGTTCTGAGTCCATGACTCATCCTGTCTCCTTAATGAGCAGGTGGCTGGACACAGGCAGGTCCCCATGACAACCAAGGGGAGGGGGGCCTGAAGGAGTGAGTTTAGTGCAGAGCACACAGAAGTTTTAGGCAGAACGTCAGGGGCTGCAAGGGAGTGCAGACGTCCAGAGAACAGCTCCTGTTGAGGAGATGCCACGAGACCAGGGCTGATAACACCTAGAGGAGGGGAATGGAGCTGAGGACTGGGGTTCCCTGGAGAAAGTTGTACCTGGTGGCAGTTGTGTTAGGTCCGCTACCGGGGATGAGAGAGACAGAGAGGCGGCGAGTTCCCAAGATGCTCTATGCCACGGGGACGGCACTAACGCACCGAAAGGGAGAGACCCCCAGAACACCTCACCGGACACCCATTCCTCCTACCTGCCCGGGACCGACCAAAGGCTACAGGCGGCGAGGACCAGCACCCGGGTGCGATGTGAAACGGACTTTAAATAAAGAACAACTGGAACCGCACACCGTGACTGCTGTGAGTAATGCCGCCGCACTGTGCCCCCGGTGTCCCTGAGGACTGTTACCCTGGGTCTCATTAACCTCCCGGGGCTCCCCCGCTGCACCCGTGGGGAGCGATTCCATCCGGCTGCCCGTAACACCTGCACCGGAGAGAGACCGCGCAGCAGTGGCTGAACACCTGGCCGCAAACCACGGGTGGCGCTGCAAGCATATCCTCGTCCCCGTCCCGTACCGTTTCCTGGGGGAGAGCAATGGAAAGCCCCCCCCCCCCAGGGACCCTGTTACCCTCCTTCCGTCCCCCTTGTAACACCGGACTGACGGTCAGACTTTCCTTTTATTGAAACCCGCCGGGGGTCACGGAAGCCGGGTCGGGCCACTCACAGCTTGACCCCGAATACCACCGGCCCGGTTACCGTGCGAGCCCTGCAAGCCCCGGCGTGGGCGTTTCACTAGCATCGGCTAGCGATGTCGCAGCATGTAAAGCACCCTTAAGTGTATCTAGGCAGGAAAATAAGAAGAGATATAAGACTTTACATATCCACCGTGACAGCATTATAATTCAGAGCTATGTTCTCTGCATCACATAATCTCCATGTGCTACAAGGTGTAAGTGTAACAGATTGGTCTTGCACATTGTATTTCTCCTTCACACATTTGACGTCACCATAATTTAATTTTAAAGTTAATAAAGGCAAAAGTACATTGTGTCATTTATTTGAGCAACAAACACTTTACAGGTGTCACATATTCCCTCTTGTCTGAAAATCTGCAAACTCCAGAACATTACTAGACATTAAAGAGACAAATTCCTGTTCTATTTCTTGTAAGACTTTGTCATTTCACCTCAATTGGCGCAGTCTTCAGATCATTACGCTGGGGCTGCAGGCTATATACTGAGCGCTCTGTATCCTGGATCTCGGTCTGGTCATATCGCAGCCGTTTTATTACATATTACAAAGGAAAATGCTTCATCAACCTATTAATAATTGCCATAGGCTGGCAACTTAAAGGGGTTTTTCCTACGAACAAAGATAATTTTAAAGTTGATTTTAATCAATAGATCTTGGATAATAATAAGTTTCACAAAAAATGTTCCTATCCTGAGATAATAAATATATGTGTCACTGCTATGTACTGGATCAGGGAGGAAGTAAAAAAGTATAGATAGCACAGCATGGGATCGCAAATAATTCATTCTTTGGGGGTAAAATATTTTTTAAAAACAGCCAGAGAAATGTGTAGCGCCCCTGAGACCCTCAGGGCACTACATCCTCTTGGGGATACAGGACCTACCTCCTGGGACCTGGAGTACCAGTGCCGATACCACCAAAACACAACCAAAATCCTAGTTTTCCACTCCACACTGGGCATAGAGGGTTAACCATGTAAGGAGATGGTCACCATGGGAACGAGTCCCTGGGTTTAGCCAGCCTGGTGGGAGGGGTCAGTAGTGAGTCGAGAGAGGGTAGTACACAGAAGAGGTGTGCGGACGTGCCTGAGCTGGGTCCGTGTAACGGTAACCCCGGGGCACAGGAGAGAGGTTGCCAGGACAGGTACCAGAGATACCGCTGGGACCGGAGCACGCACGGGGGACAGGGCCCTAGGTCAAGCATCAGTTTCAAACGTTTTGATAAATACCTGCCTGGTGAGGACACCTTCACGGACTTCACAGAACCAAATAATCCGGGGACATCAGCAGTAAACTAGGATCGGGATTCGGACACTTACCTCTCCACAGGGTCCTCGCTGCCCGCTGTACGGAGAAGGAGACTGTACCCCAAAAGGAACAGTCGGGGCCCCCAAATGTTCCATGCTAGGGGGACCCAATCAACTGAGAGTGCCGGGGACAGAGCAGCCTGGGTCACTACATTGGCACTGGTCCTCCAAGGGACCTGAACCAGCAACCTCTGGGTCCATAATGAGTAGAGACTGTTAAAGACAACCCGGTGTGGTCTCCGTTATTACCCCCGTTACATCTCCCAGGCATGAACCTGCCTGCGGAGGGCCTAACACCATTGCTGCAATCACCACCAGCCCTGGGAGTACCCACATTCAGCAGCGGTGGTTCTCCATGCTTAACCGCAACCCGCAGGTGGCATCACATGACAAAAACTCTTATCTCCCCTGTAAATACTCCCATTACAAACAGGGCCCAGGGCACTGAACCAGGCAACGGCCACAAAAGTGACATTCCCAATTACAAGTACTGTCCGAGACCGAGTACCCCCTTCCCTGGGCGACACAAATGCTTTACCTCACAGAAAGAATCAGCTGTGACATTACAGCACGAGATCACAGCTGATTCTTTCTGTGAAGTAAATCATTTCCCTGCCTGCTTTTTTGCTTCCTCCCCTGCCCAGGAGCTCTGGTATGATCACGCCATGTCCCTGTATGGTCAGAAACAGCCATCACAAAGTACACAGCAGGGGCACATTTATAAGATTATCTCAGCAAAGGAACATTTTTTTAACCCCTTCACAACCTATGACGTACTGGCGACTGCAGCTTAAATTCACCTAAAGGGACTAGTAAATACAGTGAAATGTTTTTTTTTTTTGTTTTTTGTTTTTTTTTTTTAAAAAGTTTTGTAAAATCTGAAAAAACCCACAAAAGTTGAAATCACCCCCCTTTTGAAAATAAAACTATTAAAAATAAATAAAAAATACACATATTTGGCAACACTGTGTTCAGAAATGTCAGATCTATCAACATAAAATGGATTAATCCGATTGGTAAACAGTGTAACAAGAAAAATATTCAAAACACTGGAACATTTTTTTGGTCATCGCAAAATTGCAATAAAATACAATAAGAGATGAGCAAAACATTGTATCTAGCTCAAAATGGTATAAAAACATCTGTTTAGAGTGCAAACATTAAGCCATCACACAGCCCCATGTCCTGAAAAATGAGAATCTTACAGGATGCAGCAAATGGCAACAAAGGGAACATTTTTTCTGACAATTTTCTGAATTTTTTTCACCATTTAAATAAAAAAAATATATATATATATGTTTGTTATCTACGAACTCGTACACACCTGGACAATCATATACCGTATTTTTCGGACTATAAGACGCACTTTCTTTCCTCCAAATGTTGGGGGAAAGTGGGGGGTGCGTCTTATAGTCTGAATGTGGCTACTGGGAATGAGGGTGCTGCGGTGGAGTGGGTCATCGGCGGCACGAGCAGGCTGTAGCAGCCTGCCGTGAACACGTGGGCCCGCTCATTTGATATGCACGCCCATCCTACCGCCCATCATCCCTCAGCGATGAAGCCGGCGCTGACAGGTGGGCGGGATGATGGGTGGAGGATGTGCGCATAATTAACAGCCGGCCCGCATGATCACCCCTGGCAGCTACAGCCTGGAGTGATCATGTGTGGCTTTATTCACTGCCCCCAGTGCATCATCATCAGCGCGGGGTACTGTGAATCAGTATACTCACCCGTCACCGTTGTCTGCAGCATTACGATCTTCTCCTGTCTGCCGGCCAGCTGATTTCTGTGTAGAGAGCGGTGAGCACAGCGATGACGTCATCGCTGTGCGCACCACTAGTCTCCACACAGGTCAGCTGACAGGCATACAGGAGGACGAGCGATGCTGCAGACAACGGTGACGGCTCCACACTCCAGCGGCGCTGCTGCCAACACTGACAGGAGGCTGCATGGAGCGAGGAAAGGTGAGTATGAACGTTTTATTTTTTTGTGTGTGCCACAGATACAGGCCATTTAGCAGGATGGGGGTATATAGCAGGATTGATGGGGGTATATATCAGGATGGATAAGGGTATATAGCAGGATGGATGGGGGTATATTGCAGGATGGATGGTGGTATATAGCAGGATGAGGTTATATAGCAGGATAAGGGCATATACCAGGATGGCGCTATGTAGCAGGATGGGGGCTATACCACGATGGCGGTATATAGCAGGATGGGAATATATACCAGGATGGCAGTATAAATACATGAAATCCAAAAATTCAAAAAGCAGCTGGGGGGGTCCGATCAGGAACCACCACTCAGGATGCCGAGCTACTCAATATAACGAATAGAAACCGGAGAAAACAAGTAATATGCTTCAAAAAAGTATTCTTTATTATATTTTAAATATTTGCATAAATGCTTTGTATATTGGAAAGGTAATAAATACATCAGGTACAAGGATAATAACACGGACCAAGAGGGAGATCTTAAAAAAGCACTTGCATGACCTGTCTCGTAAGTAAACAATATATATGGCAAAACAGAAATAAATGTGGATCCAAGCCCAAGGTCCCCTCAAGAGATCTTACATTAGGGACTTCAAAAAATTGTTACACCAGGGTAGAAAAAACACTATTGTGCACCGTCAAAAGGAGATCCCTTTTTTGTTTTATTGGATAATAAACAAGTCGTATATGATAAAGAAGGGGTTAATCCCTAGGAGGACCTCCTGTATGACTAATCATACAGATGAGAAGTGTGTAACAGAAAGTATAGGTGTAAATCTGGAGACATGGTTCCAACAAGTGAACTTGCATAAAAAGTCCAGAATATTGTTACCCAAGGACAAAAAGAATCACTGCTGTAAGCATTTCAGAGGGAAAACCCTTCATATATTGTTACACTGGAGCGTTTGAAGCAAGGATCCCCTCAGCAAAATGCCAAAACACCGCTAAGTCTAACCCAATGGGGTGTACAAACATGGTCCCAGGTGTAGTAATGATTCCTTAAGTTACAATACAAGTATTCAAGCACTGGGATCAGTAAGCCAAGCTGTAGGGCATATGCAGAGAGGATCCCACCTACCGCAAACACAGTGTATAAAGGTCCAAGAGTTGTAAACAGACAGGTCAACAAAAGATGAAGAGGGAGTAATCCCTTAAATACTTCCAGGATGGCAGTATATAGCAGGATGGGAATATATACCAGGATGGGGTACATATATACAAGGATGAGGATCATATACAAGGCAGGAGGATCATTACCAGGAGGGGGTACCTTAGTTAGAGAATTTGGGGACATTACCCCCATAAGTGTGTCATGCCCACATTTCTTTCTTAAAATTTTATTTTCCTATTTTCCTCTTCTAAAACCAGGGTGCGTCTTATAGTCCGAAAAATACAGTAGCTAGGTCAGTTTTATCATGTAGTGAACATGGTAAATAAAAAATTTGTGGAATTGCACTTTTTTTGCAATAACTTTGGAACGCTTCAACGGATACCAGTGATTCTGAAAGTGTGTTTTCTGACATATTGTACTTCATGTTACTGTTAAATTTAGGACAATATTTTTTGTATTTATTTGTGAAAAATCAGAAACTCAGTGAAAATTTTGCAATTTTTACATTTTTAAATTTATGCCCTTAACTAGAGATTTTCATCACACAAAATATTTAATACATTACTTTTACCACATGCCTACTTTATATCAGCACGATTTTTGAAAAATATATTTTTTTAGGAAGTTAGAAGGGTTACATTTTTATCAGCAATTTCTCATTTTTCAAATAAACTTTACAAAACCAGTTTTATTAAGACCACATCATAACTAGTAATAAGCGCATCCGCTTGTCAACTGAAAATGCTGACAGGCTGACTGTTCTCAAAATGGACAAGGCCTGGATTGGACCAGACTTCTCAACCCCAGCAGATGACAGCAGCGGAACCTAAAATCAATTCACATGATCCCTTTGTTTCTAGTGTATTCCCATGCACCTCTTCCCACCTCCCACCCCAAAAAAGTATACTGTATTTTTCTTGTCCTCCTCCTCCTCCTCCACCATATCCACAGAGTCATCATTCGGCACTCGCTCATAATTTTTAGAGGCCCAGCAGGCAGGCCTCAATCATTAGAGGCCCAGCAGGCAGGCCTCAATCGTTAGAGGGCCAACAGCTGGCATATTCTCATGATTTTGCAGTCGGCCCGTTCTCAAAATTTTAAAGGGAACCTGTCATCAGAAATTTAGCTATAAAGCTAAGAGTTCCCCCCTCTGCAGCTCCTGGGCTGCATTCTTGGAAGCTTCCTATAGTTTTTGTGGCACCTTTTATCCCAAAATAAACACTTTGTAAACTGGTACCTTTTCGTATGTAAATTTCTTAAATTTTCCATGTGGGCGGGCTGCCTGGGGTCCGTTGCTGTTCCTCCAGCATATTTATGCCGCCCCCGAACGCTGATTTTGAAAGCTCATGACACCGCCCCTGGGTGCCCGTGGTCCCGCGCATGCGCTGTTACACTGTAGCGGTGCCGTGCACTGTGTGCACGTGTGACCGCTGTGACGCTTTGCGCGGGCACGAGGTTATGGGCGGCGCTGTTAGTGTCATCAGTAAGTGCCGCCCATAACCTCGTGACCGCACTTTGCCCTATTCCTCCAGCGTTATGCGCAAGCGCTCGCTGGCCTGAAGCCCGGACGTCCCCTCCGGAAGGGAAGGAGGTGACGTCCGGGCATCAGGCCAGCGTGCGCTTGCGCATAACGCTGGAGGAATAGGGCAAAGTGCGGTCACGAGGTTATGGGCGGCACTTACTGATGACACTAACAGCGCCGCCCATAACCTCGTGCCCGCGCAAAGCGTCACAGCGGTCACACGTGCACACAGTGCACGGCACCGCTACAGTGTAACAGCGCATGCGCGGGACCACGGGCACCCAGGGGCGGTGTCATGAGCTTTCAAAATCAGCGTTCGGGGGTGGCATAAATATGCTGGAGGAACAGCAACGGACCCCAGGCAGCCCGCCCACATGGAAAATTTAAGAAATTTACATACGAAAAGGTACCAGTTTACAAAGTGTTTATTTTGGTATAAAAGGTGCCACAAAAACTATAGGAAGCTTCCTAGAATGCAGCCCAGGAGCTGCAGAGGGGGGAACTTTTAGCTTTATAGCTAAATTTCTGAGGACAGGTTCCCTTTAAGAGGGCCAGGCGCTAGGCCTCACTCATAATTTTTACAGGTCCAGCAGTTGGCCCTCACATAATTTTTACAGCAACAGCAGCCAGAACGTACTTATAATTTTTACAGGTCCAGCAGCCGGCCCTCACTTATCCAGCTTCTGTGTCTACTCCAAAGCTCACTGCTCACATTTATAGAGGAAGATTTGCATGTGCACTTTGTGGAGATGGAGTAAGTACACAGAGTGTTAAGTGCTTGTGTGACGCCCTGGGCAAGCCAGGGGTCACAGGTCACAACATCACATGCACCCCACATTCCCTGCAGGAACATCGAGGCTAACCCAAAATCCTTGTTGCCTTCCTCCAGGGGCTGATGTCCACACCAGGGGGGTGGGCCAGGCGGTTGGCTCCGCCCACCAAGGAGTTCACAGCCCTGGAGGCGGGAAAAACCAGGCAGATAGAGTTTGGAGGAAGAAGGGAGAAGAGTGAAGTTAGGGAAGTGGAAGTAGAAGGAAGTGAAGTGGTAGAGGAGCAAAGTAGAGGAGCTTGAGTGAAGAAGTGAAAAGGAACAGTTAAGAAAGCCTGAAGTTGGTCCGGGTGTGTGCCCCGGACTGAGACAGCAAGGTCAGCAGACGGCGGTGATAGTCTAAAAACACCAAAAAACTGAGCTGTGACAAATGTTCAATAAACATGCAACATGGCGGTGATAGTCTGCAGGGGGACTGCTTGGAAGTTGCTGGAAGGACCGCGGACGGGTGGTGACCCGGCGGTACCGAAGCAGTATACGAAGATCAGTCAGCACCAGGGCAGGGGCCTTTCGGATCCCGGCAAGGCTAGGAGTCGCCATAATTTGCCAAATCCGTCAGTGAAGGGGACCTCTGTCTACTAACAACCAAGTCCCGATTGAAGGCAACAGTCCGATCGTTAAGGGGAGACACCGCCACCGCCAAGGCACCAGTTTCCCAGGGCCAGCGCCTGCGGGCAAGAGAGGGGCTCCTCCGGCTCACATCCAGGTCGGGGAGCGGGTAACCGGTGGGGACCCATCGCTACCAAGAGACTTTACATAGGTGCAGGGAAGAGACCGTCACCGCTAACTGCAGGGAACCGCAGCACCGTAACCGTCCGAGGGACCCGTCCAACCAGCCGTTTGTTTACCGAGAACTGTGTCGTGTTTACTGGCTGAGTGAGTACCTCCGTGCCGTGCGGCACAGCGCTGCCCCTGCGCCCCTGCACCTCCACAGGCCCCATACCCGCCTGTCCACCATACCAACCCCATCACTGGGCCCCGGGATCACCAACACCCCTACCCACGGAGGGGCAAACCAGCAACTGGCTGCTCCATACCACCACTCCCGGGCTCCCCAGACAGAGCAGCGGTGGTGTCCACTTAATCACCACAACCGTGGGTGGCGTCACGGACAATAAACTATCCCAAATCCCAATCCCCTTTCACTCACGGGCGAGGAGCGCCGCTCGAGTCCCCGGGATCCGGCCCATCGCTCGAGCCACCGAGCAGCAGCAGGCCGCAGCAGCCGCGGCAGCTGGACCTGAGCAGTGGGAGAGCGCGGCGTCCCCTCCTCCACCCGCGACAACTTGGCGTCACGAACAGGATCTTACCGCTCTGCCGTTGGGTAGAGGTGCGCCCTGTGACCCCCGGAGGTATCCGGCCGGAAAATTTCAGAAGTCGCCATCTTTGGCGCAAAAAGTTCCCGCTCGAGCGTCTTCTCGAGCAGCAGAGGCACGAAGGCCAAAACCCCGCCCCGATAGAGGAGGGGCCGGAAAGAGGCTAAGGGGGACGAAATGGCGACTGGACGCATGTAGCCGCGGCTATAAAAGCAGGGACGCCAGGACTCTGCAGACATCTTGTTCCTGGGAGAAGCCGCCAGCAACATGTGGATGCCGTCCCGCAGCACCGTAGCCCCCGCGCCTGGAACCGCGGCGTGGGTGGAGATCCGGACCGCGCAGCTCTACCAAAGGCTGCAGGTCAAGATGCAGCTCCTCATGGAGGAGTGGGAGACCGACATGGCGGACGTCATAGCAACCGTGCAGAGACGCGAGGAGGAAGCGGAGGAAGGGAGGGTGAGTGACCCACGCCCCAATGCCCTTGAAGGGACGGTCATCGCGGCTGCGGGACCCGGTCCAAACCCTCTCCCCCTGCTGCCTTCCTCGCCACCCGTCCCGGAAGCCGTGACCCCACCACTAGGCCCGCTACCACCGCAACCGGTAGCGATACCCAGCCCGTCCGCCCCAGCGGACCGACCTGTAGCCGGAGCCCGTAGTCGACCGGAGGTGTTGCCCTGGAAAGCCCCGAAAACTGAACCGGAGGCGTCCTCCGAGAAAGTCCCCGAGCCGGAGCCGATGACCCGCTCCGTGCCGAAGGCCCAACTGCGGAAAGCCCCTGTGCCCATCCCCCACACCTCGGCTGAGGTTGCGCCGGGTTGCCGATGCAAGGCAGCGTCTAAGGCCAAGTCACCACGGGACCTGTCGCCCAGAGTACCAGCAGTGGGCAATGTCAAGCAGGTCTTGCGGGGCCCGACCCGTGCGCCGGAGCTCGCAGCAGCGCCGTACTGGGACAGGGAGCCGGTACCGTTGGGCCCGGAGATCGGTGAGAGGGAGAGGAAGAAGGCAGAGCTGGTGGCCCGTGCAATCCGGGAGAAAGAGAGTCTCCGTCAGGCAACGTTCCGTGTCCGGGGGCCGCTGTACGAAGGGCAGGTGAGGCGGTTTGATGTCCGCCGGGGCTATGGGTTTATATATGAACCGGGCCTGGAGGCCGAAGTGTTTATAGCCCGGCGGGATGTGAATGCCCACCTGCCTGAGGAGCATCCCGGTCGTAACCTGATGCCGGGCGACATCGTGCAGTACACCCGGCACTGTGGGGAGAGGGGGTGGTTCGCGCTGGACGCTAAGCTAAGGGGCAGCCATGAGTCCCGAGTGAGCGCCGCGCCCCCTCCCTCAGGTGATGCCGAAGAGTATGAGTAATGGCAGCGGAGCACCGTTGCACCGTCCCCGTTGGGACCACCAGTCTGAGTATGTTTACAAGTTTAAAAGTTGAAAATGAAAAATTGATAACCGAAGCTTCACCTGATTAGCATGTGATTGGGAAACCGGCCGTTGCCGGCACCGTTGTCCCCGTGGGGACCGTTTGAAAAGTTTGCATAGAGAACTTTCTATGGACCAGCCCGTGAACTTGCAGGGCAACCACAGACGCTAGTGGCTTATAAATAAGTTGTGTTACCGTTTCCGCATTTACCGCCTCCGGAGAGGCAGGTTGGAGGGAGGGCCCAGAGCAGGCTGGGGCCCAGCCACCACAGGAACCGGTGGCTACCCTCTGGAGGGGAAGGACAGATCCCGCTCGGGTAACTTGTGCTGGACTGGGGTCAAGGGGTGTTGCCTGGGTTTTAGGGGCAGCATCAGGGCCAGGTTGCTTGGGTGGGAGAGAGCGGAGACCGTAACCGTTAACCGTTTCAATGTTTGCAACGCTTAAGCACTGAACCTCCCGATGTGGGATGATGTCATAATTTGTATATATGTTACCGTTTTTTCTATTTTACAGAAAAACAAAAGGAAAATAAAACCGGTGTTGGACGGGCAGCCCGAGGACGGTCTGCGTTTTGCTAAGGGGGAATGTGACGCCCTGGGCAAGCCAGGGGTCACAGGTCACAACATCACATGCACCCCACATTCCCTGCAGGAACATCGAGGCTAACCCAAAATTCTTGTTGCCTTCCTCCAGGGGCTGATGTCCACACCAGGGGGGTGGGCCAGGCGGTTGGCTCCGCCCACCAAGGAGTTCACAGCCCTAGAGGCGGGAAAAACCAGGCAGATAGAGTTTGGAGGAAGAAGGGAGAAGAGTGAAGTTAGGGAAGTGGAAGTAGAAGGAAGTGAAGTGGTAGAGGAGCAAAGTAGAGGAGCTTGAGTGAAGAAGTGAAAAGGAATAGTTAAGAAAGCCTGAAGTTGGTCCGGGTGTGTGCCCCGGACTGAGACAGCAAGGTCAGCAGACGGCGGTGATAGTCTGCAGGGGGACTGCTTGGAGGTTGCTGGAAGGACCGCGGACGGGAGGTGACCCGGCGGTACCGGAGCAGTATACGAAGATCAGTCAGCACCAGGGCAGGGGCCTTTCGGATCCCAGCAAGGCTAGGAGTCGCCATAATTTGCCAAATCCGTCAGTGAAGGGGACCTCTGTCTCCTAACAACCAAGTCCCGATTGAAGGCAACAGTCCGACCGTTAAAAGGAGACACCGCCACCGCCAAGGCACCAGTTTCCCAGGGCCAGCGCCTGCGGGCAAGAGAGGGGCTCCTCCGGCTCACATCCAGGTCGGGGAGCGGGTAACCGGTGGGGACCCATCACTACCAAGAGACTTTACATAGGTGCAGGGAAGAGACCGTCACCGCTAACTGCAGGGAACCGCAGCACCGTAACCGTCCGAGGGACCCGTCCAACCAGCCGTTTGTTTACCGAGAACTGTGTCGTGTTTACTGGCTGAGTGAGTACCTCCGTGCCGTGCGGCACAGCGCTGCCCCTGCGCCCCTGCACCTCCACAGGCCCCATACCCGCCTGTCCACCATACCAACCCCATCACTGGGCCCCGGGATCACCAACACCCCTACCCACGGAGGGGCAAACCAACAACTGGCTGCTCCATACCACCACTCCCGGGCTCCCCAGACAGAGCAGCGGTGGTGTCCAATTAATCACCACAACCGTGGGTGGCGTCACGGACAATAAACTATCCCAAATCCCAATCCCCTTTCACTCACGGGCGAGGAGCGCCGCTCGAGTCCCCGGGATCCGGCCCATCGCTCGAGCCACCGAGCAGCAGCAGGCCGCAGCAGCCGCGGCAGCCGGACCCGAGCAGTGGGAGAGCGCGGCGTCCCCTCCTCCGCCCGCGACACTTGCATATC
Organism: Anomaloglossus baeobatrachus; assembly: GCF_048569485.1. Lineage (NCBI taxonomy): Eukaryota > Metazoa > Chordata > Amphibia > Anura > Aromobatidae > Anomaloglossus > Anomaloglossus baeobatrachus. The sequence goes on from NC_134356.1 coordinate 592,586,864, forward strand.
TTGATTGCTTGCCCTGGAAATGTTGCCATTTAGGCTTATGGACTCCAAGGCTTTCCGCAATATGATAGCGACGGCTGTCCTGCAATACTCAGTCCCCAGCTGCCAATTAATTTCCCGGGGTGTCGTCCCCGCCTTACACTTGTAATTATTCCATAACATCACCCATGCTCTGACCAATGCAGGTAGGTTACAGCAGAAGTATACCAATAGAAGGACTGTAATCCAAAATACCCTGCCTGACTATATGCCGCTGATCCAAAACTAATCTTTCTCCAGCAGCCATTCCTACACTGAATGTAGATAATAGTGGTATTAATAGCGAAAAGAATAGGTGTAGGCCTGAAAAGGACTTTTGGTTTTAGGCTATGTGCCCACGCTGCGGAAAATGCGCAGATTTTGCCGCGGATTTCTCGCGGAAAAGCCGCGGATTTTCCAGAAATCTGCAGCACAGCTACTCCCCAGCCATTTCTATGGCATTTGGGAAATGCTGTGCCCACGCTGCGGATTTTTCCGCAGCGGAAATCGTGCAGATTTTCGTGCGGAAAAATTTGCAGTATGTCAATTATTGTTGCGGATTTTCGTGCGGATTTTGCCTATTCAATTGAATAATAAAAAAAAAAAAAATCACAAAATCCGCGTCAAATCCGCGTCAAATCCACATCAAATCCGCACCTATGAAAAGGTGCGGATTCCGGGGGAAAGCTGCGGATTTTGATGCAGAAAAATCCGCAGATACAGAGTCCCGTGGGCACATAGCCTAAGGCTGCAGCATCAAGGTCTGCAAGGCTAGAATCCCTGTCAATAGGCCTCTGATACACTAAAGCGGGTTTTACACACTGCGATCTTGCTAGCGAGATCGCAAGCGATCGTACCCGCCCCCGTCGGTTGTGCGACACGGGCAACTCGCTGCCCGTCGCGCACAACCTCGCTTACTCTCGTCACATGGACTTACCAGTCCTGCGACGTCGCTCTGGCCGGCGAACTGCCTCCTTTCTAAGGGGGCGGGTCGTGCGGTGTCACAGCGACGTCACACGGCAGGCGGCCAATAGAAGCGGAGGGGTGGAGATGACCGGGCGGAATATCCCGCCCACCTCCTTCCTTCCGCAGGCAGGTAAGGAGATGTTCCTCGTTCCTACGGTGTCACACATAGCGATGTGTGGTGCCGCAGGAATGACGAACAACATCGCTAACATGCAGAGAACGATTTTTTGTTTCAGGACGACCTCTCCATGGCAAACGATTTTGCCTGCTTTTGCGATCATTTAAGATCGCTCGAACGTGTCACACACTGCGATATCATTAATGACGCCGGATGTGCGTCACTAACGACGTGACCCCGACGATAGTTCATTAACGATATCGCAGCGTGTAAAGCCCCCTTTACTCTTGTCCAGCAGCTTGCCCTACACTCAATGCAGCTAAGAGCTGTTAGTAGAGGATAGAATAAATTGTCTATGTAACACAAGCAAGGTCTGTAAGGTTAGAATCCCTGTCTAGAGGCCTCTAATATACTACCCCTTCTCCAGCAGCTTCCCCTACACTAAATGAAGCTAAGAGCGGTATTATTAGAGAATAAATTACATTTTCTACGTACCAGCAGCACAGTCTGTAAGGCTAGAATCCCTGCCTAAAGGCCTCTAATACAGTAAAGTTTATCCAGTAGGTTGCCCTACACTAAATGCAAATAAGAGCAGTATTATTAGAGAATAAAATAGATTTTTTTTTTTAGCAAGGTTTGTAAAACTAAAAGCTCTGCATATAGTCCTCTAATACACTAACCCTTCTCCAGCTTCTTCCAAGTTACGGCATGTTGGCCCTTTAAGAGAAAGGAGCGCTCGAGCCGTAAGTATACTCTTGGGGGACCTCTGTGGCCCCGGAATCAATTAGAAGTCACGGGGTTGGAACAGGCGCCGCAGGATGGCCGAAGGAGTGAATGCATCAACACATCCCTTACCGAGGGAAGCTGGTGCTGATGTTACACTGCTCCACTGATTCTGGAACAGTTTTTGTTTTTTGTTCGTTGCCCCCTTATAATAAGGTGCAAAATGCTTTTTTTCTCCTCTTATGCTGGCCAGTCAAAACACGGTTGTACCCACAAGGAACGATCTGTATTACTGGGGAACATAACTTTCGAACAGAGGGGCACAGAAGAAAAAGAAAAACAGAATCAGTGAAGCAACACAAATTGGAGGAGGTATTCAGTTTAAGTTAGAAAATCCAGTGAAAGATCAACTTTAAATCTATCATATAGCTATTTAACAATATTATTTTCCAAGAATCCTTGCTCCAGATCTATCTACAATTTAGGCTGCTTTCACACTACGTTTTTTTAACATGCGTCATGACGTGTATATATAGGGATAAGCGGGTCTACAATGCCAAACTTCCCCTTACCATTATACTTAAAATAACGACACAGACTACAACTTTATTGCCGAATGGCCACAGCTTTATTAAACAGTATATAAGTACCAATCTCATGGCTCAACATGCCACCCCATTGTTAACACCTGAACCAGTACATAGATACTTATTCTCCACAAAATGACACCTGATAGGTCCATCCGAGAGGCCAACTATCATTCCTATCCCCCGGCCGTAACCTCCAACCGGCCCAGGGGACCACCTCGGCCGTGACCAACCGACCCGAGGTGTGGGGTAATTAACGTTCCATCGTTAATTACCCCTCCCAGAACCTGTAGGACCTCCGCCCATAAGTTCCCATCCAAACCGAAGCCACTCCCTCTGAGTGGCTTCATACCAACAAACCGACTGTTGGTACACCAAACCTCTCTGAACGGACCTATCACCCTGCCACAGACCGGCCAAGTGACACCTTACTTGGCCCGGGCCCTCCACACCCCCAATGCTTGTTCCAATCCATCCCTCAAACCCAACATCCACAAATCCAAACCTATGTCTGTGAGATGGACCCCATCACGCCTCAAATACTGCTTGGTGATCTCCTCCAACTCCCTATGTCGGACCACCAATCCTCCGTTCCGCGCTACGAACCTGCCAATTGCCCGATTCAATTTCACCCGGGCCCTGTTAATCCGATCCACCTGTGGCGCCCTGGCCTAGCCAGGTCGTCACAGATGACATACAAACACCCCCCCACCCCCACTAGACAGGGACACCAGCCAAACAAAAACCCTTGTTGCCTCCCTCCAGTGTCTGATGTCCACACCAGGTGGGGCGGAGCCAAGCAGTTGGCCCCACCCACCGAGGAGTTCACAGGCCTGGAGGCGGGAAAAGTGACAGATTAGTTCAGGAGGTTGAAGTGAGAGGAGTGAGCACTTGGGTCTCTGGGTTTGTGGCCCAGGCACTGACAGCAAGGTTGGCAGACGGTGGTGGCCGTCTGCAGGAGTGGTGGAGCAATGCGGAACCGTAGGACCGGGGATGGGCGACGGCCCGCCGGTACTGACCGGGGAGCGAAGTGAAGCCAGCACACACAGGCAGGGCCATCGGACCCCGACCAGGCTTGGAGCCGCCAACAATAGTCAGGGGTTTCACAACAGCAAAAGTCCCGATTGAAGGCAACAGCCCACACCGTGAGGGTATACAGCTACCGCCTAAGGCTAGAGACCCAAGGGCCAGCGCTTTCGGACAAACGGGCTCCTCCGGTACCCATACACCGGGGAGCGGACTACCGTTCGGAATCCATAGTAGTCAGAAGGAGAACATCAAGGTGCAGGGAAAGACAGCCGCCATCACCTGTCCGGGGAGAGACACTGCAGCCGGCTGCGGGACCCGTCCATCCAGCCGTTTGGTTTACCGAGGACTTTGTACCTTTCTTGCTGAGTGAGTACACCCGTGCCATCCGACACCGCGCCGCGCTGTCCCTGCAACCCTGCACCTCACCAACCCTGCCTCCCCGTCACAACATCATCGGGCCCCGGGACCACCGACCCCTACCCACGGAGGGGGAAAACAACATCCCAGCTGCTCCCTACCATCGCTCCCGGGATCCCCGTCACCAGCAGCGGTGGTGCCCATCTTCACCACGACCCGTGGGTGGCGTCACGGACTAAATACCCCAAAGCGACCATCCCTTTCACTCACGGGCGAGGAGCGCCGCTCGAGTCCCTGGATCCGGCCCACTGCTCGAGCCACCGAGCAGCGGCAGCAGCCGCAGCAGCGCCGGACCCGAGCGTTAGCGAGAGCGCAGCAGCGACGGCGTCCTCCCCGCCCGCAACAACTTGGCGTCACGAACAGGATTGAACCCATCTACTTACCAGTAGAAGTGTGCCTTGTGATCTCCGCCGGCAGTGTCCGGCCGAAATTTTTGAAGCGCCGCCATCTTGGCGCGAAAAGCTCCCGCTCGAGCATCTTCTCCGAGCAGGGAAGGCGCGAAAGTGAAGCCCCGCCCCCAACAAACGAAAGTGCTGAAATGTACCAAGGGGGCGCTAGAGTGTGTCTGCCTGATGTAGCCGAGGCTATAGAAAGCGGGGACACCAGGACTCTGCAAGATATCCCGTTCCTGGAGGCCGACCAAGTAGGATGTCCGCCCCGTCCAGCAAGCCCACGCCCGGAACAGCGGCATGGGTGGAGGCTCGGGTGGCCCAATTAAGCCGCAGGCTGCAGACCCGGCTCCAGCTCCTGGTGCAAGAATGGGAGGCTGGAATGGTGGAAATGGTGATGACCGTGCAGGCCCGTGAGGCGAAAACAGAATCGGAGGAGCGGGTGAGTGACCCACGCCCCTGTGTCCCAGAGGGACCGGTCGCTGCGGCTGAGGGGCCCGGTCTGCCGTCGCTCAGCCAGCTGCGTTCCCCGCTGCTCGTATTGGTCGGTGCCACCCCGTCGGCCGGCCAGCTGCTCCTGAACCCAACAACAGATGACATCACCCCCGCCTGCGAAGATCCACCTGCAGGTGCTGCCCGCAAACGACAATTTGCCCAGCCAGTCCCGACCCCGCTCCACGGGGAGGCACCTGCTGCTTCCAAAAGGGAGTCACCCCGCCCGGAGGCGGCCACGCTGGAAGAGGCCCCGGCAGTCCGCCCGCCTAGTCCAGAGACTGAGGGTAGCCCGCCTCAAGCCCGGAAGGTGACGCTGACTGCTCCCAAACTCCAGGCCTCGGTTGAGGCTGAGGAGGGTTGCCGCTGCAAGGCAGCAAAACAGGCCGCGACACAGCGGTGCCCCCCTAATCAGAAGGTGCCGGTTGTAGCCCGCATCGGGGGGTACCGGCTGGGCCCAACCTCCGCGCTGGAGGAGCCGCCATGTTGGGAGCGGTGGCTAGACCCGATGGGACAACAGGCAGAGGCCCGAGAGAAGGCTGCAGTCCTGGCCCGTACTGTGGAAGCAAAGGACGCCCTCCGGAGGGCCTGCCCTGAAGCTCGGGGCCCGGTCTTTGAAGGTCAAGTCCATCAGTTCCACACCCGGCGAGGATGGGGGTTTATTTATGAGCCCCACCTGGGATTCGAGGCATTCTTCTCCCGGCGGGACGTGCACAGCCGACTGCCCCTGGGCCATCCGGAGCGTGACCTTTGTGCGGGAGAGTTGGTCACATATACCTGTCATCTGGGAGAGAGAGGCTGGTTCGCCCTGGATGTCCAGAGGAGGGTGAGCTCTGACAACTACGAGCAGCCCCGGTCACCTCCTCCGCCATACAGTCCTAGGGCGGATCCGGAGGAAGTGAGTGGTGATGGTGATCCCCAGTAATGGCAGCGGTCCACCGTTGCAAGCAGTTGTCCCCCGTTGGGACCCTCACAGTGCGAATGAATGACAGTAAATCAAACCGAAGCTTTACCTGATTGACTGTGTGATTATTCCGGCCGTTGCCGGCAAGTTGTCCCCGGAGGGACCCTATGTGTTTACAACCTGCATGAGAGACTACTCATGAACATGGCCGAGAACTGGCAGGCCACCCACGAACTAGTGGGCTTGTAAATAAGTTGAGGGGTGATATTCCGTTGGAGCCGCCTCCGGAGATGCAGATTGGAGGAAGGGCCCGCAGCAGAGCAGGCTGGGGCCCGGCCACCACCAGGACCGGTGGCCATCCTCCGGGGGTCAGGGGTCCCCCAAGGACGTGGGGTCCCCTGAAGTGACAGCCGGGTGCGAGTAACCGTACCCGTTCCCGCTCAGGCAGCCTGAACCTGGACTGGGGTCAAGGGGTGCTGCCCACTTCTTAGGGGCAGCGTCAGGGCTAGGTTGCTTGGGTGGGAGAGCGGAAGACATCTGTCCGTCCGTCTGTTATTATTAAAAATGTTATATATGTGCAACGTTTAAGTGTCTTCACAAGAAATGCTTATGTTTGAAATGTTTCCATGTTATTTATATCTTTTTACAGTTTTTGAAAAGAAAAATAAAACCGGTGATGGACAGGCAGCCCGCGGATGGTATGCATTTCACCAAGGGGGAATGTGGCGCCCTGGCTTAGCCAGGTTGCCACAGATGACATACAAACACCCCACCCCCACCCCCACTAGACAGGGACACCAGCCAAACAAAAACCCTTGTTGCCTCCTTCCAGTGTCTGATGTCCACACCAGGTGGGGCAGAGCCAAGCGGTTGGCCCCACCCACCGAGGAGTTCACAGACCTGGAGGCGGGAAAAGTGACAGATTAGTTCAGGAGGTTGAAGTGAGAGGAGTGAGCACTTGGGTGTTTGGGTTTGTGGCCCAGGCACTGACAGCAAGGTTGGCAGACGGTGGTGGCCGTCTGCAGGAGTGGTGGAGCAACGCGGAACCGTAGAAGCGGGGACGGCCGACGGCCCGCCGTTACCGACCGGGGAGCGAAGTGAAGCCAGCACACACAGGCAGGGCCATCGGACCCTGACCAGGCTTGGAGCCGCCGACAATAGTCAGATCCGAATGTGACTGGAACCCCAGGGGTTTCACAACAGCAAAAGTCCCGATTGAAGGCAACAGCCCACACCGTGAGGGTATACAGCTACCGCCTAAGGCTAGAGACCCAAGGGCCAGTGCCTGCGGGCAAACAGGCTCTTCCGGTACCCATACACCGGGGAGTGGACTACCGTTCGGAATCCATAGTAGTCAGAAGGAGAACATCAAGGTGCAGGGAAAGACAGCCGCCATCACCTGTCCGGGGAGAGACACTGCAGCCGGCTGCGGGACCCGTCCATCCAGTCGTTTGGTTTACCGAGGACTTTGTACCTTTCTTGCTGAGTGAGTACACCCGTGCCATCCGACACCGCGCCGCGCTGTCCCTGCAACCCTGCACCTCACCAACCATGCCTCCCCGTCACAACATCATCGGGCCCCGGGACCACCGACCCCTACCCACGGAGGGGGAAAACAACATCCCAGCTGCTCCCTACCATCGCTCCCGGGATCCCCGTCACCAGCAGCGGTGGTGCCCATCTTCACCACGACCCGTGGGTGGCGTCACGGACTAAATACCCCAAAGCGACCACCCCTTTCACTCACGGGCGAGGAGCGCCGCTCGAGTCCCCGGATCCGGCCCACCGCTCGAGCCACCGAGCAGCGTCAGCAGCCGCAGCAGCGCCGGACCCGAGCGTTAGCGAGAGCGCAGCAGTGACGGCGTCCTCCCCGCCCACGACACACCGACCTTGCGAAACACCACTGCGTCCAGGCTATGATATCGGACCACACAATCAAGATGCCAGGGAATGCCTTCCACAAATGCAGCAAGTCCAACTTGATATCCCTTTTTAACTCTCTCGCCGCCCTCACTCCAAGGTCATTCCCCCCACATGCAGAATTAAAACATCAGGTTCCCGGTCAATACGGCTGTAATACGCCACTTCAGGGCGAACTCTCCCCCAGGTCATGCACTGAATTCCGAGCCATTTCACACGGCCTTCCGACATCGCCGCTCCGAGCTGCCAACCGTCCCGATGAACATCCGCCTGCAAAGCTCTCCAAAACACAAAGGAGTGCCCGAGAATCCACACGAGGCATGGACCTACAAAACATAAAGACCATGAATACAACAACAATTGCACAAGAAAAACTGCCCACCAGAACCATAACTCAATCAAGTAACCCATATCACCAACCATCACCTAATCAGATGTGGTCTAATATACAAACGAAACCTGGAAGATTCCCATCTCCCAATCCGCCGGATCCAATCCTCACTCAGCCCCCACCTAGCAGCTTCGGTCGCTGCCCTAATACGGAAGGAGTGGGACCCGTAATCCCTTGGCTCCTCCCCTGCCCGTACTAAAGCCATCTTCAGCACTGCGATAAACTGGAATCACGATAAAGCGGATCCATCCACATGCCTAAGGAAAACACCAGGGTAGCCACCCCGCACCTTCAAAAACTCTGTCACCTGAACCATTGGGCATAGGTGGAGCCCTGGCAATTCAAACCACACCACCAGGCGTCCCCAACCTATTTGATCCGTCTTTGAAAACCGTAGCCGACATTCGACTCTATCCCTCCGAAGCATAACATCCTCCAACAACAGCCCGCCTACTGCATGCCTGACAGGGCTAACCAATTCTCCGATGCGGAAAGCCCCAAAGAATGCCAGTACGAATGCAACCGTAAACAAGGCTCGTTCATAAGTGGACGAGCATATATCCCCCAAACACCCCACCAAACGAACCAACAACGGGAACGCTATCGGCCGCCTCGTGTCCCGCGACTGCGCCCCCTTTCGAAAACCCTTCATCGCCTGCCGCACCAGAAAATCCTTTGTCGCGTCCCGAACCCCTTGCATTTTAAACAAGAAGGCCAACGCCGCCAACTTGTAACCTATCACCGAAACAGACCGACCTGCTGAAAAATCCCTGCTAATCAACGACAAAACCCCCAGCACTCGGCCCGTGTAACCAGGCTCCATAAAATCCGCCTTCTCCAACTCCTCCCATTCCTGCCACACAGCCCGGTATCGGCACCAATTAGCCTCAGCCACCGATCTCCTGATTCCCTCAAATGCCAGGTCCCACAGCCATGCCGGGCATAGTTCTCCATCCTCGTCCGCTCCTGGCACCAGTCTCCTGAACCTGTGGAACTGAAACCGAGATAGCGCATCAGCCACCTCATTTTGCACTCCGGGCAAATGCCGTGCCACCACACAAATGTTTAGCTCTAAGCAACGCAACACCAGATGTCTCAAGTACCCCACTACTGGGGGCGATTTTGCCGACAGTGAATTGATAGAATGCACCACCGCCATGTTATCACAATGCATGCAAAGCTTCTTGCCCGCAAATTCGGGGCCGCACAACTCCACCGCCACTATGATGGGGAAAAGTTCCAGCAGCGCCAAATTCTTCACCAACCTCTTTTCCACCCAAAGCCGTGGCCATTTGCCAACACACCAATGTGTCCGAAAGATTGCCCCGAAACCCGACGCTCCCGACGCGTCCGTAAACAATTCCAGCTGGCTATTTGACAATGCCTTGCTCATCCATAACATCCGTCCGTTGTATCGGTCGAGAAACTCATCCCACACCAGCAAATCTCCCTTCATCACCTTTGTCACTCTGACAAAATGATTCGGAGCTGTCACCCCTGCCGTCGCGCTCGCCAGTCGCCTATTAAACATTCGCCCCATCGGCATAATGCAACAGGCAAAATTCAACTTCCCAAGCACTGACTGCAAATCCCGTAACCGCACCTTCTTGGCCCGGTACAACAACTGCACTGACGCCTTCAAATCACGCAGCTTGCCCTCCGTCAATCGGCATTCCATAGCCACCGTGTCAATTTCAATGCCCAGGAAACACAGGGACGTCACTGGCCCTTCCGTTTTCTCCTGTGCCAACGGAATGCCCAGGCTTCCTGCTATGCGTTCTAATGTAAATAACAACAATGAACAAACCAAGGAGCCCGCCGGGCCAACGCAAAAGAAATCATACAAATAGTGTATCACTGAGTGGACAACCGCCACATCCCTGACTACCCATTCTACAAACAAATTAAACGCTTCAAAATAAGCACACGAAATGGAACAACCCATGGGCAGGCACCGATCCACATAGTATTCACCATCCCACATGCACCCCAAAAGGTGAAAACTCTCCGGGTGCACCGGAAGTAACCGAAAAGCTGCTTCCACGTTCGCCTTGGCCATCAGGGCCCCTTGACCAGCTACCCGCACTAACTCCAACGCCTTGTCAAACGATACATAACAGACCGCCGACAACTCAGGTGAAATCTCGTCGTTCACTGACAACCCAGCCGAGTAAGAGAGATGATGAATGAGCCGAAACTTGTTCGGCTCCTTCTTGGGTACCACTCCAAGCGGCGAAATCCTCAAGTTGGAGAGTAGCGGGTCCTTGAACGGGCCCGCCATCCTCCCCAACTCCACCTACTTCTGCAGCTTTTCAATCACCACCTCCAGATGTTCTTTTGCGGACCTCAAATAACCTTGGCAAAACACCGGCGCCCCAGATTCAAATGGAATCCGGAAACCCTCCTTAAAACCTGTCGCCAACAGCTCCGCCACCCGAACATCCGGATATCTATTTCAATAGGGAAGCATCGCCTCGACCTTCACTGGCGTCCTCCCTTTGTCCAGACCCTTCCCCCGACTTTCCTTTTCCTTTTTTGAAACACCTGGCCAAAGAGTGGGAACCTCCACAACCGGAACACTCGTGTTTGAACCGACACGACGCCCCAAACTTACATTGCCCCTCATTAAATTGCTAACAAGCTCCTTTCTTTTGTCCGTTGCCGGAACTGCTCGTCATATCGCAGCCAGCCTAAGCCACCATACACCCTGTATGCCTCGCCGATCGAGTCCATATAACCGAAAAGGGCGGAACAATGCTCCTGCTCCTTTTCCCCAACCACGCTGGCTAATATCGCAAAGGCCTGTAGCCAGTTAGTAAAAGTTCTCGAGATCAACCTATACCTCCTTTTTTCCTCATCCTCCTTTTCTTTTTTTAGAGTCACTTGGCTTCACTTTATCCAAGTTAAACTTTTCCACAGGAAGCAGGGAAAAAATGTACACATACTCCCCTTTCCATATCTTCTCCCTCACCTCCTTTTTCAAATGCACCCCTAACGGACTCTCAAAGCACACGTAAACTTCGCTCCGTGCCCTATCGTCCAAACAAACAACCTCATCCTCCTTTTCTTTATCCTTCTCCACGTCCTTGCTAACCATCGCCTCGGCCGCCGCGCCGTCCGCCTGACCCGCAACAACCGCCGGCACCACCTCCTGAGCCTCTACCTTGCGCACCGGTACCACCGGCAGCACACCGACCGTGGGGCCCACCCAAGCCCCCGCCGGGGACCCAGGCCCGCTTTGACCTGACCGCTCAGCCGATAACCCCTGCAACACCCCCAACAGCTGCCCCCAAAATTCCGCCCCGGGTAACCCCGACTGACCGACCGCACTAACCCCCGGCAAACTACCCCCCGCGGTGGAACCCCAGCCCCCGCTAACACTACCCACAACATTAAACATATTGGTCGTCCTCTCACCGGGCTGCCTCTGAACCGAATCCGGAGCAGCCATAACATGAGCATCCTGCTGCCGCTCCATCCATCCTGCCGCCTCCTCCGATCTTTCTTCCTCGCCAGAATAAGAAGAGCTGCTGAAGTCCGCAGGGGGGGACCAGCGAGGGGACAGCCCGCACCTGGCGGCCGTCAACCCCCATGGTCACCGCACCCTGCTCCTCCGTGCGCCTCCTGCTTGGCCTCTTTCTCTTGACGCGATGCGGCATCCTGCAGCCATCCTTCTGTGCTGCCCCCGTGCCTGCTTGCTGCACCGCTGCAACCTCTGTAGCTCTCGGTGGTCTCCCTCGCTGCCGACTGCAGGAAGTCTGTGCCTCTCCCACCGGATGCTGGGAACTCCCCCCAGCCTGATCCCCGCTGGGAAGTACCGTGACAATGGACCGCAGCAAGGGGCCCTGCGGACTGCAGGACCCTGCCACCAGCCCTCTCCGACTACCGCTCCGGTCTGCGCCGCCCCTCAGTTCATGATCTCTCCACTGCCGACTGCAGGGAGTCTCCACCTCCGCTCCATGGCGCCAGGCACCACCCCCAGCCAGCACTTCACTGGGGGCTGTCGCTGCTCTGGTCGGGGGCCGTGCAGGCCGCGAACCGGAAGTAGGCCTCGCCGAAGCTCCGCCCACCTCCGGCCCACGAGATCTCCGGCGAGGATTCCTCCCGGCGGCCGGTGACACTCCTGTAAGGTGAGGAGGGCTCCACTGCCCCAGAGGGTCCCCGGGGAGGCCTCTTAGATCTATTGTATCTCCCCCTGCTGGGGGAGTAGCGCTCCAGCGGTCACGCCCGCCGAGCGTGCAGCGCAGGTCCGGGCGCAGGAGCAGCAGATATAGCCGCTCCAGCCCCGCAGACCGCCTCCAGCTGCTCTAGCAGCGCGTCCACACCGATGGCCTCAGAGGCCCCACGCACGAGCTCCAGCAGCGCCGCGAGGTCCGCCAATGTTAGGTCAGGGATGCAGCAGCACAGGAGGGACACGCTGTCTGCAGGTCAAAAGGGGCAGTGACCTCTGCGCAGCCCCCTTTATACCCACCACAACACCCCCCCCATATCTTGTCCCTCACCCAACCCCTTCGCTGTCTCTCCCACCAATCAAGCAGCCCCATGTACAACCTCTAACCTTATAACTTAACTCTTTCCTACCCTAACCCTCCCGATCGTCATGGGGCCTATTCGCCCCTATGGGCCTCACTGCCCATCTTGAACGTTTTTTTGCTGTAAAAGCGGATCCTGTTTTTACAAAGAAAAACGCATGCAAACGCAAGTGTTATTTTGCAGGATCATTTGAAGTTTATGGGCAGGCATTGGAGTCATGTGATCGGGAATGAGGGGAACTGAATGTGACAGACTGGGAGCCGGCATCTGACAGCTGCAGAGGCTCGTAACCAAAGTAAACATCGGGTAACTTGCTTGGATACCCGATATTTACCTTGGTTACGAGCCTCCGCAGCTCTCAGGCGGGGGAGAGAGAGAGAGGAGAGGGAGGGGGAGAGAGGGAGAGGGAGGGGGAGAGAGAGACTGATCACGCCAGGCTGGTTTCTGGGCATGCTCAGTAGAGCAAGCAGGATTCTGTCTATCAGCATGCCAGTGTTCACATACGTTTGCATGCAGTATAGTCAGGATCCAGCAATTTGCAGTATTTGGATGCAGCTCAAAAACGCTACAAGTAGCGTTTTTGAAAAAAGTTAAAATACTGCAAGTCGCTGGATCCTCACTAAAACGCACGCAAACGCAGGTGAACGCATGCTGACGCGAGTCCATTGCAAATGCATTGAAATGAAACCGCATTTGCACTGGATCCGTTTTTGCGTTAAAAAAATGTTCATGACGCATGTTAAAAAAACGTAGTGTGAAAGCAGCCTTAGAAGTAGAGTTTGAGTGCCAGGAAACTACATAATTGAGTTCATGTATGTCACAAAGTAATGGAGATCAAATCCACCAAGTTTCTTGTTCTTAATTAAGCTTTTGTATTTAATACTGAAACCTTTAGATTGCCAGATCAATCTGGTTATAGTTCTTTTTAGTTTATTGAAAACTGTAAGTGAAAAGTCTATGAGAAGTACTTGTAAGGTATACAAGACCCTGGGCAAGGCAATCATTTTGATGAGGTTTTTTCTGCCAAACCAAGAAATCTGATGGGAATTGTAATTTTAATATCTTCTTTTTTTATTAAGAAACAGGATGAATTTCAGGTTTTATAAAACTTGTAATGTTGTCAACTTTGGTGCCAAGGTATAAAATAAATTGATTATTGCATTTAAAGGGAGAGTCTTGAGTCATCATATCAGAGATGTTTTTGGAGATGCTCATGTTTAAACATTGATATTTATTAAGGTTCATTTAAAGGGAACCTGTCACCAGATTTGGGGCCTATAAGCTGCGGCCACCACCTCTGGGCTCTTATATAAAGCATTCTAACATGCTGTATATAAGAGCCCAGGTGCTGTATAGAACGTAAAAATCACTTTATAATACCTACCTAAACGGTCGGTGCGGTGCAGACTGGTCAGATGGGTGTCTCCGTTCACCGGGTGCGGCACCTCATTTTTTGGCCATCTTTGTCCTCCTTCTTCTGAAGCCTGATGCATACTATGTCATTCACATTGAGGTCCTGCGCAGGCGCACTATAATGCTTTGATCTGCCCTGTTCTGCCCTGTTTGATCTGCCCCAGAGCAAATTATTTTCAAATTTGACTTGTCAATTAATATGTTTTGCATTTATATATACTGCTCAAAAAAATAAAGGGAACACCAAAATACAATATAAAAAATTCTAAAATTTAACAAATATTTTTATAAAAATTCGCAATTTCAAATTTTGAATTTTTATGCCCTTAAAGGTGAAACTCTCAGCAGGTTTTTCTACCCCAATCGAATGTCATCTAAGCAAAGTCACTAATGTAGAGTAAAATCATACCTTTGTTATAAAAAATCAATTTTCGGTTTTGTTGAAGTCCCCTGGGAAATGTTTATGCTGATTAACTGCAAGGGCAATGGGGCTTGGCCCGGCACTTACAGCTCTACTATTGCGGCATACACCTTTTTTCCCATAGACTGTCTTCTTGCTATATATATTGTGAGGTAGCTCGGTCGGCTGCGCAGCAGAAGACACGGGATCCAGGCATCAAGGTTCACAGCACACGGTGTTTAATGTCCAAACAAAAAGTCCATAACAAAATACATGTGCCTCTCCAGCAGAGGGCTCAGGAAGTTCTGGTCACTTCCCCCACACCCGGCACACCTGCCCTCGTTCCTGTTTCCTTTTAACCCTTCCTTAAGCCTGTAGGGAAACAGCATTAACCCTATAGTGGATTTACTTTCTATCATGGAGTGAGCACAACCTGGGCGAGACATACCGGCCGTCATAGATTACCCCGGTCACAGTCTCACATACCCCCCCCCTCAGTTCAAGCGTGCGGGGTTGAACTCCAGCCATCAAGCACGGGCCGCGGGACAAGGCATCGGCGTTGCCCTGCAACCTACCGGCCCGGTGTTCAACCGTAAACCGGAAGTTCTGCAGAGAAAGGAACCACCGGGTAACCCGGGCATTCCGTTCCTTGGCGGACCTCATCCAGACCAGTGGAGAGTGATCCGTCACCAAGCGAAACTGCCGTCCCAGCAGGTAATAGCGTAGGGACTCCAAGGCCCACTTGATCGCCAGGCACTCCTTCTCCACTACGCTATAATTCCGCTCGGGAGGGGTGAGCTTCCTACTCAAGAAGGTGACGGGGTGTTCCTCCCCCTGAACCACCTGAGACAGCACTGCCCCCAGGCCGACCTCCGAGGCGTCAGTCTGTACTATGAACTCCTTCCGGAAATCAGGGTTGACCAGAACGGGCTGTCCGCACAGGACCCCCTTCAGGGCCCGGAAGGAGTCCTCGGCCTGCGGAGTCCACCGCACCATGACGGACTTCTTGCCTTTGAGAAGGTCCGTCAAGGGGGCTGATAGTCCCGCAAAATCCTTTACAAACCTCCTGTAGTACCCCACGATACCCAGGAAGGCCCTAACCTGCTTCGTGGTCAGGGGTCTAGGCCACTTCTGGATCGCCTCAACCTTGTTAATTTGGGGCTTAATCACTCCTTGGCCTATCACGTAGCCCAAGTAGCGGGCTTCCGTGAGTCCCAATGCACATTTCTTGGGATTGGCTGTCAATCCGGCTGTTCGAAGCGCGTCCACCACCGCTTGTACCTGTTCCAAGTGGGTCTGCCAATCGGAGCTGTAAATAATGATGTCATCCAGGTACGCTGATGCATACGCCTGGTGGGGTTCCAGCACTAAGTCCATCAACCTCTGGAACGTGGCCGGAGCGCCATGTAACCCAAAAGGCAAGACAACATAGTGGAAGAGACCCTCCGGCGTAACAAAAGCTGTTTTCTCCTTGGCGGACTCCGTTAGTGGCACCTGCCAGTACCCTTTGGTCAGGTCGAGCGTGGTAAAATATCGCGCCTGTCCCAGCCTATCAATCAGCTCATCCACCCGGGGCATGGGGTAGAGATCGAACTTGGATATTTCGTTCAATCTCCTAAAGTCATTGCAGAACCTTAAGGAGCCATCGGGTTTTGGTATTAGGACAATCGGACTAGCCCATTCACTCCGGGATTTTTCGATGACCCCCAGGCGTAACATTGTCTTTACTTCCTCCGATATGGCTTGTCGTCGAGCCTCCGGCACCCGGTATGACTTCAGGCGTACCTTCAGGTGGGGCTCGGTGACAATATCATGTCGTATCAGACTGGTCCTACCGGGCAGCTCGGAGAAGACATCGGGGTTCTGCTGAACCAACCGTCTGGCCTCTCGCCTCTGTTGCTTGGTGAGGGCTTCTCCAATCCTTACTTCCGGTTCGTCCTCTCCGGAGGTCGCTGGAGCCGGATGTGAACGACCCGAAGAGGAGGGAGGTGGGGAAAAAACAGCCATCAGGCTTTCCCGTTCCTGCCAAGGTTTTAATAGGTTGACATGGTATATTTGTTCAGGTTTCCGCCTACCGGGCTGCAATACTTTATAGTTAACCACCCCTACTCTTTCCTTTATCTCGTAGGGGCCTTGCCACTGAGCCAGGAATTTGCTCTCCGCCGTGGGGATCAATACCAACACCCGATCCCCGGGTTTAAAGGTCCGCACGGTGGCTTGTCTATTGTAGCGGCCGCTTTGCGCGGCCTGAGCCTCCTGTAAGTGCTCCTTCACAATTGGCATGACCGCGCTTATGCGGTTCTGCATACCCAAAATGTGTTCAATCACACTTTTATGGGGGGTGGGCTCTTGTTCCCATGTTTCCTTTGCCAGGTCCAACAATCCCCGGGGATGTCGCCCGTATAACAATTCAAAAGGCGAAAACCCCGTGGATGCCTGTGGCACCTCTCGTATGGCAAACATCAAATAGGGAAGCATCATATCCCAGTCTTTCCCGTCTTTTGAAATCACCCTTCTTAGCATGGTTTTCAGGGTTTTATTGAAACGCTCGACTAAACCGTCCGTTTGCGGATGATACACAGACGTACGCAACTGCTTGATCTGGAGTAGCCGGCATAGCTCTTTGGTCACTTTAGACATGAATGGGGTCCCCTGATCCGTAAGGATCTCCTTGGGCAATCCCACCCGGCAGAACACAGCAAACAACTCCCGAGCTATAAGCTTTGCTGCAGTATGTCTGAGAGGTATCGCCTCGGGATACCGGGTGGCATAGTCAACGATCACTAGGATGTGTTGGTGCCCTCGAGCGGACTTTACGAGGGGCCCCACCAGATCCATCCCTATCCGTTCAAAAGGGACTTCTATAATGGGTAACGGTACCAACGGACTGCGAAAATGGGTCAGGGGTGCAGTAAGCTGACACTCCGGGCAGGTTTCGCAGAACCGTTTTACCTCCCCAAAGACCCCGGGCCAATAGAACCTTTGCAATATTCGCTCCTGCGTTTTCTTGACCCCTAGGTGGCCACTCATCAGGTGTTTATGAGCCAAGTCGAGGACCCGCCGGCGATGCGGCTGGGGCACCACCAACTGTTCTACCCCTACGCCCCGTATTTCATCTACCCGGTAGAGTAAATCCTGCTTAAGAGCGAAATGGGGGTACCTTACCTGGGCACTGGGCAGCTGTGCCACCCCGTCAACTACTGTCACCCGACTCCGGGCATGTATTAACGTAGGGTCCTGGAGTTGGGCTGTCCCAAACGTATCCGGGGACGCCTCCAACTCCGGGATGGGCTCGACCGTCTCAGCCTCTCCTGCCAATACCTCTAGGGGTGACCTATCGGGTTCACACTCTGTCCCTATCATCGTGACCCCTACGGCAGGTGTCCCGGATTCAGGATTGTAGGGCTCAGGTCCCGGACCGACCAATATCTGAGGGGACTTAGGGGGTCCCCTCCATAAAGTCCAAAAATAGGGCAGATCCCTTCCTAGGATCACGTCATAAGGAAGAGTGTTAAGAAGTCCCACCTCATGTTGCACCTGACCGCAAGGTGCTGTGATGGTGACAATCCCCGTGGGATAGTCGTGGCGGTCCCCATGTATGCAAACCACCCCCACAGTGCGTCCTGTGGCCTTTACTTTAGCTCTCAAGGTGGATCGCACAAGGGTCACTAAGCTTCCGGAATCCAACAATCCTGTAACCGGACATCCATTCACCTGTATTTGGCACAAGTGGGGCTCTGTCTCTGGGGAGACCAGGTCAGCGGTACACACCACCTGAGCATACATTGAACCCCGCCGGGTAACCCCACAATCCATGGGCTCCGTGGTGAGTGGACACTGGGCTTCCATATGTCCCACCCGCTGGCACCGCCAACATCTAATAGGGAAGGAAACCCCCTTGACAAGTTGTCGTTTAGGGTACATGGCCTTCCGGACCTCAGGAACGGCGGGCGCGGCCTCAGCCAGGATGGTAGCGGACTCCTGTACCGGTGTCGGCGGTGGGTCCTTGGCCCTAGGCTTGGAGGGGCCGGACCGACGGGCGGTACGCAAAGTCTCAGTGTCCCGTATCAAGTCCTGCGTAGCCACATGCCGCTCTACCAGGGACACTAATTGGTCCAGGGTACTCGGGTCACCCTGTCCTACCCACCGTTGAACGGTGACGGGTAAAGTGCGCACAAAACGATCCACTACTACCCTTTCCACCATTTGCGCCGGGCTCAGAGTGTCAGGCTGCAACCACTTTTTTACAAGATGTAATAAGTCATAGGCCTGGGAGCGTACGGGTTTGGCTTCCTCATAGAACCACTGATTTACCCGCTGAGCCCGTACATAGGTATTCACCCCCAACCGAGCCAGTATTTCGGCTTTCAGGGTCACATAGTCAATGGCGTCCTCGGTACCGAGGTCCAGGTACGCTTTTTGGGGTTCCCCCGTCAGATAGGGCGACAATACCTCAGCCCACTGCGGGGTCGGCAGCTTTTCCCGCTCGGCCACCCGCTCAAACACCGCCAGGAACGCTTCCACATCATCACCCGGGGTCATCTTTTGCAACGCTTGTCTCACCGCTTTCCGGACGCTGCCGTCGTCACCCGGTCCCGGGGTTGTTGCTGCCGGTCCGGCACGGATCGACTTGGCCAGGAGAACCATCTGTTCTTGGTGCCTTTTTTCCTGCAATTGCAAGGCTTGCTGCTGACGTGCATTGGCCTGCTCCATCTGTTCTTGGTGCCTTTTGTCCTGCACTTGCAAGGATTGCTGCTGACGTGCATTGGCCTGCTCCATCTGTTCTTGGTGCATTTTGACCTGCACTTGCAAGGATTGCTGCTGACGTGCATTGGCCTGATCCAACTGTTCTTGGAGTTTTTTTTCCTGCACTTGCAAGGATTGGAGCAGGTGTGCATTGGTTTGTAGCTGCTGTGCATTAGCCTGTTGCTGCTGTGCATTAGCCTGAGCCAAATGCTTTAGTATGTCCTCCATGGCGTCGCCGGGTTTGGGCTGTAGTATAGCCGCTCGAATCCAGGACATGCGCAGCTGGGTCACCAGGGATGGATGCTACACCTCACCGGCTGTCATGCCCGCCGATTCTCCACCATATGTGAGGTAGCTCGGTCGGCTGCGCAGCAGAAGACACGGGATCCAGGCATCAAGGTTCACAGCACACGGTGTTTAATGTCCAAACAAAAAGTCCATAACAAAATACATGTGCCTCTCCAGCAGAGGGCTCAGGAAGTTCTGGTCACTTCCCCCACACCCGGCACACCTGCCCTCGTTCCTGTTTCCTTTTAACCCTTCCTTAAGCCTGTAGGGAAACAGCATTAACCCTATAGTGGATTTACTTTCTATCATGGAGTGAGCACAACCTGGGCGAGACATACCGGCCGTCATAGATTACCCCGGTCACAGTCTCACAATATCTAAAAGCAATCTGTGTTACTGATGAAGGTCAGATGAGACTGAAACATCAATTATCTTTGTGGATTGCTTGTACAAATAAAAGATAAATTGTAAATTTTTTGAGTTCCAAGTTTTTGAATACAAATTATTACAGGATGGTATCCTACTTGTGCACCTATTGATATCTCCAAAAGTGCTGTGTTCATACCTTAAAGGGTAAAAAAAATTGTCACCATAATTTGTTGTGGATTTTCTCCTGAGCACAGTAATACCCCTCATGTGGATAGAAACTACTGTTTGGGCACATGACATGGCTTAAACGAAAAGGAGCGCTATTTGACTTTTGGGGTAAAAAATCTGGCTGGAATAGATTACACATTACGGATACCTTGTCATAGTTCCGTAGGTGTCAAAAAAAGCAGAAACCCTTGAGGCATTAATCTAGGCTATGCAGAGTGTCGCGGGCGGAGGGGACGTGCTCACCACGCTCAGGTCCAGAGCTTCTGCTGCTGCTGCTCGGTGGCTCGAGCGGTGGCTCGAGCAGCGCTCCTCGCCCGTGAGTGAGAAGGGATGGTTAGGGAGATTGTTCGTGACACCACCCACAGGACGTTGTCATGATGGCACCACTGCTGCTGGTAACGGGGATCCCGGGAGAGATGGTAGGGTGCAGCTAGGATGTTGTCCCCTCCGTGGGTAGGGGGTTGGTGATCCCGGGGCCCAGTGGTGTAACGGGGAGGCCGGATGGCTGGGGTGCAGGGACTGCGCGGCGCGGTGCCGGACGGCACTGGTGTACTCACTCAGACAATCACTGACAGAGTCGTTGGTAAACCAAAACGGCCGGATGGACGGGTCCCGCAGCTGGCTGCAGTGTTGTTGTTGTGCTCCCCGGATGGCTGATGGTGGCTGTCTTTCCCTGCACCTTTTAGAAATGTTCTGACTCCTGTGGTTGCCCACCGGTAGTCCGCTCTCCGGCGTATAGGTGCCGTAGGAACCCGTTTTGCCCGCAGGCGCTGGCCCTTGGATCTCTAGCCTGTGGCGGTGGCTGTATATCCTCTCTGGGTGGATGGTTGCCTTCAATCGGGACTTGGTAGTTAGGAAACCCCTGGGGTTCCTGTCACATTCAGATTTGACTATTGACGGCGGCTCCAAGCCTGGTCGGGGTCCGATGGCCCTGCCTGTGTGTTTAGCTTCACTCCGTTCCCCGGTCCGATACCGGCGGGCCGACGCCCGACCCAGGTCCTTACGGCTCTGCGGAGTTCCACCAACTCCTGCAGATGGCCACCACCATCTGCCAACCTTGATGTCAGTGCCTGGGCTCCTACCCAGACACTTCAAGTGTTTACTCCTCTCATTTTCACCTCCAAGACTAGACTGACACTTTTCCCGCCTCCAGGCCTGTGAACTCCTTGGTGGGTGGGGCCAACCGCCTCACTCCGCCCCACCTGGTGTGGACATCGGGCCCTGGAGGGAGGTAACAAGGGTTTTTGGTTGACTGTTGTTACTGTCTAGGGTGGGGGGGTGTATGTTGGTATGTATGTGACTACCTGGCTAGTCCAGGGCGTCACACTCCCCCTTGGTAAAATGCAGACCGTCCGCGGGCTGCCTGTCCATCACCGGTTTTATTTTTCAAACTGCAAAAGATAAATAACATTTAAACATTCAACATATGCATCTTTAGAAGTCTTCCCTTACGGGAGGCACGGTACTTTAACATTTCAAACGTTTTTATTAAAACGGACGGGTTCGTAGTCATCCACTTTCCCACCCAAATAACCTGATCCTTGATGCTGCCCCTAAGAAATGGGCAGCACCCCTCTTCCCCAGTCCTGGTCCAGGTTACCCGAGCAGGAACGGATACGGTGTCTCGCACCCGGCTGTCACTTCAGGGGACCCCACGTCCAGGGGGACCCCTGACCCCTGGAGGATGGCCACCGGTCCAGGTGGTGGCCGGTCCCCAGCCTGCTCTGCTGCGGGCCCTTCCTCCAATCTGCCTCTCCGGAGGCGGCACGGCCCAACAAACTATTTACAAACCCACCAGTTCGTGGGTGGCCTGCCAGTTGTCGGCCATGTACATGAGCAGTTCCTCATGCGGACTATAAAACACATAGGGTCCCTCCGGGGACAAAAGAATTTATTTATAAGAGAATTTCTAATAGAAGTCTCAAAAACCAGCGCTGATAATGGGTTAATTTATTATTTTATTAAAGATTATCCTTGTTTCAAACAGAACAAACCACTAACCAACATAAAACACATAACATAAAATAATATATCAATTAGCCACAATAACAACAGCTATTTGACGGAATAAACAATCGTAATGCCCCGGCCGGTGGCACACTACGATCATATACTAGTAGTAATAAGAGGTCCACAGTCCATTCATAAAAGTGCACAATTCATGTATTAGCACTGCATAAACAATGAGGTCAGGAGAATTAGTGCCAATGGCTATGGAAAAAATATATATAAGTACTTGTAAGGGCTTTATATATAAGCCAAGTCTTTAGCCGTTCTGAGTGTCTGTAAATATATTTAACAGCAATGTGGGAGCGCACCGGCTCAAGGTAGTTTCAGTAAGGTTGTTACCTGAGATCAGTCCTAGGCACCAAGCCCCCGTAGGATTATTCCTGCACGGTGCTTCTAGGTGCCTGGAATCAGTTCAGCACAGAGCTTCCTTATCGATGCTCCCAGTAGGGGAGAAAACAAAGCCGGCATGCGCTGTGTAATGCCGACTTCCAGAAAAGAAGCAATTTCAAACAGGCGTATAGCTTCTCCAACTTCTCCACTAACAGCCTGGGTGTGTGCCTCACGCATGGCTGGTTGAGTATACCGGAGGGGGGAAGCCGCCAATGAGATCTTCACCGCACAGGGTAAGCTGAGCAAAAAGTCCAAATTCGACGCGCGTTTCGGGGGCGTTACCGGTCCCCTTCCTCAAGGATAGCTCAGCTGTTAATTTAGGTGCTATTTATACACCAATTCGATCAAGGTTAATTACTGAAGGTCACCGTCACAAAATAATATATATATATAAGGGCTCAAAAAGAACTTAAAAAGAACTTAAAAAAAAAAAAATTAAAAAAGAAAGAAAAAAAGAGAGAACCGCATAATATAATATAAATTGGTGCAAAGGTACCCCGGCATAAGCGAAAAATTGCATAATAGTTGCAAAATAATTGCAATATAATTAAAATTAAAAACCATAATCGAAAATAAAAACATTCAGACACACACATTATTTTTTTACATATATATGTTTCTATAACTAAATTTTTTTAAAAAATAAATATCTAAAAACCCAATAATATTATGTAAAATTGTATAAAAAATACGATAAAATTCTACAACAGTATTTTCAATATTGTTAATCAAGTTATATATAAAATCTATAATCCCCTCCGGGGACAACTTGCCGACAACGGCCGGGATAATCACGGTAGACAATCAGATGAAAACTCGGTTTGATTTGTGTTCATTCAAAGTGCTGAGGGTCCCAACGGAGACAACAACTTCTCTTTTCCTCATCTTTAAACAGCAGTCCCGAGGCACAGCTGCTGTTGCTGCCGCTCCCAGTGTGGAGCACCTTCTGCTCGCTCCGGTTCAGGCGGTGTGGGGGATGGGCCCAGACAGAGTCCCTCCGTACCGGCTACGACCGGTACCTTCGATAATGAGGGACCCCGCTGTGATGTGGCCTGCTCTGCCTCCTGGCAGATGCATCCTCGCCGTGCCTCAGCCGAGGCCCAGGGTCTGGGAGCGATCGATGGGACTTGCGGTGCTGGCCTCTGGTCGAGGATCGCCTCCGCTGCGGCCGGGCGGATTGCCGGGGCCGTCGTCATCTCCGCCGCAGCCGGGATGGAAGCCGAGACGGGTGCCAGGGTGGTGACAAAGGTAAGGCCCGGGGACCCCTCTCCCACATACGCTGCGGGCTCCGCTACCGGTGGCAGAGGTAACGGGTTGGTCAGGGCGTTGGCCGCGGGCATGGGCATTGAGGGAGGTAGCGTGGTGGATGGCAGCAGGCCGGGCCCCTCAGCCGTATCGACTGATCCATCGGGGACATATGGGCGTGGGTCGCTTACCTGCTCCTCTGCGACCACCTCAACTTCGGATGCCCAAACGGTTGCGGCCAGGCCCTTCATCTCCGACGTCCACTTCGCCAGGATGAAGTGGACTTGGGCCTGGGGCTCCTGGCACATCTTACGGCTGGTTCCAGGAACGTGTTTCGGCAGAGTCCTGGCATCCCTGCACGCTGCAGCGTTAGTTACATGCCGCCACGGCTGCGACCACCGCTCCTCCAACGGCTCCGTTGGGCGCAGACATCTTTCTCCCATCCCCCTTGGTTCCTTCTAACACTTCCTCTTTGGGGGCGGGGCTTCGCTTTCACGCCTTCCCTGCTCGGGGAAGACGCTCGAGCGGGAGATTTTCGCTCCAAAGATGGCGGCGCTTCAAATTTTTCGGCCGGATGCTGCTGGCGGAGACCGCAAGGCACCCTTCTATCGGTAGGTAGATCGGTTCTATCCTGTTCGTGACGCCAATTTGTCGCGGGCAGAGGGGACGCGCTCACCACGCTCGGGTCCGGAGCTTCTGCTGCTGATGCTCGGTGGCTCGAGCAGCGCTCCTCAGCCGTGAGTGAAAAGGGATGCTTTGGTTAGGGAGATTGTTCGTGACGCCACCCACGGGACATGGTGATGATGGCACCACTGCTGCTGGTAACGGGGATCCCGGGAGAGATGGTAGGGTGCAGCTAGGATGTTGTCCCCTCCATGGGTAGGGGGTTGGTGATCCCGGGGCCCAGTGGTGTAACGGGGAGGCCGGATGGCTGGGGTGCAGGGACTGCGCGGCGCGGTGCCGGACGGCACTGGTGTACTCACTCAGACAGTCACTGACAGAGTTTCTGGTAAACCAAAACGGCCGGATGGACGGGCCCCGCAGCCGGCTGCAGTGTTGTTGTGCTCTCCACGGATGGCTGATGGTGGCTGTCTTTCCCTGCACCTTTTAGAAATGTTCTGACTCCTGTGGTTGCCCACCGGTAGTCCGCTGCCCGGCGTATAGGTGCCGTAGGAGCCCGTTTTGCCCGCAGGCGCTGGCCCTTGGATCTCTAGCCTGTGGCGGTGGCTGTATATCCTCTCTGGGTGGACGGTTGCCTTCAATCGGGACTTGGTTGTTAGGAAACCCCTGGGGTTCCTGTCACATTCGGATTTGACTATTGACGGCGGCTCCAAGCCTGGTCGGGGTCCGATGGCCCTGCCTGTGTGCTTAGCTTCACTCCGTTCCCCGGTCCGGTACCGGCGGGCCGACGCCCGACCCCGGTCCTTACGGCTCTGCGGAGTTCCACCAACTCCTGCAGACGGCCACCGCCGTCTGCCAACCTTTCTGTCAGTGCCTGGGCTCCTACCCAGACACCTCAAGTGTTTACTCCTCTCACTTTCACCTCCAAGACTAGACTGACACTTTTCCCGCCTCCAAGCCTGTGAACTCCTCGGTGGGTGGGGCCAACTGCCTGGCTCCGCCCCACCTGGTGTGGACATCAGGCCCTGGAGGGAGGCAACAAGGGTTTTTGGTTGACTGTTGTTACTGTCTAGGGTGGGGGGTGTGTATGTTGGTATGTATGTGACTACCTGGCTAGTCCAGGGCATCACAAAGGGCACTTGAACCCACAGGTGTTTCACAGAATTTAAAAATATTAGGTCATGAAGAATTGTTGCTTTGGCCCCAAATTTTTCATTTTTAAAAGTAGGTTAAAAATGGACCTCACAATCTGTTTTGTAATATCTCCTGGGTACACCAATTTCCCACATGGAGTTAGAAACTACTGTTTGGGCACCTGGTAGAGTTTGGAAAAGAATGAGCGCTATTTGAATTTTGGAGCGCTATTTTTACTGGAATAGATTGGATCTCATATTGCAGAGCCCCTGAGGTGCCAAAACAGAAGGAATACCCACAAGTGATCCCATTTTGTAACCTACACCCCTGGAGGAATTTATCTAGGAGTGTAGTAAGTATTTTGAACCCACAGATTTTTATAACATTGGGCTGTGAAAATGAAAAATACTATTTTTTCCACTAATATTGTTGCAATTGTTTCACAATGAGTAATGTGTTAAGTAATTTCTCATGAGTAGAACAATGTCCAATACAGCTAGGGCCATATATATTTGGACAGAGACATTTTTCACATTTTTGTTCTGTACATTACCACAATGGATTTTGAACAAAACAATTCAGATGCAGTTGAAGTCCAGACTTTCAGCTTTACTTCAGTGGGTTGAACAAAATGACTGCATAAAAATGTGAGGAACTAAAACATTTTTTAAACTCAATTCCTTAATTTCAGGGTCTCAAAAGTAATTAAACAAATTAAATATTTGGAAATAAAAAGTTAATGTTCTGGCGGCCTTTACTGCAACGTTTTTAAGTTGCTGTTTGTTTCTGGGCCTTCCTGTCTGAACTTTAGTCTTTAACAAGTGAAATGTGTCTCTATTAGGTTGAGATCAGGTGACGGACTTGGCTGTTCAAGAATATTCTACTTCTTTGCTTAATAAACTCCTGGGTTGCTTTGGCTTCATGATTTGGGTCATTGCCCATCTGTATTATGAAATGCCGACCAATCAGTTGGCTGCATTTGGCTTAATTTGAGCACACCGTGTCCTTGAAAACCCCAGAATTCATCCGGCTGTTTCAGTCCTGTGTTACATCATTAATAAACATTAGGGACCCAGTGCCACTGGTAGACATGCATGCCCGGCCATCACACTGCCTCCGCCGTGTGTTACAGACGATGTGGTATGTTTTGGATCATGAGCTGTACGATGCCTTTGCCATACTTTTTTCTTTCCTCGATACTGGTAGAGGATGATCTTGGTTTCATCTGTCCAAAGAGTGCTCTTCCAAAACTGTACTTTTTTTAAAGTTTTTTTTAACAAAGTCCAATCTAGCCATCTTATTCGTGAGGCTTTTGAGTGGCTTGCACCGTGCAGTGAACCCTCTGTATCTTTTTTCATGTAGTCTTCCCTTTACAGTAGATTTGGCTATTGATACGCCTACAGTTGTGCTCAAAAGTTTATATACCCTGGCAAATTTTTTGCTTTATTGGCCTTTTTTCAGAGAATATGAAAGATAGCACAAAATTTTTTTTTCCACTCATGGTTAGTGGTTGGGTGAAGCCATGTATTGTCAAACTACTGTGTTTTCTTTTTTTAAATCATAATCACAGACAAAAATATTCAAATGACCCTGATCAAAAGTTCCCATACCCTGGTGATTTTGGCCTGATAACATGCACAGAAGTTGACACAAATGGGTTTGAATGCCTAATAAAGGTAACATCCTCACCTGTGTCCTATTTGTTTTTAATCAGTGTGTGCATAAAAGCTGAGTGAGTTTTTGGGATCCAGACAAACTCTTCCATCTTTCATCCAACCACTGACGTTTCTGTATTGTGAGTCATGGGGAAAGCAAAAGAATTGTCAACAGATCTACGGGAAAAGATGGTTGAACTGCATAAAACACGAAAGGGATACAAATAGATATCCAAGGAATTGATAATGCCAGCCAGTAGTGTTCAAACTAATTAACAAATGGAAAATCAGAGGCTCTGTAAAAAACAAACTACGATCAGGTAGACCAATAAAAATTTTGGCCACAACCGCCAGGAAAATTGTTCAAAACCCACAAATAACATCAGCTGACATACATAACTCACTGAAAACTAGTGATGTGGCTGTTTCAAGATGCACAATATGGAGGCACTTGAAGAAAAATGGGCTGCATGGTCGAGTCACCAGAAGAAAGCTATTACTGGTCAAATGCCACAAAGTATCTTGCTTACAATACGCCAAACAGCACAGAGACAAGCATCCAAACTTCTGGAACAATGTAATTTGGAGTGAAGAAACCAAAATCTAACTTTTTGGCCACAACCATAAACGGCACATTTGGAGAGGTGTCAACAAGGACTATGATGAAAGGAACACCATTCCTACTGTATAGCACGGAGGTGGATCGCTGATGATGTGGGGATTTGTGAGCTACAAAGGCACAGGAAATTTGATCAAACTTGAAGGAAAGATGAATGCAGCATGTTATCAGCAAATACTGGAGTCAAATTTGCACTCATCAGCCCAGAAGCTGCACATGGGACATACTTGGACATTCCAACATGACAATGATCCAAAACACAAGGCTAAGTCGACCTGTCACTGGCTACAGCAGAACAAAGTGAGGATTCTGGAGTGGCCATCTCAGTCTCCTTACCTCAATATCATTGAGCCACTCTGGGGACAACACAAGCGCGCAGTTCATGCAAGAAAGACCAGGAATTTACAGGAACTGGATGCTTTTTGCCAAGAAGAATGGGCAACTTTACCACCTGAGAAAATAAAGAGCCTCATCCACAACTACCACAAAAGACTTCAGGCTGTCATTGATGGTAGAGGGGGTAATACATGTATTAAGAATTAGGGTATGTGAACTTTTGATCAGGGTCATTTGGATGTTTTTGGTTGTCATTATGATTTAAAAAGAGAAAACACAGTAGTTTGACAATAAATGGCTTCACCCAACCACTAACCATGAGTGAAAAAAGGTTTTGTCTTATTATTTATATTCTCTGAAATATGACCAAGAAAGCAAAAAATCTGCCAGGGTATGTAAGCTTTGAGCACAACTGTACATCCTGGAGAGTGTTGTTCACTTGGTTGGATGTTGTGAAGGACTTTCTCTTCACCATGGTAATTATTCTGCGATCATCCAACACTGGTGTCTTCCGTGGACGTCCAGGTCTTTTTACATTGTTGCTTTCTTTCTTTCTCAGGATGTATAAAACTGTAGATTTAATCACTCCTAATATTGTAGCAATTTCATGGATGGGTTTTTTCTGTTTTCGCAGATGAAGGATGGCTTGTTTCACTTGCATGTAGAGCTCCTTTGACCACATGTTTACTTCTCAGCAAAAACTTCAAAATGCAAGAATTACACCTCAAATCAACTCCAGGCCTTTTATATGCTTATTTAACAATAATATAACAAAGGAATTGCCCACATCTACCCATGAAACAACCTTTGAGTCAATTTTCCAATTACTTTGGTGCCCTTGGCGCATGTAAAGGAGCTGAAACGTCTAAACGCTTCATTAGATTTTAAGGTGGATACCCTCAAATGAAAGCTAAAAGTTAGGACTTTATGTCCATGTAAATTACATTACTTTTTTATTATAATGGTTACAGAAATAACTTGAATCTGACAAAAATAATAATAAATTAAAAATCTCTGAAAATGAACAGATGAAAGTCAGACATTGCATTTTAACCATACCTCCACAGAATAAAAAAAAAACAAACAAAAAAAAAACAACTCATGAAATAGGCCTGGACAGAAATGATGATACCCTCCTTCCTTAACTTAATATTTGGGTTGCACAACCTTTTGAGGCAATCACTGCAATCATTCTAATCCTGTGAGTGATGCTTAATAGGATTTAGCTCAGGGCTCATAGAAGGCCACTTCCAATGTTTTCCTCTTAGCTATTCTTGGGTGTTTTAGCTGTGTGTTTTAGGTCATTATTATTATGTTGCAAGATCCATGACTAGAGCTGATCGAATGCCCAAAAAAATGGGGCCGGCGGACCACTGACAGACTTAAAAATAAGTCTGATCCACTCTGGAATCTGGTGCCCATATAACGTCGCTGCTGCGCTCTCACTAATGCTCGGGTCCGGCGCTGCTGCGGCTGCTCAGTGGCTCAAGCGGTGAGCAGGATCCGGGGACTCGAGCGGCGCTCCTCGCCCGTGAGTGAAAAGGGTGGTTGGTTTGGGGGGGATTTAGTCCGTGACGCCACCCACGGGTCGTGGTGAAGATAGGCACCACCGCTGCTGATGACGGGGATCCCGGGAGTGATGGTAAGGAGCAGCTGGGATGTTGTTTTCCCCCTCCATGGGTAGGGGTTCGTGGCCCCGGGGCCCGGTGATGTGACGGGGAGGCAGGGTAGGTGAGGTGCAGGGTTGCAGGGACAGCGCGACACAGTGCCGGATGGCACGGGTGTACTCACTCAGCAAGAAAGGTACAAAGTCCTCGGTAAACCAAACGGCTGGATGGACGGGTCCTGCAGCCGGCTGCAGTGTTTCTCCCCGGACAGGTGATGGCGGCTGTCTTCCCCTGCACCTTGATGTTCTCCTTCTGACTACTATGGATTCCCAACAGTAGTCCGCTCCCCGGTGTATGGGTACCGGAGGAGCCCGCTTGCCCGCAAGCGCTGGCCCTTGGGTCTCTAGCCTTAGGCGGTAGCTGTATACCCTCACGGTGTGGGTTGTTGCCTTCAATCGGGACTTTTGCTGTTGTGAAACACCTGGGGTTCCAGTCATATTCGGATCTGACTATTGATGGCGGCTCCTAGTCTGGTCGGGGTCCGATGGCCCTGCCTGTGTGTGCTGGCTTCACTTCGGTCCCCGGTCGGTACCGGCGGGCCGTCGCCCGACCCCGGTCCTACGGTTCCGCATTGCTCCACCACTCCTGCAGACGGCCACCACCGTCTGCCAACCTTGCTGTCAGTGCCTGGGCCTCAAACCCAGACATCCAAGTGCTTACTCCTCACTCCTCAAACTCCAACACTAAACTGTCACTTTTCCCGCCTCCAGGCCTGTGAACTCCTCGGTGGGTGGGGCCAACCGCTTTGCTCCGCCCCACCTGGTGTGGCCATCAGACACTGGAGGGAGGCAACAAGGGTTTTTGTTTGGCTGGTGTCCCTGTCTAATGGGGGTGGGGGTGTTTGAGTGTTATTTGTGACGACCTGGCTAGGTCAGGGCGCCACATTCCCCCTTGGTGAAATGCAGTCCGTCCGCGGGCTGCCCGTCCATCACCGGTTTTGATTTTTTTTTTCTTCAAAAGCTGTAAAAATATAAATAACATGTAAACATTTTCAAACATAAGCATTTTTGTTAGGACACTTGAACTTTGCACATATATATAAAACATTTTTAATAATAACGGATGGACGGATGTCTGCCGCTCTCCCACCCAAGCAACCTAGCCCTGATGCTGCCCCTAAGAAGTGAGCAGCACCCCTTGACCCCAGTCCAGGTTCAGGCTGCCCGAGCGGGAATGGGTACGGTTACTCGCACCCGGCTGTCACTTCAGGGGACCCCACGTCCTTGGAGGACCCCTGACCCCCGGAGGATGGCCACCGGTCCTGGTGGTGGCCGGGCCCCAGCCTGCTCCGCTGCGGGCCCCTCCTCCAATCTGCCTCTCCGGAGGCGGCACCGACGGAAAATCACCCCTCAACTTATTTACAAGCCCACAAGTTCGTGGGTGGCCTGCCAGTTCTCGGCCATGTCCATGAGTAGTCTCTCATGCAGGGGGGTTAAAAAGCACACAGGGTCCCTCCGGGGACAACTTGCCGGCAACGGCCGGAATACTCACACAAATAATCAGATGAAGGTCACGGTTCATTAAAGTCATTCAATCACACTGCTGAGGGTCCCAACGGGGGACAACTGCTTGCAACGGCGGACCGCTGCCACTACTTAAGGTCATACTCCTCCAGGGCCTCTTCCTGCTCCACATCCGGATGGCCTGGTGGAGGAGGGGGCTGGGGCCGCATCTGCTCACCGCGGCTCTTCCGCTGCTTTACATCCAGGGCGAACCAGCTCCTCTCTCCGCAGTGGCGGGTATAAGTCACTAGGTCGCCTGGCAATAGATCACGACTTGGATGGCCCGTGGGGAGGTGTGAATTGACATCACGGCAGGCCACAAATACTTCGGCCTCAAGGCCCGGCTCATAGATGAAGCCAAACCCCCTCCGTTGGTCGAACTGCGGACTTGACCCTCGTACACCGGGCCCCGCACCCGAAAGGTGGCATGACGGAGTGCATCCTTCTCTCTGATCACCCTCGCCATCACTTCTGCCCTCTGCTGCTCCCTGGCGGCAATCTCCCGGCCAAACGGGTTTGGTTCCCTGTCACAGTATGGGGCGTTGGCAGACCCCTGCGCCCGGGTCGGGCCCCGCTGGACCGCACCCACACCGGCCACTACCGGTTCTCTTTCGTGGGGGTCCTGCGGTGACATGGCCTGGACTGCGGCTTTGCAGTTGCGGCCCGGCGCAGCCTCAGCCGAGGCGGGGGACTCAGGGCTAGCTTTCCTCACCGGTTGAGCCTTCGGGCCAGCAGCGGCCGGTTCTTCCACGGCCGGGCGGACTGCCGGAGCTGAGACGGCTTCAGGTGCAGCCACTTCTGGGGCCGACGGCTTCTCATCGCGGATGGCTACTTCCCGCGGGGCCTTCCACGGTAGCGAGGGGGACGCAGGCCGGTCCCGAACAACGCCCCCAGGCTGGTCCTCTAGGGCGGACGGGTTGGATTCCGCTGCCGGTGTGGGGGGTAGCGGACCGAGCGGAGGGGCGACAGCAGCCGGTACGGATGGCGGGGGAAGCAGGAGGGTGAGCTGGCGCAGGCCGGGCCCCTCAGCCGCAGCGGCCGGTCCTTCTCAGACATTGGGGCGTGGGTCGCTTACCCGCTCCTCCAACTCTGTCTCCATCTCGCGTCTCCGCACGGCCGCCGCCACTTCCTCCATCTCGGCCACCCAGCGCTCCATCAAGAACCAGACCTGGGCTTGAAGGCAGCAGCACATCTGTGCGGTCCGGGCTTCCGCCCACGCCGCTGTTCCTGGCGTGGGCTCGGGAATTTCCGTGGTGCCGGACGGACGGGACATCATGCGTGGCCGTGTTCCAGGAACCAATTGTTTGCAGAGTCCTGGCGTCCCCGCTTTTATAGCCTCGGCTACATCAGGCAGACACACTCTCGCGCCCCCTTGGTACTCTTCAGCACTTCCGTTTGTTGGGGGCGGGGCTTCGCTTTCGCGCCTTCCTTGCTCGGAGAAGACGCTCGAATGGGAGATTTTCGCGCCAAGATGGCGGCGCTTCAAAATTTTCGGCCAGACACCGCCGGCGGAGATCACAAGGTGCACTTCTACTGGTAAGTAGAGGGGTTCAATCCTGTTCGTGACGCCAAGTTGTCGCGGGCGGGGAGGACGCCATCGCTGCTGTGCTCTCGCTAACGCTCAGGTCCGGCGCTGCTGCGGCTGCTCAGTGGCTCGAGCGGTGTGCCGGATCCGGGGACTCGAGCGGCGCTCCTCGCCCGTGAGTGAAAGGGGTGATTGGTTTGGGGGGCATTTAGTCCGTGACGTCACCCACGGGTCGTGGTGAAGATTGGCACCACCGCTGCTGATGACGGGGATCCCGGGAGCGATGGTAAGGAGCAGCTGGGATGTTGTTTTCCCCCTCCGTGGGTAGGGGTCGGTGGTCCCAGGGCCCGGTGATGTGACGGGGAGGGAGGGTTGGTGAGGTGCAGGGTTGCAGGGACAGCGCGGCGCAGTGCCAGATGGCACGGGTGTACTCACTCAGCAAGAAAGGTACAAAGTCCTTGGTAAACCAAACGGCTGGATGGACGAGTCCCGCAGCCGGCTGCAGTGTTTCTCCCCGGACAGGTGATGGCGGCTGTCTTTCCCTGCACCTTGATGTTCTCCTTCTGACTACTATGGATTCCCAACGGTAGTCCGCTCCCCGGTGTATGGCTACCGGAGGAGCCCGTTTGCCCGCAGGCGCTGGCCCTTGAGTCTCTAGCCTTAGGCGGTAGCTGTATACCCTCACAGTGTGGGCTGTTGCCTTCAATCGGGACTTTTGCTGTTGTGAAAACCCTGGGGTTCCAGTCACATTCGGATCTGACTATTGTCAGCGGCTCCAAGCCTGATCGGGGTCCGATGGCCCTGCCTGTGTGTGCTGGCTTCACTTCGCTCACCGGTCGGTACCGGCGGGCCGTCGCCCGACCCCGGTCCTGTGGTTCCGCGTTGCTCCACCACTCCTGCAGACGGCCACCACCGTCTGCCAACCTTGCTGTCAGTGCCTGGGCCACAAACCCAGACACCCAAGTGGTTACTCCTCACTCCTCAAACTCCAACACTAAACTGTCACTTTTCCCGCCTCCAGGCCTGTGAACTCCTCGGTGGGTGGGGCCAACCGCTTGGCTCCGCCCCACCTGGTGTGGACATCAGACACTGGAGGGAGGCAACAAGGGTTTTTGTTTGGCTGGTGTCCTTGTCTAATGGGGGTGTTTGAGTGTTATTTGTGACGACCTGGCTAGGCCAGGGCGCCACACCGACAATTCAATATTCATTGCTTTGCCCGCCCACCGGCGCGTGTCATTGGTTGCAGTTAGACACACCCCCACCCTGAAGGGCAGCGTGGCAGCTGACTGCAACCAATCACAGGCGGCAGGACAACCGGTGGGCGGGGAAAGCAGTGTATCCGTCGTGTGACTCCGGCTGTTTTTTTTTTTTAAATTTAAATAAATAAATAATTAAAAAACCCGACGTGCGGTCCCCCCTAATTTTCATCCCCAGCCATGGTAATGCCGGCTGGGGGCTGCTATTTCAGCCCGCAGCCGCCTGGTATTGCCGCATCAATAAGATGTGTCAATCCCGGTACATTACTGGCTCTTCCCGGAGGCGTGATGCGGTGCCAGTCGGGGGTAATAGGTTTGTGATTGCATGGGCGTCTGTGAGATACCCGCATCACAAACCTGTAAATGGATGTAAATAAACACACACAGAGAAAAATCCTTTATTTAGAATAAAGTACAAACGCATCCTCGTTCACCACTTTATTACCCCAACACCCTGCAGCTCCGGCGTAATCCACACGTCCCACAGCGACACATCCAGCTCTGCTACATGTCACAGCTAACAGCTGTAAAGCACGTCTGCCAGCTCTGAGTGTAGATACTGACTGAGCAGAGGCTGTGACAGGCTGGGCTGTGACAGTCTCTCCTCCGCAGCTCCAGTCCCTCCCCTCCTCAGTGCCGGCTCGCTCCCCGCAGCAGAGGTCCGCTCTCACTGACCTCTAGCAGGGAGTCAGGGACACTCGCATGACACTCAGCTCTGCTGTACTGTCAGCGTGAGCCGTGTGTCATGCGATGGGATCGCAGGAGTGTAATATCGCACCGGTGCACGCGGAGACAGACAGCGGAGGAGATGGGAAGAAAGTGCTCCCCCTCTTCTCCGCTCCTGTGATGCGATTGCAAGATCGCATCACAGTCTCATGACCATCAGCTGACACCCGCAGCATAGGGTCATTTGCATATCGCTTCTGATGCTGTCGCATCGGAAGCGGTACGCAAGTGTACAAGAGCCCCCAGAAGTGTGCGGGTGATCATATGTCAGACTCATGCGGGTCTGACATAACATCACCCGTCACAGCGTGCCACTGTCTGAACATGAGCGTGCATGTACCTAGAAACACATGCACACTCCTGTCAGAAGTGTGTGAGGGTGATGCAATGTCAGACTCGTGCGGGTCTGACATGACATCACAAGGCACAGCCTGCCACTGTCTGAACATGAGCGTGCATGTACCTAGAAACACATGCACGCTCCTGTCAGATGTGTGTGCGGCTTTGCTGCGATGTCAAACATGTGGGAGTCCCTCGCAAGTGTGACTGCTGCCTAAGATAAACCGCATGCATTTTTTTTTTATTTAAATAAATAATTAAAAAAAAATGACGTGCGGTCCCACCCAATTTCCATCCCCAGCCATGATAATGTGGCGCCCTGGACTAGCAAGGTAGTCACAGGTAGACCCCCTGCACAAACACCAGCCCCTAATAAGGTGACAGCAGCCAACCTACAAACCCTTGTCACCTCTCTCAGTGTTCAATGGTCACAATAGGGAGCGGAGCCAGGTGGTTGGCCACGCCCATCGAGGAGTCCAGAGGCCCTGAGACAGGAAACAGTTAATTAGCTAGTCAGTACAGTACAGTGGAGTGGAGTTGAAGTTCAAGTGCAGCAGGCCTGTGGCGTCAGGTCTGCAGCGACAACACTGACCGGTGCCGGGGTCGTAGCCCTGGTACCGTGGCAAGGAGGCAGACGGTGGTTGCCGCCTGCAGGAGCCGGGAAGACGGCTGGTGGAACCGTAAGGGACCGGGACAGGGTAGTGGCCCACCGGTACCGAACCGGGGAGCCAACTGGAAACCGCAGCACCAGGAGGGGTACTCAGACCTAGAACGAGGTCCAGAAGACACTGGACCACGTCGAATTCGCTGACTGAGGTCTGGACCTTAGGTCCTTTCCCGTCTCAAGACCCAAAAGACGGCAACAGTCCAACGAGGGGGATAGAAAGCTACCGCACAGGCAGAGAGATCCCACGGGCCAGCGCCTGCGGGCAAACGGGTTCCCCGACACACATCAAGCCGGGGAGCCGACTACTTTTGCTGAAGCATAGGCAGTCAAGTTCTACCACAGAGGTGCAGGAGTAAGGCGGGAACCACCAACCTGAGAAAGGGGCAAAGCGCAGCCGGCTGTGGGCACCGACCACCATCCTTTTTGGTTTACCAGAGACTCAGGTGTATCTGTCATAGTGAGTACAACAGTGCCCTCGGGCCGCGCACCGCACCACACCATCTTGCCCTCACCTCACAACCACCGGGCCCCGGGACCATCACCACCCTGCTCACGGAGGGGTCAACATCAGGCTGCATAACACCATCCCTGGGAGCCTAGTTAAAGTTAGCGGTGGTGTCCACATTCACCACAACCCGTGGGTGGCGTCACGAACTTACACCTTTAAACTCCACGGCCTCGGCTGTGAACCTTCCCCACCGAAATCCCTACACGTAGCGCCAACTCCCTTTCAGAGCGACGTGACCCCCGGGTCCGGGAGGAGCTCGAGCCATTCACCGACAAGCACGGACCCGAGCGGCTCTGCAGCCGGCCGAGCCCCGGGGCGGTAAACATCGACTCTTCTGGCGTCACGAACAGAATTGAACCCATCCACTTACCGGTGGAAGTGCACCTTGAAGCAGAAGTCAGCGGTGACCCGTTGAAAAATTTCAGAATCCGCCATCTTGTTAGTATCCCTTGGCACGAAGTTTCCCACCAGGCCCATCTTCCCCGCGAAAAGAGCGCGAGAGTTGAAGCCCCGCCCCCTGGGAACAGAGCGATGCAGAAGTTTGTGCGGCTAAAAAGTGAAGCTGAACAGAAAGAAAGCGGAGTGCCCCGAAAAGACCAAGGGGGGGGCAGGTGAAGATCCAGTGCCATGTGACCAAGTGGATAAAGGGCAGGGACTCCAGGACTCTGCTACCCACTGTGTTCCTGGACCCCGAGAGTGCACCATGTCCACCCCGTCTGGCAAGCCCGAGATCCCGGAACCCGTGCCTGGAACAGCGGCGTGGGTGGAAGCCCGGACCGCACAGATGAGCTGCCGTCTCCAAGTGCAGGTGCGTTTCCTCCTGGAACGCTGGGCAGCTGAGATGGAGGGGATAGCCGCCGCCGTGCAGGCACATGAAGTGGCGGCAGCTTTGGAGGGAAAGGTATGCGACCCACGCCCCTGTGTCCGAGAGGGACCGGCCGCTGCGGCTGAGGAACCCGGTCTGCTCTTGCCTTCCATACTGCCTCCCCCACTGCCCGTATTGGTTGCCGCTGCCTCCCCACCCCGATCGCCACCCCCGATATCGGTGGCGGAGTCCGTCCCAGATGCCCGCGAGGATCCACCTGCAGAGGCGGCCCACGGACGGCCATATGATCAGCCTGTACCGACCCCGTTGCTCTGGAAGGACCATTCCCGGAAGGTGCCCGTTCCTGATGTGGTCCCGCCGGTCCCGGAGGAAGCCATGCCTGAAGACACCCCGGCCCCGGCAGTCAGCCCGGCCAAGGAGGTGGGCGCTGCCCGGAAGAAGGCTCAGCAGGTGAGGCTGGTCGTTCCCGGGTCGCAGGCCTCAGCTGAGGCCTTGCGGGGTGGCCGCTGCGAGGCAGCAGAGCCGGCCGTGATACAGCGGGGTTCCCCACTGAGGGTGTTGGTCGTTGCCGACACCGGGGAGCTCCGGCTGGGCCAGACCCCCGCACCACGAGACCCCGGGCAAGCAGACACTCCGTATTGGGAGTGGTGGCCGAGCCAGCTGGGCCGAGAAATTGAAGCCCGGGTGAAAAGAAAAGCCGAGATCCTAGACCGTACTATCCGGGAAAAGGAAAATCTCAGGAGCGCCACCTACCGGGTGCGGGGCCCAACTTATGAAGGCCAAGTCTGGCAATTTGACCCCGACCGAGGATGGGGGTTTATACACGAGCCCGGCCTGGAGGCAGAAGTATTTGTGTCCCGCCGAGACGTGTACCCGCACTTGCCCGTAGGTCACCCGGACCGTGACCTGGTACCCGGCGACCTTGTCACTTACACCCGGCATTGCGGGGAGAGGGACTGGTTTGCCCTTAGCGTAAAGACAAAAGGGTACCAGCAGTCCCCTCCTCCGCCATACAGCCCTGAGGTGATGGTGGAAGAGGAGTACGAAGATGATGAGGAGTAAAAGGTAGCGGATCCCGGCTACCCCAGTGTTTGTCCCCATTGGGACTATGCTGCCTGTCCCCGTTGGGACTTTACTGTTTTACCCCGTTCCAAAATGGACAAAGCCGTGAACTTGCAGGCCACCCAATAACTTTTGGGTTTGTAAATAATTCCCTGACCACCCTTCAGATCTCACAGCCTCCGGAGAGGCAGACTGGAGGAAGGGCCTGCGGCAGAGGAGGCCGAAGTCCCGTCACCAATGTAACCGGTGACAACCCTCCGGGTCAGGGGTCCCCTGGACATGGGACATCTGAGAGACTGCCGGGTAAGGAACTTTTTACCCGGTCTGTTTCCTAGAGGCAGCATCAAGTCTAGGTTTGTTTGGGTGGGTGACTGAAGGACCTGGTCCCGTTCCCGTTAAACAAAAATGTTTTGTTATGCAACGTTTAAAAATGTGCCTCCCGCAAGGGATGATTTCCATATATGCCTGAATTGTACAAAGTTTAGAATACTTGTATTTGTGTTTTCCCCGTTTTATCTTTCAGCAAACAAAAATAAACCGGTGGTGGTCGGGCAGTCCGCGGACGGTCTGCATTAAACCAAGGGGGAATGTGACGCCCTGGACTAGCCAGGTAGTCACAGGTAGACCCCCTGCACAAACAGCAGCCCCTAATAAGGTGACAGTAGCCAACCTACAAACCCTTGTCACCTCTCTGTGTTCAATGGTCACACCAGGGGGCGGAGCCAGGTGGTTGGCCACGCCCATCGAGGAATCCAGAGGGCCTGAGACAGGAAACAAACAGTTAGTTAGTTAGTCAGTACAGTACAGTGGAGTGGAGTTGAAGTTCAAGTGCAGCAGGCCTGTGGTGTCAGGTCTGCAGCAACAACACTGACCGGTGCCGGGGTCGTAGCCCTGGTTCCGTCAAGGAGGCAGACGGTGGTTGCCGCCTGCAGGAGCCGGGAAGACGGCTGGTGGAACCGTAAGGGACCGGGACAGGGTAGTGGCCCGCCGGTACCGAACCGGGGAGCCAACTGGAAACCAGAGCACCAGGAGGGTTACTCAGACCCAGAAAGAGGTCCAGAAGCCACTGGACCACGTCAAATTCACTGATTGAGGTCTGGACCTTAGGTCCTTTCCCGTCCCAAGACCTGAAAGACGGCAACAGCCCACCGAGGGGGATAGAAAGCTACCGCACAGGCAGAGAGATCCCACGGGCCAGCGCCTGCGGGCAAACGGTTCCCCGACACACATCAAGCCGGGGAGCGGACTACCGTTGCTGAAGCATAGGCAGTCAAGTTTTACCACAGAGGTGCAGGAGAAAGGCGGGAACCACCAACCTGAGAAAGGGGCAAAGCGCAGCCGGCTGCAGGCACCGACCACCATCCTTTTTGGTTTACCAGAGACTCCGGTGGATCTGTCATAGTGAGTACAACAGTGCCCTCGGGCCGCGCATCGCACCACACCATCTTGCCCGCACCTCACAATCATCGGGCCCCGGGACCATCACCCCCTGCCCACGGAGGGGTCAACACCAGGCTGCATAACACCATCCCCGAGAGCCTGGTTAATGGCAGCGGTGGTGTCCACATTCACCACAACCCGTGGGTGGCGTCACGAACTTACACCTTTAAACTCCATGGCCGCAGCCGTGAACCTTCCCCACCAAAATCCCTACACGTAGCGCCAACTCCCTTTCAGAGCGACGTGACCCCCCGGGTCCGGGAGGAGCTCGAGCCACCCACTGACGAGCATGGACACGAGCGGCTCGGCAGCCGGCCGAGCCTCGGGGCGGTACAATAACACCGGCTAGGAGCTGGTATATTCCCAGCCCGCAGCCGCCCAGTATTGCTGCATCTATTAGATGTGACAATTCTGGTGCGATATCGGCTCATCTTGATTGCCCTGGTGCGGTAGCAATCAAGGTAATAGCAGGGGTTAATAACAGTGCACGGCTGCTACTAAACCCTAGGTTTGTTATCGCATGGGCGGCTGTGAGATACCCGCATCACAAACCTGTAAATTACAGTAAATAAACAAGACACAGAGAAATCCTTTATTTGGAATAAAGTACAAACGCAGCCTCCTCCTTCACGACTTTATTACCCCAACACAGCCCCTCCAGCTCCAACGTAATCCACACGAGATCCAGCGAAGACACATCCAGCTCTGTTACATGTCAGAGCGAGCAGCCATAGAGCCCGGATGCCAGCTCTGAGTGCAGCCTATTACTGAGCCGCGATAAGCGATGACTGGACGGCAGAGCTGTCACAGGCTGGGGGGCGCGTCAGCCTGCAACCAATAACAGATGAGAGGACGGCCGGTGGGCGGGGGAAAACACGGAAAGCTGTGTGTATGCGACGGACAGTACAGGAAGTGAAAGCGCGACCCGGAAGCAGTGTGCCACCATGACACAGAGTCTAAGTATGAAACGCTAATTTATTTCTGATTTTTTTCATTTTTATTAATTGCC
Organism: Anomaloglossus baeobatrachus; assembly: GCF_048569485.1. Taxonomy (NCBI): domain Eukaryota; kingdom Metazoa; phylum Chordata; class Amphibia; order Anura; family Aromobatidae; genus Anomaloglossus; species Anomaloglossus baeobatrachus. Next base: position 592,627,329 of record NC_134356.1, read on the forward strand.
GAATCCGGATCGTGCACCCAGAATCCCGTGCCCGGGTGCGGCACAGATATAGCACTGAAACCGCGCGGATCCAGACTTTTACAGCACTATCCATGACTTGTGACTGAGAGCAAGCTTTCTGACACTGGGCAGCACATTTCTCTCTAAAATCCCTTGACAGTCTTGAGATTTCATTGTACCCTTCACAGATTCAAGACACCCTCTGCCAGATGCAGCAAAGCAGCCCCAGAACATTAGTGTGCCTCCTCCATGTTTCACTGTAGGGACAGTGTTCTTTCTTGATATGCTTGATCTTTCCGTCTGTGAACATAGACCTGATGTAACCTTGCCAAAAAGTTCTATTTTTGTCTCATCTGTCCATAGGACATTCTCCCAGAAGCTTTGTAGCTTGCCAACATGTAGTTTGGCAAATTCCAGTCTGGCTTTTTTAGGGTTTTTTTTTTAACAATGGTGTCCTTCTTGGTCGTCTCCCATGAAGTCCACTTTGGCTCAAACAACGACGGATGGTGCAATTTGACACTGATGTTCCTTGAGCTTGAAGTTCACATTTAATCTCTGTAGATGTTTTTATGGGCTCTTTTGTTACCATTCGTATTATCCATCTCTTTGATTTGTCATCAATTGTCCACCTGCGCCCACTTCCTAGGAGTTTGGCTACAATCCCATGGATCTTAAATTTCTGAATAATATGTGCAACTGTAGTCACAGGAACATCAAGCTGCTTGGAGGTGGTCTTATAACCTTTACCTTTAACATCTGATTCCCCCTCTCCCACTGCCTTGAGATGGGCAAGAAAACACAATTACAAAGCCTCACAAAAAACATGAACAGGGGAGAACGGAAACTCATACACACAGCACTGAAAACACACAGGAGAGAGAATATGTGTCCCCGGGGAGCAACGAAAAAGGAAGGAAGTAATGCACAACAGTGGAACACATACACCACTCAAAAGTGCAAAATAGATCACCATAAACAGGATAACCACCAAGACCAGGATCACTGGAACTTATGCTGAACCTATCATCGGCACATACAGGAAGAAAGCTGTGCTTTAAATAGGGAGGAGACAGCAGCATGTGGCAATTTGCAACTTGAGCTCTTACGTCCTGCTCACAACACTACAGGAATTAACTCCTACAGAGCTGAAGACCAGTGAACCTGAACCAGCCGATGCCCAGCTCTGGCTGAATAATCCAGAAGACTCAGACTTGCCAGACTCTGTGATGTGAACAGTGTCTGACGACTCTGTGGCAGCAGGTTTGTGCAGTGCCAAACATCGTATGACATCGCCCATCACCAGTTACCACTCTTATGATGTTACTGTTCTCTAACCACTCAGTAAAGTATGCAGCAGGGCTGAGTCAGTGGAAAAAAGTGAACAATTTGAATCCCGTGATCTCACAACCTGGACATTTGGACCCAACTTTTGTTAGAGAGTCAGGTCTATTAGGTGTATAGGAGGGAATTCTTTCGGTCTATTGTAGCGCTTAAGGAACCACTAGCTGATGTTAAATGTTGTATTTTATTTTTTCAATTACAAGCTCCTATTAATACAATGCGTTTCAGCAGACAATATGCTTTCATCAAGTATACCTGATGAAAGCATATTGTCTGCTGAAACGCGTTGTATTAATAGGCGCTTGTAATTGAAAAAATAAAATACAACATTTAACATCAGCTAGTGGTTCCTTAAGCGCTACAATAGACCGAAAGAATTCTCTCCTATATACCTACTCCCTACCTTGGATTTCGGTAGTAGCTGCAAAGGACCTGCCAACCCATTACAGAATCCAGCTGGAGACTGGAGGATCATGGAGCAAAAACCTGAATCCCAAGGTGCCAGAGGAGTTCAGGAGCTGACAACGATACCAAAAGTCTGGATTCAACAAGTTTGAACACTGCATTCAGAACGGAGGAATACCCCGGACTGATACGCTTTCACTGGGGTTGTGCGGGGGCGCACAACCTGAAAAGGTGAGCAGATCTAAATTAAATTAATTATATTGAGTTATCCACGGATGCTTCTCATATTGCGCCTGTCTCTCTATTTCATTTATAGGTCTATTAGGTGGGCATTACTGTAGTGACCCATCTGGCCACTTTGCTGATGAGCATTATTTCTGATAAATCACGAGTATGAGGCTGACCACTCAGATTACATAAAAAGGGCACAGATTAGTGACATATACTCTAAGGGGTACTTTGCACGCTGCGACATCGCAAGCCGATGCTGCAATGTCGAGCGCGATAGTCCCCGCCCCATTGCAGCAGCGATATCTTGTGATAGCTGCCGTAGCGAACATTATCGCTACACCAGCTTCACATGCACTCACCTGCCCTGCAACGTTGCTCTTGCCGGCGATCCGCCTCATTCCTAAGGGGGCGGGGTCGTGCAGCGGCACAGCGACGTCACACGGCAGGCGGCCAATAGCAGCGGAGAGGCGGAGATGAGCAGGATGTAAACATCCCTCCATCCCTTCCGCATTGCAGCCGGGACGCAGGTAGGAGATGTTCCTCGCTCCTGCGGCTTCACACACAGCGATGTGTGCTGCCGCAGAACGAGAAACAACATCGTACCTGTCGCTGCACCGGCATTATTGAAATGTCGGACCCTACACCGATGATACGATAACGACGCTTTTGCGCTCGTTAATCGTATCAAAAAGGATTTGCACACTACGATATCGACTGCAATGCCGGATGTGCGTCACTTTCGATTTGACCCCACCGACATCCCACCTGCGATGTCGTAGTGTGCAAAGCCCGCCTTAGACCTGTAATTTTTTTTTATTTGCTATGTCATTTCAGCACTTTCTTCCTTTTTTTACTATGACTAGAAGCGGGATAATGGGCACTTTCTATGGCACCTTGCCTTGTTCCATTTCTTATCTCAAATGGTGGTGACAAGGTGCTATTTATCTTAATCTTAGCAGATAGATTTTAATATACAGCCATTATTTTTTTCAGTGAGCCCAATTGAGAATTCTAAGATATAAAGTGTAATTTTCAGGAAAAGCCAGTAAATGCATTCATAAGGCTTTTCAGCATCGGTGGAAAGCAACACAATGGGTACAATTATATTAAATTTAGTATCTTAGATGCTGTTTAGAATGCAGACAGCAGTATCATTTACTTTACTGCTTGGGGTAAACTACTTATTCCAGGTTAGTTAGTGATGTTAACAAGTTTTGGACCATTTTTCTATTTTTACAATTAGTTTTATATTGTTATTAATTACAGAAATGGGTCTGTAACTCCCATAAAGCAATGCATCTTTTCTTTTCTTTGTAGAACTCTTATTTGTGCTTCTGGACCTTCTTTTTTAAATTGTGTGAATAATGCTGTTGAAATTTTCTGCGATATAAGAGATTACTAACTGCATTTTTTATAGTATACTCTTGAGAATCCATCTGGGCATTTCAAATAGCTTTCTCACTCAATTCTGGACCAAAGGGCTTGGTTAATGATTTTTAAACTGAAGAATATGTCTAGAATATGAAAAATCTGAGCAACTGTATCCTCTTTGGTACAAGGCCAATTCTAGAGAAGGTGGGGCACTGGGCAAAATATGAAAGTTGGGCCCCTGTATGCTAAAATATTGCTCCATCACACTCAACCATTTAGGTTACACTTACATACTCTGAGTTCACACCCCTAAAGCACCACTCCAGCATTTTTGTTATTGCACCGCTGGAGTGTTGCTTTAAATTTAAGTCCCCTACCCACTGTCATATACTCCCCTTCCGCCGTCTTCATCTTCCATTGCCACCACTTTGGTTGGTTTCCTGTGATTTGTGACCTGCTGTCAGCTCCAGTGTTTTATGGAGTGCACTGGAGGTCACAACTCAATACAAGTCTGTGAGAGTCTCGTTCTGGCACTCATAGAGATTTGTTGTGAGCTTGTGGTTTAACTTCTCCCTTACGGCTAGTCAGAAGTTACAGTCAGAAGATGGCATTGTTGGACAAGAGCGCGTGAATAAATGATGAGGGTGGGGACATAGATGCAAAGCACCACTCCAGTGGTGAAAATAAAACAATGGAGTGGTTTAAACGAGCGCTATCGACAGTGGACAGTCAGTGGATGGAGGGTTGGCGATACTGCGGACTCGGGGGTGTTGAGGCGGCAGACGCCATTGATCTGCCAGCGGACTGCGGGCTCCATTGAATCACCCGTGGTTGACAAGATTGACTTCAAGAAATGGAGAAATGGCTGTGGAGGCGGCGCATGCACAGATAAGACTCGGTCATATTCTTGAAGGCCATTGCATCAATCTGGGCACGCTCTGTCTCCGTGACTGTTTTCTTGAAGTCCATCGTGTCAACCACGCGCGATGGGCAATTAAATGGAGCCCGCAGCCACTGTAAGATCAATGGCACCCACCGCATCACCAACCCTCTGTCCTGTGACCCTCCTGAGATGCTCCACTGCAATGACACTCCCTCCTCTGAGCCCTCAGTATCGCTGACCCTGCCTCCTGTAACCCCTCTCAACCACTGCCGCTCTGGTAAGCCATATCTGATTTATAAGATGCATCCCCAATTTACCCCTTGTTTTGGGCGGAAAAAGTGTCTTAGGCTATGTGCCCACGGGAGCTTGCTTCTGCGGATATTGACGCAGAAAACCTGCGGATTTATCTGGATATGCTGCGGATGTCTCACAGCCGCACATAACTGCATGTAAATTATTCCTGCGGAATTACCTGCGGAAATCCCGGCCCTCCACTATGTAGATAGAGGCCGGGACATCCGCAGGTAAATCGCATGAAAGTCCGCAGGTTTACCGCAGCTATTTCGCTATACTACCACAGCTAAAAATAGCTGCGGATGCCGGCAGGCAGCTGCGGTAAACCTACGGCCGTACCTGCGGATATATCCGCAGGTACGAGCTCCCATTCACAAATAGCCCTATAATCCAGAAAATATGGTAAGTTATTCTGCACTTGTTTCCCGGCCTCTCTACACAGGTTGACGAAGAATGATGGTTATGTGACGCCCTGACAAAACTAGGGTGTCACAGAGGTCTGCATCCATATTTTTTGTGCAGATCTCACTCTCTGGTGTGGAGCTTGGGGAGAGGGGCAGTAAGGGCCTCAGGAATAGGCCAGCCGCTTGCGGGGAACCCGAAGTGGACTGGGACAGGGTAGTGGCCCGCTGGTGTCGACTGTCGGGACCCGGTCCGGACCCGTGCATGGAGCAGACACAGACATCAGGCAGGAGAAAAGCACCTGTATTACACCCCTGGGTGAGGGGCCAGTCCTCATAGCATCCGAGCACATCAGTTACCAGCAACTTGGTTAATTCCTGGACTTGTGTTAGTTATTGCCTTATATTGTGAGTACTCCTGCACCACCTGGTCCAAGCCGTGGACTGCACCAGTCACTCCCAATCCAGTACACTAAGCCCCGGGGCATCCACCCCTACCCACGGAGGGGTTAACATCCAGCTGCCACTCCATCGCCCCCGGGTGCTCCCCAACAGCAGCGGTGGTACTCCACTTACCACACACCGTGGGTGGCATCACGAAGTATCTACAACAAATCCCCTACACACATTACGCCCCTTTTTATTTGACTGTCCGCACGACCCCCGGGTCTGGAGACCCCTTGAGCCACTGCGGATCCGGATCCGAGCAGCTCGGCTGCTGGCACGTGGGCGGCACAGTAAAGCGGGCTTTACACACTGCAATATCGGTCCCGATATCGCCAGCGTGGGTACCCGCCCCCATCTGTTGTGCGACACGGGCAAATCGCTGCCCGTGCCGCACAACATCACCCAGACACGTCACACATACCTGCCCGGCGACGACGCTGTGACCGGCGAACCGCCTCCTTGCTAAGGGGGCGGTCTGTGCGGCGTCACAGCGACGTCACTGAGCGGCCGCCCAATAGCAGCGGAGGGGCGGAGCTGAGCGGGACGTAACATCCCGCCCACCTCCTTCCTTCCGCATTGTGGCCGGGAGGCAGGTAAGGAGAGCTTCCTCGTTCCTGCGGTGTCACACGGAGCGATGTGTGCTGCCGCAGGAATGAGGAACAGCCTCGTTACTGCTGCAGTAACGATTTTTGAGAATGGACCCCCATGTCACCGATGAGCGATTTTGCACGTTTTTGTAACAATGCAAAATCGCTCATAGGTGTCACATGCAACGGCATCGCTAATGCGGCCGGATGTGCGTCACCAATTCCATGACCCCAACGAGTTCGCATTAGCGATGTCGTAGCGTGTAAAGCCCCCTTTACAGAACGATTACTAGTGTCCTCTACAATATCATGGTATCGTATTTTCAGCAGCACTTCTATGGTTTGCGCCAGACGATGTGCTGCAGGGAACAATGATTTTTATTCCGCCATAAACAATCCAATCACCTGATGAATGAGCAGAATTTTATCATTCATTGCGCGATTGCCGACATGTTTACACCTATGAACTCTCATCTGTGCATCCCGGATTTGTAAATTTATGCAACGTACACACAGTAGCTGAAACACACAATGTATATTGCACACACACATTTGTACACTCAGCACAATACATACAGACACATGCATACAAAGAGCCCATAAATACAGACACATACATACCCCCAGGAGGCCCTACATTCTGATGTCCTCATTAACCCCTTCACGATGGAGCCAATTTCCATTTTTGCATTTTTATTTTTTCATCTCCTTCCCAGAGTCATAACCTTTTTATTTTCCTACCCACATAAACTCATGAGGGCTGGATTTTTGAGGGACAAGTGTTGTAATTTTGGATGACCCTATCCTTTTTTTCTACATAGTGTACTGTAAAACGGGGAAAAAAATTCCAATTGTTGAGAAAATGTAAAAAAAACCCACAATTCTGACATGGTGCTTTGGGAATTATTTTTACTGTGTACATTTTGTACTAAAAATGACCTTAGATAAATATTCTCCTCATTAGTAAGATTATAGTAATACCAAACATGTCAATTTTTTTCATTATTTTAGTGGTAAAAAAAACCCTGATGTTTGCAAAAAAAAATAAAAATCAGGGGGTTGTATCACCATTTTTATGACCTGTAACATATTCAATTTTTGGTTGATGGAGCTGTGTGATGGCTTATTGATACCATTTTGGGATAGAGATGACATTTTCATCACTTGTAATTATGTTTTATGTGGTATTTTTAAGCAACCAAAAGAAATGTAATTTTAACATTCTTTAGTTTTTTTTGTTTAGTGTTTACCGATCGTGTTATTTATTTTTATATTTTGATAAATTGTACTTTTCTGAACACAGCAATATCACATACTGTATGTGCATTTTTTTTCATTATTTTTAGTTTTACTGGGACAAAAGGGGGGTTGACTTGAACTTTCATTTTTTTAAAAAATGTTTCATGTTTTGTTAAACATTTCTTTTTTTTGCTTTCTACTGGTTTTAATAGGTCTCGTAGGGACTGGAAGCTGTGATCGTCTGATTGCATGTCCTTTATACACAAATGCTACAGCATTGCTGCATATAGTAAAAATCACAGTCTCCTTTGAAGCCCGGCCACAAGCACAGTTTCAAAAGAGTGCTGCTATGACAATAACATAAGTCTTTAGCAGACCTCATGCTGTTATAGCAACCTATCAACAACCCATGATCACACCATAGATGCCCGGAGTCCTCTTAAAATGCACACTCCCATGCTAGCAAGTGTTAAATGCTGCCATCAGAATTTTACAGCCGGATTGAACAAGTTAACATGACAGGTCTGTAAATTTATCCATTTAACCTGTTCCTGGCAGAAATAAACATCATTATATTCTAATAAAAAAAATCAAGTGTTCATAAAACAACCTATTTATATATGCAATTACAACATATAATTAAAAATATAAACATTACAAAGGATCTTACACCACAAATATTAAAAACTGAATTCATATAACCATAAAGTTATTATTGCCACACGTTTTTTACATTCAATCAGACCTTACGGAGATAATGTGAACAGTTTGAAAATCCAAAATGATTCCCCGTTCGTTAGTGTTTGGAACCTGTCGTAGAATATGTCAGTAATCTGTTCCAAAATCACTAATCACAAACATTCAGGGTTTTTTCATGCGCTCAAATAAAATGTCTGGATAAGTTGTGATTTAAAATCCTATTTTTTTATTTTTGTTCATTCTGGTATTCCTCTAATTAACTCATGTCATCTATTAAGCCCTTACCGATATTGGACATACTGGTACGTCCTATGTCGGCTCCTACCTTTGATGTGGGCTCACAAGCTGAGTCCGCACCTTTCCCTGCACATGTTGGCTGGTCTAATCAGCTTACATGTGCCTCTAACACACTCTAAAGGCTACGTCACACTAAGCAACATCGCTAGCAACATCGCTGCTAAGGAACGACTTTTGTGACGTAGCAGCGATGTTGCTAGCGATGTTGCTGTGTGTGACATCCAGCAACAACCTGGCCCCTGCTGTGAGGTCGTTGGTTGTTGCTGAATGTCCTGGGCCATTTTTTAGTTGTTGCTCTCCCGCTGTGAAGCACACATCACTGTGTGTGACAGCGACAGAGCAACAACTAAATGTGCAGGCAGCAGGAGCCAGCTTCTGCGGACGCTAGTAACCACAGTAAACATCGGGTAATCAAGAAGCCCTTACCTTGGTTACCCGATGTTTACCTTCGTTACCAGCGTCTGCCGCTCTCACGCTGTCAGTGCCGGCTCCTGTTCTCTGCACATGGAGTACACATGGGGTAATTAACCCGATGTGTACTGTGGCTAGGAGTGCAGAGAACAGGAGCTGGCACTGACAGCTGAGAGCGGCGGACGCTGGTAACGAAGGTAAATATCGGGTAACCAAAGGAAGGGCTTCTTGGTTACCCAATGTTTACTGTTGTTACCAGCGTCCGCAGAAGCCGGCTTCCTGCTGCCTGCACACGTAGCAGAGTACACATCGGGTAATTAACCCGATGTGTACTGTGGCTAGGTGTGCAGGGAGCCAGCGCTAAGCGGTGTGCGCTGGTAACCAAGGTAAATATCGGGTTGGTTACCCGATATTTATCTTAGTTACCAAGCGCAGCATCGCTTCCACGCGGCGCTGGGGGCTGGTCACGGGTTGCTGGTGAGATCTGCCTGTGTGACAAGCTCACCAGCAACCCGTGTAGTGACGATCCAGCGATCCCTGCCAGGTCAGGTTGCTGGTGGGATCGCTGGAGTATCGCTTAGTGTGACATCTCACCAGCGACCTCCTAGCAACTTACCAGCGATCCCTATCAGGTTGTATCGTTGTTGGGATCGCTGGTAAGTTGTTTAGTGTGACTGGGCCTTAACACATAAATAGCTGCACTCTGAAATACTAAGATATACAAACATAGAATACAGGGATTTGAACATGCATTACTGCTAAAGAAATACTTAAAGATACCTAAAGCATGTATGTAAGGCCAGATGTACAGTATGTGAGTCCAGCAGCCAGTGTCAAGGCGTATCTCTTATGCTGGTTCCCTACCTAATGCCTCTACCTGGGATGAAAAAATCTAAAATTTTATGGACTGGAAGTAACCTGCTAACAGTAAATTAAAATTTGTCTTAAGCTGGTGTGAAATGAGTGCTTAGTCAGAAGGTATGACCATATTATAATGTGCCTCTAACAGGCGCAGGTGGGCTGTAAATCTGCCTCCTCCTGTTCACTACTTAAATCTTGCTGTTAATCTCTGACAGTGGGATTTAACGGGTGTCGGTGGAGGTTGTGTCTTTCCCCAGTTCCAATGGCGGCCCTGTGACATTATCACGGAACGCCGATTGGTTGTCATGACATTCATCATCTATGAACCTTCTGTAAAAAATGTGACTCAAACCGACCCATGTAAAAGGTTGGCATAACTGGGTATGAAACTGGTACATGTTGCCCAGTTGCTCAACTGCCAGTAGGTCACACCTTGAAAACAAAATGTATTGTGATTAAGTATAAATTCAATACCCTAAGCCATAAACCTCCTTTGATGGTCCAGGATAAAGTCATCTTGTCTCAAGAAATAATCCATAACTTCAATCCCCAAATTATATTCCATATTAGAATAAAGTAAAAAAATGCAAACTTAGGGGGAAGTATTTACTTAGCTCAATTATTAAATGTGAGGCATCATAAATGTGACAGGATAATTTAAAGGGAACCTGTCAGCAGAAATTTCCCCTAAAACCTAACAGATTCCCCCTCTGCAGCTCCTGGGCTGCATTCTAGAAAGGTCCCTGTTATTATTGTGCCCCCTTTCTGTCCAAAAAAAAGACTTTATAAAGTGGTACCTTTTTGGCTTCGGATTCTATAAATGTGACATGGGGGCGGGCTGCCTGATGGCCGTTATTCTGCCCCCTGGTCCTGTATGCCGCCCCCATCGCTGATTTCCATACTTGTGGACGCCGCCCACTGCTCCAGCCATCCCCGCGCATGCCCAGTGCCCATCTCTCGTGGATGAGCACTGTGCCCAGTGTCACCGCTGGTGACGTGCGCGCAGGGTTTAGATTATGGGCGGTGCTGTGATGTTTATTACCAAGCAACCGCCCATAATCGCGGGACCGCGCTTTCCCCCTCGGCGTCCTTCATTCTGCGCAAGCGCGGTGCTGCTGACCCCACGTCCCCTCCTTCCCATCTATTTCCTGCCTCAGGGCAAGATGGGAAGGAGGTGACGTGAGGTCAGCAGCAGCGCGCTTGCGCAGAACGAAGCAGGCCGAGGGGGAAAGCGCGGTCCCGGCTAGACACTCCAAAATGATGCAAAATTGATGATTGTTTATTAACAACAGCCAACAGTTCAGTCATCAGACGTTTCGGTCACAATATCGACCTCCATCAATAGGAACTGGTATGCAAAAATAGAAAAAAAAATTAATTAACATAGACAATAATGTCCAATTACAATATAAACAAAGTGAAGACCCAATAGTGTACACACTAGAGAAAGGTGAGTCAAAGACAGAAAACAAATATATTACGTACAATAATGAACAATCCGGATCAGGGAAAAGGGAGCAGAGAGACGTACATGGTGTATAGGCCACAGATACCTTAGAAGACGAAGTAGAGAATAGGCAAGCCAAGAAAAAAGACAATATGAAGCTGACCTAGCTTTATGTATCTGAATGTAAAAGTTTATAAAAAAAAAACTGGGGAAAGGAAATAAAGGAGAATTGATGTAATAGTCAGAAAAAAATATAGCAAAAAACAGCAGGGAAAAAAAGAAAAGTGGAGAAATAACAGTAATAGGCTCCCTACCCGGACGTAAATGATGTGTAGTAAAGGAAATGAGGGTTGGGTATAGAGTGTAGACAACTGTATGGAAATGGAATAATGGAAAAATTACAATTATATAGAAAAGCGTAGAAAAAAATGAACAAATTGGAGAAATTGCAGCTCTGCTACATTACTGAAGGCACAGCACGAGGGTGTAGAACATAACCGCACACTGTGGGCTTCAGGCAGAGACTGAGCAGCAGTGATGGGCGATGACGTAACACGGTTTATTTGCAGTCAGAGCTGGAGGTTACCAGAGTACCTCAGCTTTGACCGCAGGTAAACTGACCTCAGGTAACCTGCAACTTCTGGCAGAAAACCATGGTTTTCTGCCAGGAGGTGCAAATTTGGTGTTGAAATGTCTGCATCAGATTTCAGCACCAAATTTGCACCTCCTTGCAGAAAATCGCACCAAAACTGCATCAAAACTGTTTTTGTTAATTTTAAAAAAGAGCTGGATGATTTCTTCAGTACACACAACATTGTCGGTTATAAATGTTTAAGGGACGAAATGTATAATTGGTGGAGGAAGATTGAACTAGATGGATCTAGGTTTTTAACCCATTTAACTATGTAACTATATGTTAAGTCAATAAATTTGAGGTGAGCAAATCGATTCACAGGAGCTTGGTCCAGCAGTTAGATCAGTATTCCTTGGCCAATGAATGGGATACCTGCAAACCTCCTCCTATACACTCCTATACACTCCTATATACCATCATATGTGGTTTTTCTCTTGATTAGCTGGCCTGACGAGACATCATTGTTGAGATATGATGCACAAACGATGTCACACTAGGCTGATCAAAAGAGGAGCCATGGATTCTGGCAGGTATTAGGAGGTTCATGGGGTTTCCCTTCAGCAGCTAAGGAATACTGACCTGACTACTGGACTACTTGTACCATCATGATCACTTATAATTTCCTAAACTCCTTACCGCTAAAGCCATTTTTCACCTTCCTGACAAAGCCTCATTTTTCAAGTCTGACGTGTCACTTTATAAGGTAATAACTCCACAAAGCTTCTACCATTCTCAGTGATTCGGAGTCTGTTTTTTTATTAACACATTGTAATTCATGATAGTTATAAAGTTAAGAAGATTGAATGTCAGAAAAATTGGAAATTTTCCAACTTTGAGTTTTTTGCCTATACAACAGATTTTCATGCTCTACAAAATAGTTAATAAATAACGATGCCCATATGTATACTTTAAATCAGGATCATTTTCTAAAAGCCCTTTTATTTTGTTTTGATGTTAGATTGGTTAATATTTTAGCAGCAATGACAAGTGACTTTGAGGAGCTTATATATACAATGGTTGAATGAAAAATATTGCCTCCACCTTCGTGACTCTGCAGCAGATGGCAGTGCTCATACACGGCAGGTACTAGACCAGGGGTGGGCAATTAATTTTCCCATGGGGCCGCATGAGAAATTGGGATGGTTTTAGAGGGCCGGACTAATATAATTAACTCAGTTTTACCCAATACTGTATATAGCATATATACTATCCCTTCATATACAAACAGTAAGTTACGGACTGTGTGACCCCTCGTGGCCCTGCACGCACACATGTCCTTTTTTTCTCTGGCAGCACAGGTGTCACACGGATCGCACACTGATGTGATCTGTGTGACATCAGTGTGACAAATACCAGAGAAAACACGGGTCTTTTTAATAAAAAGATTTTCTATATTTACCTCTCTCCAGCGCTGCTGTCTCTGGCTCTGCTGCCTCCCGCTCCTTATCGCTGGTAATTATACTCACTGAATATTCACTGCAGTGAGCAGCTGGAAGCAGGGACAGCGCTGGGGACCGCATCGCTGGGTGAGTATACAGGTGTGTGTGTATGTTGAGAACCTGGAAGCCGGAGCATCTCGGGGACTCGTCACAGTTCCCAATGAACTCTGATGAACCCATGAAGCTGTAGCGTGGGTGTCGCAGGATGGTCATCAAAGTTCATTGGAAACTCTGATGACCTCCTGGAGGTCACTGTGCTTGCAGAATACTCACCTGTCCCTGCGGTGATGTCCTCAACGGTGCTGTGCCCGGTGCTGTCATCGCGATGCTCCGGCTTCCAGGTCCTGAGTGCGGTGAATAATCAATGAATGAGCAGTGGTCAGGAGTGGGAGGCAGCAGAGCTGAAGAAAGCAGGTAAATATGGAAAATCTTTTTATTTCACAGACTCGTGTTTTCTCCGGTACCTGTCACATGTATGCAAACAGGTACCGGAGAAACACAATCAGGCCCTGTAAGGGCGGTATGGCGCTGCAGGGGGCGGGGAGAGAGCACGTGGTACCCGATGTAACTCCAGTACCACTCGCAGTTACGGGCTTTTCTCTCTGCACGCACGCACACATACATACACACACGCACATGCTATATACATATATACACAAACAATCCCCATATACTACATCACTACACCCCCATATACACCTGTAATATACATCACTACACCCCCATATACACCTGTAATATACATCACTACACCCCCATATACACCTGTAATATACATCACTACACCCCCATATACACCTGTAATATACATCACTTCACCCCCATATATACCTGTAATATACATCACTACACCCCCATATACACCTGTAATATACATCACTTCACCCCCATATATACCTGTAATATACATCACTACACCCCCATATACACCTGAAATATACATCACTGCACCCCCATATACACCTGTAATATACATCACTGCACCCCCATATACACCTGTAATATACATCACTACACCCCCATATACACCTGTAATATACATCACTACACCCCTATATACACCTGTAATATACATCACTGCACCCCCATATATACCTGTAATATACATCACTACACCCCTATATACACCTGTAATATACATCACTGCACCCCCATATACACCTGTAATATACATCACTGCACCCCCATATACACCTGTAATATACATCACTACACCCCTATATACACCTGTAATATACATCACTGCACCCCTATATACACCTGTAATATACATCACTGCACCCCCATATATACCTGTAATATACATCACTGCACCCCCATATACACCTGTAATATACATCACTACACCCCTATATACACTTCTAATATACATCACTACATCCACATATACATCACTAGACCCCTATATACTACACCTGTAAAACTACATTGCCATATACTACATCACTACACCCAAATATTACTCACCAGTTACCCCCCCCCTCCCCTCCACTCCCCCCATTGTCCCCTCAGGTTACTAGTCACCACTCACCTTTCCCTCCTCAGGCACCTCCGTACGGGCTCCCGCTGACATCCTTCTTCTCTTGTACAGCTCTCCGCTGAGCTGCTTCCTCTCTCCGGCTCCATCTGCTGCATCTTCTTCTCCTGCCAGGGCGGGAACTTTTCAAATGACACACACGCGCGCCGTACTGACGACATCAGGGCGCGCGCGTGTGTCACAGAGAAAGTGCCACCAGGCAACAGAGGACAGATTCCTGCGTTCCGCTGCTGCACTGTGCGGTGCTGCAGTATCTGTTCTATGTTCCCTGCCGGCACGTAGCGTGTGATGAGGGCAATCCGACCACGGGCCGCCCGGAGCCTGGAGCTTCGGACAACAGGTCAGATTGCCCTCAGCAGTGACCGGCTAGCAAGGACGCCCGGAGCCAGGCGGGCCGGTCACAGAGAGTAGGCAGGCCGGATGTGGCCCGCGGGCCGCCCCTTGCCCAGGTCTGTACTAGACTGTTCAGTAGTCTCTCCTCTACAGCTCCAGTTTGGCGGGAAGCCTTAGCAATAAACAGTTGTGCTGTTACAGTGAAAAGAATGGATCCCTGTTATTCTGTCTCTTCCTGGTAGCTATGAATCTCAACCGCTCTAATTATCAGTCCCTTAGATAACTGTATGATTGTACTCACTCTACCGGCATCCACAGATAGTTCAACTCAGCCCAACGATGACTTGTAGGAAGACAAGGAGAAACGCTGTAGTTTTCTTCTAGAATCTTGTATTAAGTACAAAGTAAAGGCAGCTGAAAAGGAATAATCTGTACAGGGTTGTAGACATGTGTTCAGCAATGGTTCCTCTCTAGACTAAACTGAAGGAGAAGGGAGGAGCATTCTATACAGAAACCAACTAAGGGAGGAACATAGGGACAAACTTCATACAGTCTAATCTACCTAGTAACAATAAGGAATTTCCTGATAGGAGGAAAAATATGCAATGCAAGAAATATATACAACAGGTTGTTCCCATTCATGGGACACAACACTCCCCGTCTGAAATCATCAGATTTCACAAGTCCTTGTACGACATAAGGAGTCGATCCTTTCCCTCGATGTCACGAAACCTGTAACGAGAAAAGAGAAAAACACAAAAAAAATGCAACGGTAATGCACTGAATTCAAGTCCATGCTTGCTTGATGACGCATTGTCCTTGCGTAAAATGTAAAAGTAGAAAAATGGAAAAAATGAATTCAAGTTCAACAAACCCATCTTCAGATTGGGGAAGCCGCAAACATGCCAACTCTTCCTCCAACCTAATAATCCAACGGTAAAGTTTTAGTCCAAAGGAAAAGTTCAAGGTTCAATTGGACACGGATAGTTGTGTCTCAGTACAGCAGGGGTAAGGAAAGGTACGCTCCCCGGCATGGAAGTGTCCAACGACAAAGTTAGTTCATGTAACGTCCTCCTTTGGTAAAAGTGGGACGAGTTTGGTGACACCAGGATGATTCACGCACATGTGCCAGCCGTGGCACGTTGAAGACTTGTAGAAACAGTGAGCGATGTGAATAAGACGAGCTACGGCTCGTACCGCAGATGACCAACTTGTGAAGCGATCGAAGCGATGATGTTTCGACTTCTGTTTTGATGTCACTGAAGTGTAGTGAGCGGAGATGATTGGTCTAATTTCCTTGTTGGATTTTGGTTCCACCAGCTCGCACATTTGCCGGCGTAGTTATCACAGGTCTCCTCGTATAAGATACTTGGAGGTGTCAGCCACATGTTGGCTCCAAGTTTGGACGCAGCAGTGAGTCTCGTTCCTTGGTCAACTGGGTTTTGTTCGGTGGGAATGCGGTACCACTGTTCAGCATGATCTCTGTCGAGGATATTTTGCATAAACTCGACAAAGTGTTTCTCCATCTCTGGTTGTCTTTTCAAGGTGCGTTTTAGAGAGGAGAACCTTGTGGTTGCTTGCTGGGAGTTGTTTGGCAACCTTGGCCTTGGAAACCGAAAGGGTAATGGGGCTACCCAAGTGTTAGTCATTTTGAGAGAACTCTTTATCCATAATCTTTATGAATTCCTTATCTTCTCTCGTCAGTGCCAATTTATTGTCTTCGTTTGTAGACTCAAACATTGTTGACCCGAAGTCGTCATCCCAGAGATGGTATGCGTCCGCGCAGTCGGGCGGCTGCTGTCGCCACCTGGTGTCGCTCAGCCTCTCTTTCACCCCGCAGTGATGCGGACATGGTTGAAAGTGAGTGCTGCGACCGTTTGGGAGGAGGTGCGTCTTGTAGGAGGAGATCGCGTCGGGACTCTTCATTCTGCCCACGCAGACATTTCCTATGATCACCCAGCCTAAGTTGTAGCGCTGAGCGAATGGTGCGTCGTGTGGCCCGTTGATGTGTTGGCGTACTTTGTGCAGCCGAAGGATGTCTCTTCCAAGCAGAATCAGGATTTTTGCATTATGATCAAGAGCTGGGATCTTGCTGGCGATAGTTCTCAGGTGAGGATGGTGAAGAGCTGCCTCCGGTGTCGGAATCTCTTCCCGGTTAGCCGGTATCTGGTTGCACTCGACGAGTGTCGGTAGAGGTATCTCTATGGTATTTTCAAGAGATGTTACCACGAGACCACTGGCTCTTCTTCCGTAAGCTTCTGAGATGCCGCTGCACGTACCTAGTGTGTAAGGGTAGGCATTTCCTTTTAAGCCGAACAAGTCGAAGAGTTCAGACCTGGCAAGTAACCTGTTGCTCTGGTCGTCCAGGATGCTGTACACCTTCACGGCCCTTTCTGGGTGACCTTTGGGATATACCCTTACTAGGCATATTTTCGCACAAGACTTGTCCCAGAGATCTTTTCCGCAAACTTCGGTGCACGAGGAGGATACTGTGAGGTGGTTTTCAGCTTGGCCTGTACTCTCCCCGCCATGACTTGTGGTAGGAGAAGGTGTAGGTGCAGGATCAGGCTGAGATGGGTGGAGCGCTTGTACGTGATCCATGCTGTCACACTCCATGCACTTAATTGTAACCTTACAGTCCTTGGCGAGGTGTTCTGTAGAGGCACAACACCTGAAACATACCCCAAACATTTTCAAGAGTTCCTTTCATTCTTGGAGGGGTTTCTTCCTGAAGCCAATGCACTTCTTCAGGCGGTGTGGCAGTTTGTGAATAGGACACTGGCGGTTTGGATTTTCCGCCTTCCCGCCTTCATTGCCCTTGTCTGGTGCTGACGTTGGTGTAGGTGGTAGAACATCGGTCTTTTTGACGGATACTGGGCCCCTACGTTTTCTGTCATTTTGATGAGTGCTCTCATACCTGGGAGCTGGTGAAGTAGAGTCGGTGGGTTCTCCACAGGTGAAGCTGGGGTCTGCCTTACGTTCCGCGATGCCGTTGGTAAACTCGCAGAAGTAGAAGAATGGAGGGAAGGAGACTTGGTGCTCTTTTTTATAGTTTGTTCCTACCGTGGTCCACCTTTCTTGCACATTGTAAGGTAACTTGGCGACAATGGGTTTCACCCCACGAGCGGTGTCCAGGTAGCTGGGCCAGGTAGGTGTGTGTCTGACATGTGTTCAGCAATGGTTCCTCTCTAGACTAAACTGAAGGAGAAGGGAGGAGTATTCTATACAGAAGCCAACTAAGGGAGGAACAAAGGGACAAACTTCATACAGTCTAATCTACCTAGTAACAATAAGGAATTTCCTGATAGGAGGAAAAATATGCAATGCAAGAAATATATACAACAAGTTATTCCCATTCATGGGACACCAGACCTGTGCATACAGTCGGTCAATGCGATTTAAGCAAAGTGCTGGCATTGAATTCTTGACAACAGAAGGTGTCACCCCAAATTAAATTCATCAGAGAATGCAAGCCATTTATGGTGATTGTGTTGATGTGAGCACTGCGCATCGTTGGGCCAGTAAGTTTAAAGATGGTGCGGCGGGAAGGTCTGACTTGCGTGACCAAGAAAGAGTTGGATGTCGTGTGTCAGCAACCACTGAGTTAATTAGCATGTTAATATTGATTTTGAGCAAAATTAATTTCAGCCTATTTATTTAGCCTTCTATAATAGTCATGGTCTCTCCTGTGGTCCCTGGGGAATATTTATTGCCTACCCCTGTTTTAACCCCTTACCAACATATTATATACTTGAACGTCATATGCTGGTTTCCTGACTTTGATACAGACTCTAAAACTGAGCCCACTTCTCTACCAGCAGATGACATCTGTTTCATGCAGCCTTCTTCTGCCTCAAAAATCTGCACCCTCAACTGTTAACCTGTTAAATGCAGCTGTTTATCTGTGACGGCTACATATACAGCGCACCAACAGGGTGACACATCATTGCAAATGAACATTGGTGCTCCCATGATGAGATGGATTGATGTGACAGCCAGGGGTCTGCTGAAGGCCTCCATGCCTGTTGTGATGGTTCTCCTGTGAAAGCCAACCCATTGCTAGTGTTAATAGGAGACTATGATTTTTTTTTATATATATATACAGCAATATTGTGCTAATTGTATTTTCTTTCCTGATTTCTATTCCATCATGTCACGATTCGCATGTGCAGAGCATCTTGCACACTAGGAGATGCTCTGCTGTGTTTTCTTGGGTTACTGGCTAGCAGGTTGATTGACAGTGCAGGCTTTCATGCTGGTTCTGGGAGGGGCTGATTGCTCAGGTGTTCCATCTTCTGGGTAATTGCTCTGCTTCTTTACTGAGCATGCTCTCCCAGAACTTTGTCAGTTGTACTTTCTTATTCTGTAGTTGTGCTGTTGACCTGTGTTCCTGCCTGTGTTCTGATCTTTGTTTCCTGACCCCGGACGGTTGCTTGACTCCTCTCTGCCCACTCCCTGTTCCTGTCGTTATCTCCTGGCTTTTGACTTCGAACCATTACCTGACCACATCTCAGTTTTCTCCCTTAATCCATTACGTGCTTTCTTGGAATTTTGACCCTCGAATCGTGACCTGAGTACGCCTCTGTGTATGTGCCGCCCCCCGCGTCAGCAGCCAGGCTGCTCTGATCCGGATCCACGGTGGCTCGAAGGATCTCCGGACCCGGGGGTCGGGGTCGCGCGGCCACTCAGAATAAAAAGGGGGGATATTTACAAGGGAGGATGTGGAAAGATCGTGACTCCACCCGTGGTGTGTGGTAAGGTGGAGTACCACCGCTGCAGTTGGGAGCACCCGGTGGCGATGGTGGGGGCAGCCTGGTGTTTAACTCCTCCACGGGTAGGGGGAATGCCCCGGGACTTGATGAGGGTGACGGGGAGGTGCCGATGAGACGGTAAGGGTCACCTATGTACTCATTCAGTCCAATAACGCTGACACCGACAACTGTGGTAATCCAAAGTTCTTGACACCGCTGCCGCTTGGAGGGAGCACGCCTGGATCCCGTGCCCGTTGGTGTTGCCTGTTAGCCTGTGACCTTTTCCTTGGCACCTTTTCTTCTAACTGGTCCCTTTAGCATAAAATTAGTCGGGTCCCGCTCACCAGTGTGGCTAACTGGGTGAGCTTGCTCTCAGGGTTCACACTTGGGGTTTTCTGGACTATGTAGTGGGAAAGTCCTATCCCACTCGTTGCGCTAGTACCCCGATTTTGGAGCGGGTAGAGAACGGATCTTGAAGGCTCCGTCTTCGTCGGCTAAATTGCCAGGACGCCTGGAGCTACTTCCTGACCTAGGGTCCACGTACCCCGTCGTGCCCTGGCCCCTGCCCGGTGATGGCACAAGCCCGCCGGCTGTTCTCCTCGACAGTCCGTGCCCCTTGTCACGATCCCCTGCGACCGGGATCCAGCTCCTACAAGCCCCAGTCTAACGTCTGCCACCTAGAAGTACAGAGGAGCCCAGCTCCTGACCTCTCCTCTCGAGAGTTAACCCTCAACAGCACTCGTGACCTCTCCTCGAGAGTCATTCCTCAACTGAACAGCTCCTGACACTCCTGACCTCCCCTTAACCAACCCCCCAACCCTATTCCCTTCAGGCTGTCCACTGGTGTGTCTGGTGGGTGTGGTGCAGAGTGTTGCTAGGATTTTGAGTAGCTTGTTCTTGGCAACACCAAAGGTCAGGGACCCGTAACCAAGGAGGAGGTGGATAATGTGCAGAAGGGCAGATTGCACAATACCCTGTGACGACCTGATAGGCCAGGGTGTCACATTTACCGACTGTGTCCATATGTAGCCTCCTGTTACCAGACCCCGATTTTCCTGACTACTCTACTGTTTATACTACCCTTAAGTAGTGACTAGCATCACACATAAGATGAAAAAATGGATGGTATCATTCAACCGTTCAACTCTTCCGGTAAAAAAAAAGAAGTCCTCACATGCCTATGTCAACAAAAAAATTAAAAAAAAGTTATGGCTCTTGGAATAAGGGGAGTAAAAATTGAGAGTGCAAAAACTGACAATCATCCAGTCAGAAAGGGTTGTTTTTTTCTAACATTGCACACTATAGAAGACGAATGTAAACATGTTGTTTGAACACATTTTTTAATAGGATTTTTAAGTGTGTGTATATATATATATATATATATATATATATATATATATATATATATATATACACACACACACAGACCAGTCCAAAAGTTTGGACACACCTTCTCATCTCTAGAACTATTAAGAGGAGACTTTGTGCAGCAGGCCACCACTGCTAAGGACAGACAACAAGCACAAGGGACTCTTTTGGGCTAAAGAACACAAGGAATGGGTATTAGACCAGTGGAAATCTGTGTTTTGGTTTGATGAGTCCAAATTTGAGATCTTTGGTTCCAACCACCATGTCTTTGTAGAAAAGGTGAACGGATGGACTCTACATGGCTGGTTCCCACCATGAAGCATGGAGGAGGGTGATGGTGTGGGGGTGCTTTGCTGGTGACACTGTTGGGCATTTATTCAAAATTGAAGGCATACAGAACCAGCATGCCTACCACAGCATCTTGCAGCGGCATGCTATTCCATCCAGTTTGCGTTTAGTTGGACCATCATTTATTTTTCAACAGGACAATGACCACAAACACACCTCCAGGCTGTGTAAGGGCTATTTGACTAAGAAGGAGAGTGATGGGGTGCTACGCCAGATGACCTGGTCTCCACAGTCACCAGACCTGAACCCAATCGAGATGGTTTGGGATGAGCTGGACGGCAGAATGAAGGCAAAAGGGCCAACAAGTGCTAAGTATTTCTGGGAACTCCTTCAAGACTGTTGGAAAACCATTTCCGGTGACTACCTCTTGAAGCTCATCAAGAGAATGCCAAGAGTGTGCAAAGCAGTAATGAAAGCAAAAGGTGGCTACTATGAAGAACCTAGATTATAAGACATTTTTTCAGTTGTTTCATACTTTTTTAAGTATTTCATTCCACATGTGTTAATTCATAGTTTTGATGCCTTCAATGTGAATCTACAATTTGCAGAGACCTAAAAATAAAGAAAACTCTTTGAATGAGAAGGTGTGTCCAAACTTTTGGTCTGTACTATATTTGTATCTGTGTATGTGCGTGTCTGCATGTGCATGGGGCCCAGTGAGACTCTTTCGCCCGAGGTCCACACAAGCCTTGAGCCGGCCCTGGTTGGTCTTACCATAGTTGTAGACATCACGTAGTATGGCAGCCAGAATCCGGATTGTATATTTAGTGGTTTCTGAAATTTTGAAGATATTGATGTAATTGGGAAACATATCGCTCATAGAAGCACAAGACTTACAAGTAATAAGAAAAGTTTTGGGATGAGCGATGAAAACACACGCCAATCCTCAGCAGGTTCTTATCCCGTCTCCTGCCAGTGGTTTTTGGAATTTATAATTTATTCTCGGGCACTGTTGACATAGCAACAAGGGGATGGAGAGATAAGGCAAATATTGAACTGGTACAGAGAGACAGGGAGGATGAAGAACTGTGAAGCATTTAACCCTATAATTGACAGTGTGAATAAAGGGAAACAATCCCTCTACATTAATTTATCAGCAAGTCACTCATACGTCCATCTGTAATGTGCAGGCTCAATGCTCCTGAGCGCTGCGGTGGAGAGGACAGGCTTTTACTGAGCTCTGGGGACATCTAGTGGATGCTCAGTGAACTGCTTCAGAGCAGAAATTATGGTGTAGAGAAAATAAGGAAACTGAAGGTTAATCATCAGTAATTACTGCAGGTTGGAGAAATTCATGATGTAAATATCGCTAAGCTAAAAGTCACTGGTGCAAAAAAAATGAAAGAATACCAGAGCCCCTTGATACCAGGGGCTGCTGATAAGTCTTTGGCTGTGTGATTTTTTTTGTTTCTATGGTAACGAATGTTACATCACATGAAAGCCTTATGTGTCTAATATATGTTTTCAAAATGTTGTGTTTGTTGCTTATGGCAGCAGTGTTCTATGCACACAGGGAAAAAATGGCGGAGTCTAATGCGATATTCACAGCAACTGAGAGCAGAGGAGTCATAAAATTCTTGTTTCTGCAAGTAAAATCTGTGAAGGATATTCATGGTGATATGTCGCAGACATTGGGGGATCAATGCCCTTCATATTCCACAGTTAAGAACTGGGTTGCCAAATTTAAAACGGGCCACTTCAGCACCAATGATGAGGAACGTCCTGGACGACCGAGAGTGGTTGTTCCCGGGATCGTCGATGCTGTGCGCAACCTCATACTGGAGCATCGATAAATTTCAGCTAAAGCAATAGCAGACATCATGGGGATTTCCCATGAACGTGTTTGTGTCATTATTCATGAACATTTGGACATGAGGAAGCTATCTGCAAAGTGGGTCCCCAAATGTTTGACAACAGATCAGAGAAGCATGCGAGTGAAAACTTCCTGGTCTATTTGTCAGCGTTTCCAGACTGATAAGAATTTCCTGGACTGACTGGTCACTATGGATGAGACCTGGATTTATCTGTATAACCCTGAAAACCAGAAGTCAAAAGAGTGGAGGCACAGTGGTTCTCCTTGTCCAAAGAAGCTCAGGGTGCAAAAATCAGCCACTAAGGTGATGGCGTCGGTGTTCTGGGATAAGGAGGGCGTGCTGCTAATGGACGACTTTCAAAAGGGTTCCACCATCAATGCAAGGTATTACATTGAACATTTAGACCAACTGAAGGCAGCTCTGAAGACTAAAAGGCGCGGCAAGCTGTCCAAGGAAATCTTGTTCCTGCAAGACAACGCCTCCGCTCACACTGCACAAGCAACCACGGCAAAACTGGCAGAGCTGGGCTTCCAGCTGGTGGACCACCCACCTTATTCACCAGATCTAGCTCCCTCCGAGTATCATCTGTTTCCAAACCTGAAGAAACACCTCAAGTCTACCAAATTTCACACCATTCCTGATACCATGGCTGCTACGGATGCTGGTTTGAGACACAACCGAAATCCTTCTCTTTGCTAGGCTTACAGAACTTGGAATAACGATGTAAGAAGAGTGTTGACATCAGTGGAGAATATGTGCAATAAATGTAAAGTTTCATCATCCTATCTCGTTTCTTTCTGGATAAAGCCAAAGACTTATCAGCAGCCCCTCGTATATCTGGGATTCCAGATTGCATGCTGCTATTAATGAAAACTTATTATTTTTGAGACTTTAAGATAACTGAAATTAAACTCTACTTTTAAAGTTGATTTAAAGGGTTTTTCAGATTTGGAAAACCCATGTCCCATGGCTGCAAACAAACTGGCCTTACTCACCCTCTCTGGATCCAAAACCAAGTCTCTGACACTGCTATTGGTGTCTGTGCTGCAGACAATCAATACGCTCAGTGCTGCAACCAATCAGCATACTCAGTGGCACTTTGGGAGAGCTGCTGAGCTCAGTTATTAGTTGCAGAATTATCGTTGTGACGTCAGTGCTGGAGACAGTGATAGGGTAGATGCTTTATTAGAGAGAACCTTTCAGCACAATTTTGTAATTTAAAGTAAATACCTGGCTGTAATATTGCTGTAATGCTGATTACATTGATATCTTTGGGGAAGAATACGCTTTGTGTTTCTCAGGGGCTGGACTGTATCCTGGGTCTTCTCCTCCCTGTTTGTGATTCCGCCGACACCTCTATCTGCCTCAGTTCTTAGAATGTAGAATTGTTGATTAATTAATAAATCTTTTATTCCATAGGTCTACGCCTTTCGAGGTATGAAACCTCTTCCTCAGGACCAGAATATCAACAATAAGGTATTGATACACGCGTTTCGCCAGGGGCTTCTTCGTTCTTCACGAAGAAGCCCCTGGCGAAACGCGCGTTAGGGTATATTATTTTCTTCCTCTGCTCCTTGCACTTTACTTTGGCAGCCTGACACTGGTCTGTATGGCTGCACTTGTATCCCCTTGCCTCTCCATGCTTCTGTGGTACATTTCTGGGACTTTGGGCCAATGTAATAATTTCTTTGCCTTTGTTGCTACTTAATTGCTGCCTTTTTGGTGCTTTGGGTCAGTGCAATAACTATTACCTTTCTGCTGCTATGTAGGTATTTTGGGTCAGTGCAATAGATATTGGGTTATATTTTATATATACTGATTTTTTTTGCACTTTTTGTCCATCATGCTGCTACTTATAGTTTTTGGGTTGGTGCAATAAATATTGGGCAATGTTACTTATACCATTTTGGTTCTTTAATAAATTACAGCTCATATACTGCATTTTTCCTTCATTTTGTATAATTTGCACAGGTGGGCTTGTTTCATATGCCTGATCCATTTTTTCATGCACTGTTTAAAGCCGCATTTTTCCTTTAGGTCCTTGTTATCTAGCCTTTTTTGAGAGTGTTTATAATGATGTTTCTGTGATCGTGCAACATTTTGGGGAGTGCAATATTTAATAAATCTCTCTGCACTGAGGACCCCTAGTGGTCAATTTATATATCTCCCATTAAATATTTATTGGTGATACAATTGTGCATTTTAGGATGCTTATGGATGAAAATAATTTTCATGGCTTATTCCCCCTTTTTTGTTTGCCATTTGTTTTTTGTTAATTTGCTGATTTTGTCTTCAATAAAGATATAATTTGATTCAATTTTTTGGCTATTTACTCTATGCTCTTTATAGTTCTTTTTTCACATTAGGTGAGTGTATACTGTTATACATTACTCCTCTGTCTATCTGGTAAGACCCTATCAGCGCTTCTGTTTTCTAGTTTTAGCAGGTCATAGAATGACAGGCCTATCACGATTCTTCTGTGCGGAGCATTTTGCCTTTGGAGATGCTCTGATACGCTTTCCTGAGTTACTAAGCTAGCACCCTTATTGACAGCGCAGGAATCCATGTTGGTGCTGATCTCTCAGGTGTTCCACCTTCCTGGTAATTGCTCAGGTGTCTTTTGAGTATGCTTGCCTAGAACCTTGCCAGTTGTATTCTCTGGTTCTTCTGTTGTGCTGTTGGCTTGTGTCTCTATTAGTGTCCTGATCTTGGTTTTCTGACCCCGGACTGTTATTTGACTTCTCTCTGACCGCTCCCTGTTCCTGTCATGACCTCCTGCCTTCTGACTTCGGACTGTTTCCTGACCACATCTCTGATTTCTCCCTGAACCTATCACGTGCTCTCCTGGATTTCTGACCCTCGGTTATTGACCCGACTACGCCTTTGCTTACTCCTTGTGCTCATATGTGTCCTCCCGTTATCAGACCCTGGCTTTCCTGACTACTGTTCTGTCCATACTACCCGTAAGTAGTGACTAGCATCACAGGTCACTGCTTTTTCAGTGTCCTGACCTCCTCTCTTTGAAATGTCCTCTTCAAACAGAGGACATAGGCTGAGAGGACAGGGAATCACAGAAAGGGAGGATAAGACACAGTGCACAATCTCTCCTCTGTGCACCAAAATCTAATTAGCAGAATCCCTCATATGGTGATTGAAGAAGAACCATAAAGTAGATTTCTTCACCAAGGTATCAATGTAATATGTATTACAGCACCATTTTAAACATGTATTTACTTTATATTACAAAATTGTGATGAGTTTGACACGTTCTCTTTAAAAAAAAAAAAACCAGTAGCAATGGGAAAACCCCTTTAAAGAATTACTAATAGTAATTTTGAGATGCTCGGTGAGGAATAATGCACTTGCTGCCCTCAGTGCACTTACAGTCTCATTTACTTAAAGGAGTAGTTCCATCTCCAAGATCCTATCACAATATGTAGTAGGTATAATAATAAAAGTTTTAATCCCTCCAATTAGAAATGTAGTATAGTTCTCCTGATATAGCCATGTGTCTTACCTCATGTGTAGGACATTGCAGCTTAGGTATCCATGGTTATCACCATGTGCAACTAATTACCTGTCACATACCCATGGATACCTAAACTGCAATGTCCTACACATGCGGTAAGAGACCTGGCTATATCAAGAGAACTACACTATATTTCCAAATTAGTGGTATTTGCTATAATTATTATTATTACATATTGGAATATGATCTTGAAGATGGGAATACCCCTTTAAAGATTCAATATTGATTTTCTCAGCAATGAAAATGTATTTTTGTCAGGAAAATATGTTTGAACTTATCCTTTACCATATTAGCAGCAACGTAATTTATCTGGTGACCCTATAACTTCTGTCAGGTTCCCTTGTCCTAAGCTGAGAACAGAGATGGACACAAACAAGTTGTTCTCTATGGTGAAGCTACCATAGAGGCAAGGACACATGACTCTGGCATTGTAGATCGCTCAGTGGTCATAGTCCCTGACAATCCCCACACCTTACTTCATGTTACCTTTCTCCCAGACAATACATCCCTCCAATAAAATTCTGACACATTAGATTGGATAATTTGGCTACAGCAGCCTTTATTATAACAAATAAATGTCAAAGAGCTCAACCACATAATAAATTTGGTAAGGTCCTTGAAGCTACAAAATCTGGTGATTAAAAAAAAACGTAATTACTCCCAGCCATAACCCACAGATTTGGGAGCACCATATGTGGCACCCCTGACCTGATCAGGCGCCACTGAGTACTGCACCCATGCTGGGTCAGTACAAAACAGGTAATCCCAGAGGCTGACTTGGGTGTGGACAAACACAGACACTTAGAACCAGGAACACACACAGCTTAGAGGGGACCCCTGGGTGGACCCAGGGAGGGGGCGTGGCCCTCGCATCCCAGCTAGTGGTGGGTGTGGGACTGGACACAGGGAGTTGTGCAGAGGCAGCCGAAGGAGTAGGAGTGGAGGAACCGCGTCTGGAGGGCAGAGCAGAGGAGCAGGGCCCTGTCAGACACTGTACCAGTCAGTGGCTGCTGGCGGGGGAGAAAGGCTACCCAGTGGTGCCGCTTGAAAACCACCTAGGGCAGTAGCAAGAGGTGGCTGAGTAAGGGGACCGCCGGTAGTCCAAGCCCGCACGGGGAAACAGGTCCCCAGAGCAGGGGCCCATTCAGTTGGCCTACCAAACCTGCTGGTGAGGGCACTTTATACGCCTCACCAACCACACAAAGTCCGCAGCTACAGCAGCAACGAGGGGGCGCATAAAGAGGATCGAGCTGGAGCCATCTTATCCTTGGTCCACGCTGCCCGCAAATGTGGCGCCCTGGACAAGCCAGGGGCCACAGAGAACAATACCTACACACCCCACACTCCCGGTCAGGCACACCGAAGTCAGACACAAAACCCTTGTTGCTTTCCTCCAGGGGCTGATGTCCACACCAGGGGGTGGGCCAGGCGGTTGGCCCCGCCCACCGAGGAGTACACAGTCCTGGAGGCGGGAAAAGTAAACAGTTTAGTTTTGGAGGTGAAAGTGAGAGGAAGGAAAGTGGTAGTGGAGCAACTAACTGACAGCGTCCGGGTGTGTGGCCCGGGCGGTACAGCAAGGTTGGCAGACGGTGGTGACCGTCTGCAGGAGTGGCCTATCGGAGTCTACCGTAAGGACCGTGGACGGGCGGTGGCCCGGCGGAACCGGACCGGTACGCAAAGAGAAGCCAGCACCATCTGGCAGGGGCTTACGGACCCCGGCAAGGCTAGGAGTCGCCGTGAATTTGCTGAATTCGTTAGTGAAGGGAACCTCCTGGGTTTCCCAGCAGCCAAGCCCCGACAGAAGGCAACAGTCTAACCAAAAGAGGGAGACACCGCCACCGCCAAGACAACCGTTTCCCAGGGGCTCCTCCGGCCCATATCCAAGCTGGGGAGCAGGTTACCGGTGGGAACCCATTGGAACCATCTACCGTACATAGGTGCAGGGAAAGGCAGTCACCTTCAACCTGCCGGGAGAAACAACACCGCAGCCGTCTGTGGGACCGGTCCATCCAGCCGTGTGTTTTACCGAGAACTGTATCCTCATCATTGGCTGAGTGAGTACCACCGTGCCGTGCGGCACAGCGATGCCCCCGCGACCCTGCACCTCACCAGGCCCCGTAACCCGCCTGTCATCCATCCCTACCCCATCACCGGGCCCCGAGAAAGCTTCTCCCTGTCATCGCTCCCGGGATCCCCGTCCAGAGCAGCGGTGGTGTCACCATTATCACCCCAACCGTGGGTGGAGTCACGGACAATATCCAATCCCCACAATCAAATCCCCTTTTCACTCACGGGCGAGGAACGCCGCTCGAGTCCCCGGGATCCGGCCCACCGCTCGAGCCACCACCGAGCAGCAGCAGCAGCCGGACCCGAGCAGTGGGAGAGCGCAGCGTCCCCTCCTCCGCCCGCGACAACTTGGCGTCACGAACAGGATCCTACCGTTCTACCAACTGGTGGAAGTGCGCCTTGTGTAACCGCCGGAGGTGTCCGGCCGAAAAATTTGTAAAGCCGCCATCTTGGGCGCGAAGAATTCCCGCTCGAGCGTCTCCTCGAGTAGTGGAGGCGCAAAGGCCAAAACCCCACCCCTGTAGAGGAGGAGCCGGAAAGAGACTAAGGGGGACGAAATGGTGGCTGGTCGCATGTGAACGTGACTATACGAATAGGGACGCCAGGACCCCACGATCCGCTAACCCCTGAAAAGAATGTCTGCTCCACCCAGCTATGCGGAGGCTACCGAGCCGGTGCCCGGAACAGCAGCATGGCTGAGGGCCCAAACGGCAGGGATCTGCCGACATTACCGCAGGCAGATATGTAGGCTGATGGAGCAGTGGACCGCGGAGGTGGAGGAGGTAGCTGCGGTCGCCCGGGAGTACGGAATGGAAGCAATGATGGAGGAGCTGGTGAGTGACCCACGCCCCTGTGTCCCCGAGGGACCGGCCAATGCGGCTGAGGGACCCGGTCTACCCCTGGCCCCCATGTTGCCCCCGTCTTCCCCGCCCGTGCACCCCGCTGATTCTGGTCCGTCTGGCGTACATCCCCTCGTAACAGTAGCTGGAAGAGTGGCGAGCCCGGAGACTGCGGCAGCTGGCGGCAACCCGCCTGGCGTAGGGTCAGATGATAGTGACTCCAGACCTGATACAGAGCCTGTTTCCGAGGAGGATGAAGGAGTCATCGCCCTGGATGGCATGGAGGCCACTTACATTCCCCGGAGCGGAAATAACGGATACCGGGCGGCCCTTCCTCGTCGCGCCTGCTATGTGCTGGAGGGGCTGGTGCCTGTGTTCTTCCACCCAGGGCCGGCTGAGGATGATGAAAGCGAGCAGTGAAGTCGGCGGTCCTCCGCCTAAAAGTTGTCCCCGTTGGGACCACCAGTGTGTTAAAAGTACCGTTTAAATGAATGATAAGTAAATAATACCGTGAAAGTTACCTGATTTGCTGCTGATTTGCACCGGTCGTTGCCGGCAACTGGTCCCCGTTGGGACCCCCTTTATAATTATGCATAAGGAACTCCTTATGGACAAGCCTGAGAACTTGCAAGGCAACCACAAACTTGTGGCATGTAAATAATGTTGTTTTATGGCTTTCACCGTTACCGCCTCCGGAGAGGCAGATTGGAGGAAGGGCTCGCAGTGGAGCAGGCTGGGGCCCAGCCACCACCGGAACCGGTGGTGATCCTCTGGGGGTTTCAGGGGTTCCCCATGGACGTGGGTCCCCTGAAAAGGACAGAACCCGCTCGGGCAACTTGTGCAGGACTGGGGTCAAGGGGTGCTGCCTATTTAATTAGGGACAGCATCAGGGCCAGGTTGCTTGGGTGGGAGAGAGCGGAAGCCGTACCGTTACGCAACGTTTAAGTAAGAGTACCTCCCGATGTGGGAAGATGTTATTTTAATTGTAATCCCTGTTTTACCGTTTTTCTATTTTTCAGTTGTGAAAATAAAACCGGTGATGGACGGGCAGCCTGCAGATGGTCTGCATTTAACTAAGGGGAAATATGGCACCCTGGACAAGCCAGGGGCCACAGAGAACAACACCTACATACCCCACACTCCCGGTCAGGCACACCGAAGTCAGACACAAAACCCTTGTTGCCTTCCTCCAGGGGCTGATGTCCACACCAGGGGGTGGGCCAGGCGGTTAGCCCCGCTCACCGAGAAATACACAGTCCTGGAGGCGGGAAAAGTAAACAGTTTAGTTTTGGAGGTGAAAGTGAGAAGAAGGAAAGTGGTAGTGGAGCAACTAACTGACAGCGTCCGGGTGTGTGGCCCGGGCGGTACAGCAAGGTTGGCAGACGGTGGTGACCGTCTGCAGGAGTGGCCTATCGGAGTCTACCGTAAGGACCGTGGACGGGCGGTGGCCCGGCGGAACCGGACCGGTACGCAAAGAGAAGCCAGCACCATCTGGCAGGGGCTTACGGACCCCGGCAAGGCTAGGAGTCGCCGTGAATTTGCTGAATTCGTTAGTGAAGGGAACCTCCTGGGTTTCCCAGCAGCCAAGTCCCGACAGAAGGCAACAGTCCAACCAAAAGAGGGAGACACCGCCACCGCCAAGGCAACCGTTTCCCAGGGCCAGAGCCTGCGGGCAAAAGGGGCTCCTCCGGCCCATATCCAAGCTGGGGAGCGGGTTACCGGTGGGAACCCATTGGAACCATTTACCGTACATAGGTGCAGGGAAAGGCAGTCACCATCAACCTGCCGGAAGAAACAACACCGCAGCCGTCTGTGGGACCCGTCCATCCAGCCGTGTGTTTTACCGAGAACTGTGTCCTCATCTTTGGCTGAGTGAGTACCACCGTGCCATGCGGCACAGCGCTGCCCCGCGACCCTGCACCTCACCAGGCCCCGTAACCCGCCTGTCATCCATCCCTACCCCATCACCGGGCCCCGGGACAACCAACCCCCTACCCACGGAGGGGAGAACTAACAACAAAGCTGCTCCCTGTCATCACTCCCGGGATCCCCGTCCAGAGCAGCGGTGGTGTCACAAATATCACCACAACCGTGGGTGGCGTCACGGACAATATCCAATCCCCACAATCAAATCCCCTTTTCACTCACGGGCCAGGAACACCGCTCGAGTCCCCGGGATCCGGCCCACTGCTCGAGCCACCACCGAGCAGCAGCAGCAGCCGGACCCGAGCAGTGGGAGAGCGCAGCGTCCCCTCCTCCGCCCGCAACACAAACAGGCCAGAAAGGGAAGAACGGCAGTTGCGACTTCCCTGGGTGATTCCAGTAACACTACAAGTAGGAGTCACCTCAAAACTAGAAGGGCAAGGAAGGCGAGTCAGCAGTCACCCCTACATCAGCCGAAGGGATACCTGGTTCCTCCTGGTTCATCATAGCATCGCCCGGGTTAACTCACCCCTGCCATCTGAAAGTGAGTAAAAACCCTGAAAGACATTGCTGCTTGTGTGTGAGTTCTTCTGCGACCTGTGGTACTACACACTTACACTGGGCACTGGGGCCAGCCTCACTCTCGGGAGGCCACAACAACTGACTGCATCTACCATCAGCCCCAGGCGTTCCCTAAACTTCAGTGGCGGTCACCCCCTGACCGCAATTACCGAGAGTGGCGTCACGATTCCCATAGAAGTTAACCTGACCTGCCTGTTGTCAGAAGATCCTCATCACGTGGAGTCCCTGAAGACCCTGAGGCGACCTGAAGGTACTGCGGGACTTCACACATATCCCATAACAGATACCAAGAGACCCAAAATTTTGATGCCTTAAAGAGGTGGTTCACCCCTTTTCATTACTTGCCACATTGATATTATGTTGAGAAACAAGGTTTCTCTCAAATACCTTGTGTTGCCAATAGTGTCTGTGAGCGGTGCTATTGCGGTCCGTTCACCCCTATCGCGTGACCCCCGGGCTCTGTGACCTCTGATGTCCGGTGATGTTGCAACTTCCTGTTGACCTGATATCACCGCGGCAGGCCCCAGTCTTCCTGAGTCACTGAAAAATGGATAGGGCTTGGATCAACTGCTAACAAGAAGGTGCTTGAAGGAAGGGACTATGTAAATATAAAAGATTATCTCCAGCACTCAAAGGGACAAGATGCAATAAATAATGCAAACAGTATTTTTATTAATTATCTGCAAAAATGCAGAACACCACAACCATAGCAAAGCCAACGTTTCGGCCTGTGACAGCCTTTATCAAGGTTTTGCATATGGTTGAGGGAAAATAGACAAGATTAAGGTGGGTAGGGTAGGAAGAGCGCCTTAAAACAGCCAGTAGGAGCAAGGACAGGGTAGCTACACGCAGCTGTCACCATTGAATCCTTGGACCCTGTCCTTGCTCCTACAGGCTACTACTACTGGTTTTACGGTGCTCTTCCTACTACCCACCTTACTTCAATATGGAGCTGTGCCGCCCCCGTGTCAGCAGCCGGGCTGCTCGGATCTGGATCCACCGTGGCTTGAGGGGCGTCCGGACCCAGGAGTCGTGCGGCCACTCAAATGAAGGGGGATATTTACAGGGGGATTATGTTTAGAGTTCATGACGCCATCCGAGGTGTGTGGTAATGTGGAGTATCACCGCTGCATTTGGGAGTAGCCGGGGTCGATGGAGTGGGGCAGCCGGATGTTAGAACCCTCCACGGGTAGGGGGGATGCCCCGGGACTCGGTGATGGGAGCGGGGGGAACACTTTCATACTCACACAGTCCAAAAAGCTGACACCGACAACTGGAAAAAACAAAGTTCTGGACACCGCTGCCGCTGTGGGGAGCTAGTTTGGGTCCTGTCCCCGATGGTGTTGCTTGATGATCTGTGACCTTTTCCCTGGCACTTAGCATGAAACTAGTCGGGTCCCGCTCCCCAGTGTGCTAACTGTGGGAGCTTGTGTACCGCCCCCGCGTCAGCAGCCTGCCGCAGCTGCTCGGATCCGGACCTGCGGTGGCTCGAGGGGTCTCCGGACCCGGGGGTCGGGGTCGCGCGACCACTCGGAATAAAAAGGGGAATTATTTACAGGGGATGTTATGGACAGTTCGTGACGCCACCCGTGGTGCGTGGTAAGGTGTAGTACCACGGCTGCAATGGGGAGCACCCGGTGGCGATGGTGTGGGCAGAAAGATGTTTAACCCCTCCACGGGTAGAGGGAAATGCCCCGGGACTCGGTGTTGGTGACAGGGAGGTGCCGTTGGGACGGTCAGAGATCGTTTTAGTACTCACTCAATCCAATAATGCTGACACCGACAACCGTGGTAAACCAAAGTTCGTAGTATCGCTGCAGCAGGGAGGGAGCACGCCTGGATCCCGTGCCCAATGGTGTTGCTTGTTAGCCTGTGGCCTTTTCCGTGGCACCTCTCTTCTAAATGGTCCCTCTAGCTTAGAACTATCGGGTCCCGCTTACCAGTATGGCTAACTGGGTGAGCTTGCTCTCAGGGTTCATGCTTGGGATTTGCTGGACTATGTAGTGGGAAAGTCCTATCCCCCTCATTGCGCTAGTACCCCGATTTTGAAGTGGGTGGAGAACGGATCTTGAAGGCTCCATCCTTGTCGGGTAAATTGTCAAGATGCTTGAAGCTCCTTCTCGACCAAGGGTCCACGTACCCCGTCGTGCCCTGGCCCCTGCCCGGTGATGACACAAAACCGCCGGCTGTCCTCTTTGACAGTCAGTGACCCTTGTCACGATCCCCCTGCGACCGGGGCCCAGCTCCTACTAGGCCCAGACCAACATCTGCCACCTAGTAAACCAAGAAGCCCAGCTCCTGACGTCTCCTCTTGAGAGTCACCGCTTAACTGTCACCTAACACTCCTGACCTCCCCTTACCAACCCCCCAAGTGGGCGACCCGATTCCCTTCAGGTCAGCCACTGGTGTGTCTGGTGGGTGTGGCCCAGAGTGTTCCTAGGATTTTTATTAGCCTGTTCTTAGCAACACCAAAGGTCAGGGACCCGTAACCAAGGAGGAGGTGCATACTGGGCAGAAGGGCAGATTGCGCAATACCCTGTGACGAGCTGATAGGCCAGGGCGTCACACTTGCTCTCAGGGTTCACGCTTGGGAGTTTCTGGACCGTTTTAGTGGAAAGTCCTATCCCCCTCATTGAGCTAGTACCCAGATTTTGGAGTGGGTGGAGAACGGATCTTGAAGGCTCCGGCCTCGTCGAGTCAATTGTCAGGTTGCCTGAAGCTACTTCCTGACCTAGGGTCCACGTACCCCGTCGTGCCCTGGTCCCAGCCCGGTGATGGTACAAGGTCGCTGGCTGTCCTCCGCGACAGTTACGTGCCCCTTGCCACGATCCCCTGCGACCAGGGGTCCAGCTCCTACTTTGTCCAGACCACAGTCTGCCACCTAGTTGTGTCATGGTTTGCCTAACCGTCCACATGGCTAGGGGGCGGAGCCTTCTCCTGGGCCTCACTTCTGGAGCCTGGATGCCTTAAAAGCTGACATTTCCAGTGATCCAGCGCCGGCTATAAGCTTAGCGCTGCTTTGCCTGTGAGTGCTGGTCCCTGTAAGTGTGATCCTGATCAGTTCCCTCTCTGTGCCCTAAGCCTCTGTCTGTGTTCTGTCCCCTAGTCATTCTGCCATTCCTCTGTCCCACCTCCTTCCTTCCCACAATAGCCCCGGTTGTTTCCCCCTCTCCTATCTACCCATTCGGTTGTTTCCATTGGTACCGACCTCGGCTTGATCTCGACTCCTCCATTGCTAGTTCCTAGGTCTTCCTGCTGCCCGTACTGTGTATGACCTGGACCCGTCTGACCATCCCCCGCATGCTCCATAGCTTCAGCTGTTCGGCTGATGCTAGCAGACACTGCATTAGCACACACTGGGAGTTCCCGTCCTTGCTCATTCAGCTCTGTGCAGTGTCTTTCCCTGCAGGACTCTAGCTCCCCCTGCTGGCAGCCTGACAAGTTGTTTCCAAGGAGCCTGGCTCCTGGCCTCCTCAATTCACTCTCCCTTCTCCAACTGAACCACTCCTGATCTCCCCTTAACCAACCCCCCAAGTGGGCGACCCTATTCCACTCAGGCCATCCACTGGTGTGTCTGGTGGGTGTGGTGCAGAGTGTTCCTAGGATTTTATTGACTGATGTTGGTAACACCATTAGTTGGGGACCCATAACCAAGGAGGAGGTGGATATCGCACAGAAGGGCAGATTGCACAATACCCTGTGACGACCTGATAGGCCAGGGCGTTACACAAAGTATTGTAACCACAGGCACCTTACCCGAGAAATGGTCTAGAGACAACTAACCCGTCTAATTTCCCTCTCAATAAAAACACTGTTTGCATTATTTATTGCATCTTGTCCCTTTGAGTGCTGGAGATAATCTTTTATATTCCTGAGTCACTGGGCTTTGGGTGGTGTTTCATCGCACGTCACAGCCCAGCATCACTTCTGCTTGAAGCTCTCTGCAGTGAAGGAAGAGGAGGCAGGGAGATGCTGGGCTGGGCTGTGCTGAGCGGTGAAATTCCGCCCACAGCCCAGTCACTCAGGAAGACTGCGGCTCGCCTCAGTTAACGTGACATCACCAGACATCAGAGGTCACGGAGCCTGAGGGGTCACGTGAAGGGGGTGAGCGGACCTCAATAGTGCTGTTCACAGGTACTATTGCCAACACAAGCTATTTGAGAGAAACCTTGTTTCTCAACAGAATATCAATGTGGCCAGCAATGAAAAGGGGTGAACCATCTCTTTAAGTCCCACAAAATCACCAGACCAACTAGATGAAAATACAATTGAGGAATCCATATATTGATGGACCCCCTAACCAATTTAAAACAAACTTCAAGGACCCCGCCAAGTGCCAATAGCCACCATAATCCGAGCACTGTACATCAAATATTTATTCTGAAAAACCTCCTAAAATAAGGGAGAGCAGGTAGGTCTTAGTTCTTGTCTCTAAAATCAGGAGAATAAAAAACTCAATCCCCACACTGGCCTTATAAAGCCTATCTTTCCACTGTTTACTCCTCCCCACTAAAGTGTCCCCACCTCTCCCCAAACTAAATGCTGGTCTCTGCCCATTGTCGTGGACTAAAGGCCGCTTTACAAGCAACGACATCGCTAACGAGATGTCGTTGGAATCACGGAATTCGTGACGCACATCCGGCCTCGTTAGCGACGTTGTGGCGTGTGACACATACGAGCGACCGCTAACGATGCAAAATACTCACCAAATCGTTGATTGTTGACACGTCGTCCATTTCCCAAATATCGTTGCTGATTGTGGACGCAGGTTGTTTGTCGTTCCTGAGGCAGCACACATTGCTACATGTGACACCGTAAAACCACATAAACTAAACCTCAAAATAAATATCTTTATTAATAATATTGATTTAAAATATAGACACCATATGTCTTCCAAACAACAATAGACAAATACAAAGTGAGTGAAGCTTAGTTGAAAAATAGAAAGGCGTGAGAGAATGAGTAATAGATCAGTGGTAGGTATCGGGTTTCATAGAACCTAAGCTATATCTCTTAATGACCCTTCCTACCAGCGGAGGGTGTCATAATGTTTAGGACCCCCCCCCCGCTCCAGATGGCTAGCCCTCACTATCCCTATTTCCAACTGGCTTGTGTCCACCACCAACATCCAGGTGCAGAGTGTGTTAAAGACAAAACTACATGTAATACACAATAGCGTTAAATGTAGGTTTTTTCACTGAATAGATATTCAATCTGAAAACTTGATATTTGTTAGAAGGGAGCGACAGGGTCTGCCACGCAGGCTCCTGCAGCTCCTCCCGACGCGTTTCCCCCCCTTCTAACGCAATGAAAGGGGGTTCATCAGGGGTACAAGATAGAAGACACCTGTAAGAAAGACAGACATGTGTCACTAATCAAATTCAGGATTAAATATGCTTCCTTGAACCAATGTGTGCAGCAAAGATGACTTACTTAGAAAATGGTTAAAGCCAGTGACTCAATAAGTCTTCTGACCAGGATAGGTGCGACAGGTATTACTGTATCCTTTTTTTTCCACAAGATCCCCTATTGTTCCATCAGGATAAATGGACTTATAAGAGGGGTTATGTCTTTGGACTTACTACAAAACAAAACAAAAAGAGTGAAGAGGAAAAAGTCCCTTAGGGCAACATGCAGATTGCACAGAGTCACTACGACAAGGATGGCAATAAACACATAGAAAGAACCTGATTCCTCCTCAATGAACCATGGCCCAACGGATGTGTATTGGTCTCCAATTCACGTGAATAGAGAACCTGCGATGTATAATCAAAATATCACCATTAGAGTCATGATGGAGTAGGGGGCCATCCCCCCCCAAAAAGAAAAAAAAAAAAAAAATTTATTTAAATAGAGGCAATTATATCTACCCTATTGCATCAAATGAGTCAAGGTAGTGGTTGTTCCAGCCTAATTCCTGGAGAATTCTCACCACAGGGTTCCTGAATGTAAAATAAAGGAGTCTACATCATACCCCCATTTCGTGTATCAACATGCGTAAAATTCTTGAAAACCACATATGACATAGGATCACTATAATGTGGATGGTAATAAAAGATAAAAGATGCAAAAAGAACCTGATTGTTCCTTAGTGATCAGGGGTCCAACGGATGTATTATATTCTCCAATTTAAATGAAGAGAGAATCTGTAATGTACAATCAAAATATCCCTGTTAGAGCCATGATGGAGCAGAGGGCCATACCCCAAAAGGCCATTATATCTACCCTTTGACACCAATATGTCAGGGTCGGAGTAGTTCCAGCCTGATTCCTGGAGAATTTTCATAACACGGCTCCTAGATGTGAAAAAAAGGGGACTCCATCATACCCCCATTTACATATCAGTCATGCATAAACCCTCAAATCACAAAAAAAAAAAAAAAATATACCTGCAAAAGAGAAGATACCATCCGAGGAACATCTATGTAACAACCTGCTGCAGTCAGCAATAAATGATAGGCCACCGATAGAGGGGAGAGCAGAATATATGCCTGTAATGAAAGGACTTCCTTATTAGTCCTAGGAATTAAAAAAGTACTGAGGTCCCACCTGTTATAGGTCAGACCTACAAAAGCAGACTAAATCAGTATCAATGGGGGGCCCCCTTATGAACATACAAAGCATTCGCCCCTCCTGTAGCCCTAAACCGAAGTGCCAACCAATCCTATTATATAAAGATTTGATTTTAATCTTACCTTTGCAGTCTTCTCTTCTGCAGGGGGCATCGCGCTCATACATGCTTACCACACATTGAAGCGGAGCCTCTCCCACTGCTCTTTCCAGACACAGCAGTTTGATTGATCTTTCTGGAAAAAATTGCAGCATATTAGACAGAGATAGCATGGAATCCAATCAGATTTCAGCCTGTAATCCACATCTACATTTCAAAGTCTGCACATCTTGAAATCCCATAAAGACGTAGGAGTTGCTACCCTCCCCTTTCATTGTGTAGTTATGTCCCCCTTCCTGGACCACTTCCTGGTAAACATGTCCCCATCCTGATATATATTTATTACATTCTGGTATATTTGTCCCCATCATGGCCCCATCCTGGTAAATGTACCCCATCCCAGCATATTCCTCATCCTGGTAAATGTTCCCCCATCCCGGCATGTATCTCATCTTGGTAAATGTACCCCATTCCTAGTAAATGTTCCCCCATCCTGGTAAATGTACCCCCATCCTGGTAAATACAGTTAGGTCCAGAAATATTTGGACAGTGACACAAGTTTTGTTATTTTAGCTGTTTACAAAAACATGTTCAGAAATACAATTATATATATAATATGGGCTGAAAGTGTACACTCCCAGCTGCAATATGAGAGTTTTCACATCCAAATCGGAGAAAGGGTTTAGGAATCATAGCTCTGTAATGCATAGCCTCCTATTTTTCAGGAGACCAAAAGTAATTGGACAAGGGACTCTAAGGGCTGCAATTAACTCTGAAGGCGTCTCCCTCGTTAACCTGTAATCAATGAAGTAGTTAAAAGGTCTGGGGTTGATTACAGGTGTGTGGTTTTGCATTTGGAAGCTGTTGCTGTGACCAGACAACATGCGGTCTAAGGAACTCTCAATTGAGGTGAAGCAGAACATCCTGAGGCTGAAAAAAAAGAAAAAATCCATCAGAGAGATAGCAGACATGATTGGAGTAGCAAAATCAACAGTCGGGTACATTCTGAGAAAAAAGGAATTGACTGGTGAGCTTGGGAACTCAAAAAGGCCTGGGCGTCCACGGATGACAACAGTGGTGGATGATCGCTGCATACTTTCTTTTGGAAGAAGAACCCGTTCACAACATCAACTGAAGTCCAGAACACTCTCAGTGAAGTAGGTGTATCTGTCTCTAAGTCAACAGTAAAGAGAAGACTCCATGAAAGTAAATACAAAGGGTTCACATCTAGATGCAAACCATTCATCAATTCCAAAAATAGACAGGCCAGAGTTAAATTTGCTGAAAAACACCTCATGAAGCCAGCTCAGTTCTGGAAAAGTATTCTATGGACAGATGAGACCAAGATCAACCTGTACCAGAATGATGGGAAGAAAAAAGTTTGGAGAAGAAAGGGAACGGCACATGATCCAAGGCACACCACATCCTCTGTAAAACATGGTGGAGGCAACGTGATGGCATGGGCATGCATGGCTTTCAATGGCACTGGGTCACTTGTGTTTATTGATGACATAACAGCAGACAAGAGTAGCCGGATGAATTCTGAAGTGTACCGGGATATACTGTCAGCCCAGATTCAGCCAAATGCCGCAAAGTTGATCGGACGGCGCTTCATAGTACAGATGGACAATGACCCCAAGCATACAGCCAAAAGCTACCCAGGAGTTCATGAGTGCAAAAAAGTGGAACATTCTGCAATGGCCAAGTCAATCACCAGATCTTAACCCAATTGAGCATGCATTTCACTTGCTCAAATCCAGACTTAAGACGGAAAGACCCACAAACAAGCAAGACCTGAAGGCTGCGACTGTAAAGGCCTGGCAAAGCATTAAGAAGGAGTAAACCCAGCGTTTGGTGATGTCCATGGGTTCCA
This sequence comes from Anomaloglossus baeobatrachus, assembly GCF_048569485.1. NCBI lineage: Eukaryota > Metazoa > Chordata > Amphibia > Anura > Aromobatidae > Anomaloglossus > Anomaloglossus baeobatrachus. Next base: position 592,667,950 of record NC_134356.1, read on the forward strand.
GACTTAAGGCAGTGATTGCCTCCAAAGGATTCGCAACAAAATATTGAAAATAAAAATATTTTGTTTGGGTTTGGTTTATTTGTCCAATTACTTTTGACCTCCTAAAATGTGGAGTGTTTGTAAATAAATGTGTACAATTCCTACAATTTCTATCAGATATTTTTGTTCAAACCTTCAAATTAAACGTTACAATCTGCACTTGAATTCTGTTGTAGAGGTTTCATTTCAAATCCAATGTGGTGGCATGCAGAGCCCAACTCGCGAAAATTGTGTCACTGTCCAAATATTTCTGGACCTAACTGTATCCCCCTTCCTGGCATGTTCCCCTTCCTAGTAAATGTTCCCCATCCCAACACGTTCCCCCATCCTGCTAAATATTCCCCATCCTGACATGTTCCACATCCTGGTAAATATTCCCCATCCCGACATGTTCCCCCATTCTGGTAAATGTACCCCATCCCGATATGTTTCCCCATTTCGACATGTTCCCCCATCCTGGTAAATGTTCCCCTTCCTGGTAAATGTACCAGATCCTGGCATGTTTTCCCCATCCTGTCATGCATGTTTCCCCCATCCTGTCATGCATGTTTCCCCCATCCTGGCATGCATGTTTACCTCATCCTAGCATGCATGTTTCCCCCATCCTGGCATGCATGCTTCCCGCATTCTGGCATGCATGTTTCCCGCATCCTGACATGCATGTTTCCCCCATCCTGGCATGTATGTTTCCGCCATCCTGGTATGCATGTTTTCCCCATCCTGTCATGCATGTTTTACCCATCCTGTCATGCATGTTTCCCCCATCCTGGCATGTTTGTTTCCCCCATCCTGTCATGCATGTTTCCCCCATCCTGGCATGTTAGTTTCCCCCATCCTGGCATGTTAGTTTGCCCCATCCTGGCATGTTCGTTTGCCCCATCCTGGCATGTTAGTTTCCCCCATCCTGGCATGTTAGTTTCCCCCATCCTGGCATGTTTGTTTCCTCCATCCTGGCATGCATGTTTCCTCCATGCTGGCACTGCCCCCCCTCCTTGGCACAGTTGCACACAAGTTAAATAAAAACAAAAAAACATACAACTCACCTTCCAGCACCCGCTTCACCGCTGCGCACTGCTGGGTCCTCAGTTCCCGCGCGGCCAGAAGACGTCATTACGACAGCTCCGCTTACTGATGCTCCTCCGTCTCCTACAGACCGTCATTACGACAGCGCCGCTTACTGACGCTCCTCTGTCTCCTACAGACCTGCGGCCTAGGAGAGGAGGAGTGTCAGAGCAAGGAGAAATGTCCCTCCGCTCCAAAACTTTGAACTGCCGGCATGACTGCACCAGCAGTGCAAAGCGGCAGGATGAGGCGACAGCGCGCGTGCCGGCAGAAAGGGCTCTGCGTGCCACGGCTGGCACGCGTGCCATAGGTTCGCCATCACTGGTGTAGAGGGATCATTCTAAAGGGGGCTTTACAGGCTACGATATCGTTAATGTTTTATCGTCAGGGTTACGTTGTTAGTGACGCACATCCGGCATCATTAACGATATCGCAGCGTGTGACACTTACCAGCGACCTTAAGCGACCTCAAAAATGGTGAAAATTGTTCACCATGGAGAGGTCGCCCCAAAACCAAAAATCGGTAATGGTTGATTATCGATGTTGTTCGTCGCGCCGACGGCAGCAAACATCGCTGTGTGTGACACCGCAGGAGCGAAGAACGTCTGCTTACCTGCCACCGGCCGCAATGCGGAAGGAAGGAGGTGGGCGGGATGTTACGTCCCGCTCATCTGCGCCCCACCGCTTTGATTGGCCGGCCGCTTAGTGACGTCGCGGTGACGTTGCTGTGATGCCGAACATCCCTCCTCCTTGAGGGAGGGATTGTTCGGCAGTCACAGCGACGACGACGATCAGGTAAGTGCGTGTGACGCTGCCGTAGCGATAATGTTTGCTGCGGCAGCGATCACACGATATCGCACACACGACGGGGGCAGGTGCTTACACACTCGATATCGCTAGCAATTGATAGCGATATCGTAGTGTGTAAAGCCCGCTTTATTCTTATATCCACATTGAAACATAACCAAAAGGTAGAAGATATAGATTAGATATTAGAAAAAAATGTGACAGTGATGGAGATCAATGAGTGGAACACGTTTCCACGAGAGGTGGTGAGTGCCAGAGGATGGACAAATATCTGTCTGAGATGTTTTTGTAAAGCGGGCTTTACACACTGCGATATCGGTCCCGATATCGCTAGTGTGGGTTCCCGCCCCCATCTGTTGCGCGACACGGGCAAATCGCTGCCCGTGCCGCACAACATCGCCCAGGCCCGTCACACATACTTACCTGCCCGGCGACGTCGTTGTGACCGGCGAACCGCTTCCTTTCTAAGGGGGCGGTCCGTGCGGTGTCACACCGACGTCACTGAGCGGCCGCTCAATAGCAGCGGAGGGGCGGAGCTGAGCGGGACGTAACATCCCGCCCACCTCGTTCCTTCCGCATAGCGGCCGGGAGGCAGGTAAGGAGAGCTTCCTCGTTCCTGCGGTGTCACACGGAGCGATGTGTGCTGCCGCAGGAACGAGGAACAACCTCGTTACTGCTGCAGTAACGATTTTTGAGAATGGACCCCCATGTCACCGATGAGCGATTTTGCATGTTTTTGCAACAATGCAAAATCGCTCATCGGTGTCACACGCAACGGCATCGCTAATGCGGCCGGATGTGTGTCACCAATTCCGTGACCCCAACGAGTTCGCATTAGCGATGTCGTAGCGTGTAAAGCCCCCTTTAATCCTGCATTGAGCAGGGATTTGGTCACGATGGCCATGGAGGTTCTTTCCAATTCTAACATTCTATGATCCTATTGAAGGAAGGTGTGTATGCTGGGCCATGATGCTTCCTTACTCCTTAGCCAGTGGGACTTGGTGCTTGTAAACCACTTTGGGCAGGGTGTGCAACACCTACAGTTCTCTTTATGGCAACATCCACCACCCTGCAGCCGGTCACGGTCGTAGACGTAGCATATAGACATACGACACTGAAGTTCTCTTGGCAAAGCAAATAGAACAGTTTATTTGATCCTCCACTTTTATGACAGACATAGCCACAATTCTATGATCCTGCTGCTGCTTTCTTCTGGGGTACTTTGCCTGACCTATCCCACTAGTTGTAACCTTGTCCTCCAGCTGCTTGGCCCATGCTGCCACTTCCCCCTCTTCTCTTTTTGGCTACCCCTGGTTCTCTCACTGCCTCGGATGGCTTCTAGTCATTCAACTTCCTTTTGGCTCGTCCAAGGTCCTCTCTGCCCTGATTGCCGTGTAGTCCCTGGACTCTTCTAAGTCCGTCCCAAGGTGAGCTGTAGGCTCCGGACCCTTGGAGGATACCACCAGGTTCTCCAAAAGACCCAATTTACAAGGCCACACCCTCACTCCAGGAACACCAATGCAGAACTGAAACCCCACAAGGCCCATCTCACTAACCAACCCACTGGCCATCTGTCATTCCTCCCACCTTGCTCAAAGTTCCTTTACAACCAGAAAGTGTCTGACACTGCTACATCTATAAAGCCTACACCCTGAGCCTCCTTGGCTAAAGTATATATATATATATATATATATATATATATATATATATATATATATATATATATATACCATTAATACAGTTACAATACAGTACACATTATGGAATAACACATTTCTACGTTAAATTCTCGGCCTCTAGGTGGTGCACAGTTCTGGCTCTGCTACATCGAGAAACTACCTCATCTAGCAGCAGCATTTCTAGCACATTCTCTATAAGCTGCAACATGTGTATCGTCACTGGGCCGGTGATGAAGGGATGTCTTGTGGATGTCCCGGAGGCCTGGCCCAGCTTCGTGGCCCCAAGGTGTCCACGAAGGGATGAAGGGAAAATTGGTGGGGATGTTAGGAGTAGTTGTCTCGTGATGCCACCTGTGATGTGCGGCCAGGGATTAGCCGCCGCTGCGGGTGTTGTCCTCTGGGGCGGATGGTGGCCACCACCGGTGTTGTGGAGTGTAAGGCCTTCCTTTCTGTGCTCTTTAGTGTGGATCCTTGTGACTTGAAATTACTTAGCGACCACAGTTCTGTGTTTAAGTTTCCGTCCCACTTAGCAGGCAGTGTGAATCCTTTGTTGGGCCTGACCGTGATCACGACTCCGGACTCTATATGCCACTGTGCTCCGGGATCTTGTGGTGGCTAGAGGGACGTGAAATCCCCCTGTCCAGCAGAATCTGATGGCAGAACATGAAGTGTATGCCACCCTAGGGCTCTGCACTCTGAACTGCGCTGGTACTGAGGGAGCTATTGAGCTCCACCTCCAGCTACCGTGTTGCTCCTGTGTCTCATTAGCTCACCCGGTATCTCCTACTCTTCTCTCCTCCTGAGGGTAAGCTGCAGCATTCCCAACACCCGGTCCGGAGGGAGCTCTGAGACATCACCCTCCGCCGGTCCCGAGAGAGCTCTTAAGCACTCCTCTCGGTGGCCGTGTTCTTGACTCTTCCGAGTCTGTAACTGTTGTGAGGTAAATGTGTCTGTGTTCTCTCACTTCCCCTGTGCTGCCCCTTCCTGATGACTCACTCGTGGTTGGGAAAGTCCCGTTGCTATGGCGACCGCCTCTAGCTCAGTTCCAGTGGAAAAGCACCTAAACTGTGTGTTGTGTAATGTGATAATCACCAGTGGTTAACCTCTTCCTTACCCGGGATGAGTACTGCACCTTAAGTGAGATGCAATACCCTGTGGCGACTAAATCCTCAGGGGCGCCACATATACAATACATTTCGCACAAAACACATAGCATAAAATAAGGTAGGGGTGGGGGAAGCACAACCACCTCCTAAACTATGATTCTATGAAACCAGGCAGTAAATAACCTGGGTTTCACCTCTGCATAGACTCATACCTGTAATCAATAAACCTAACCCCTAACTCAGTAGTGAGGGGGTGGTTGTCTCGAGCCCCACGTTCATTGGAGCTACTGTTACTCTTAACTATATTGGCAAGTGCAGAGTGCCTACATCGTTAAGCTGTGCATTAAAGCAGGGAGACTCAATCTCCCTGCACTGCCACTCTCCACTCTCTGACTCTGCCATTCTGTGGCTTGCGGTCTATCTATAGCCTTCGGTCTACAGAACAGTAGGATAGCGTAAAGAATGGCATTGCTCCTGTGAGGGGTTATGTCACAGGAAGGGGTGGGACCTCCTCCGCCTAGCTAATACCAGGAAGCTGCGTTGTGCTGTGGCTGCTGGAGAGATGAGGCTCGCGGAGAGATTTAACTGCTAGAGGACTGAGCTGCTGTATAATGCAGCCATGTTCTTTTTATACATAGGACTCAGCATGAAAGATCTGAGGCATTGTTTTCAGGGCACAGATAAGTGGATGTTCCTATTTGGCTTGGAGGCGTCATGTTCAAAGGTTGCACAAGGAAGGAGCTGCATATTAGAGAGGTTGAACATGTTAGGGGCTGCTAGGGGAAAAGGGTGATTTTGAATGCGAGCGTGTGTGCTGGAGAGCTATTCAGGAATGGAGGTGATGTTACCCCCATAGGACACCATGGAAAATGTTGATGTTACTTAGCTTGGGGGATAATGTGGTGGCCATTATACAGAGTGAGAGTTACTGCATGAGTCATTCTGAGCTTGGGGGGGGGGGGGGGTCATACAGCACTGGAGCTAATTCAGGGTTATTATATAGTTTGGGGCTAATAGAAGGGCCATTATACAGTTTGCAGGCTATTGTGGGGGTCATAGTACAGTTTGGGGGTTAATATTGGAGCCATTGTACAGTGTGGGAGCTAAAGTGGAGACCATTATACAGTTTGAGGTTTACTCTGGGGGCCCTCATACAGTGTAGATGGAAGGCTCTCATACATTGTAGGGACTCTGTGGAGGTCCTCATAAAGTGTGGGGGCCATTATACAGTGTTGGAGATAATGTGAAGGCCATTATACAGTTTTGAGCCTACTGTTGGGGCCATTATACAGTTTAAGGGCTACTGTGGGAGATATCATAAAATGTACGGACTACTGTAGGGGCTATTATACAGTGTGGGTTCTACTGTGGTGGTTATTATACTATGTTTTGGGGGAGCATTTGAGACATTATACTATGTACTGCGGAGCTGTGGATGCATTTTAATGTGTGTAACGGAGCTGTGGGCCCATCATACTGTGTATAGGGGACATGTGGGCCCATCATTCTGTTTATAGAGTGGCTGTAGGGACATTGTACTCTGTATAATGGAGCTGTGGGCACACCAAACTTTATATAGGGGATTTGTGGGTCCATCATTCTGTGTATAGGGGAGCTGTAGGCCTATTAATTATACTATGTATAAGGGACATGGGGCCCATCATCATTTTGTGTATATGTACCGCCCCGCGCTCGGCTGCAGCCGAGCTGCTCGGATCCGGGCTCGTTGGTGGATGGCTCGAGTGCCTCCGGACCCGGGGTCACTTCGCTTTGAAAGGGGGGTGCTGGCGCTTTTGGTGGGGGTTAGGTAGGTGCACGGCCGGAGCCGTGCTTGAGTTTGTGACGCCACCCACGGGTCGTGGTGAAGTTGGACACCACCGCTGCCATTACTGGGCACCCGGTGGAGATGGTAGTGCAGCAAGATGTTAACCCCTCCGTGGGCAGGGATGATGGCCCCGGGACCCGTTGGGGATAGCTGGGCGGTGCAGGGCGGTGTGCGGCCGGATGGCACTGTTGTACTCACGGTTATTGCCACACACACGTCTCTGGTAAACCAAGTTGATGGTGGTCGGTGCCCGCAGCCGGCTGCGTCTGGTCCCCCACCCGGTTCGGTGGTCTTGGCCTTTTTCCTGCACCGTGTTGTGTATCTGTGGTCTGCCTGCGCTTCAGAGACGGGAGTCCGCTCCCCGGCTTTGTGGAGGTCAGGAGAGCCCTTTTGCCCGCAGGCGCTGGCCCGTGGGATCTCTCTGCCTGTGCGGTGGCTGTCTATCCCCCTCAGTGGGCTGTTGTCTTCAGTCGGGACTTGGGTGGGAAAGGACCTATAATCCAGACCGCAATCAGTTAATTAACTCAGTCCAGTGGATTCTGGACCTCGTTTCAGGGTCTGAGCACCCTCCCTGTGTGCTCCGGTTTCCGAGTGGGTTCCCCGGGTCAGTACCGGCGGGCCACTACCCTGTCCCGGTCCACCACGGTTCCACCGAGCCATCTTTCCGGCTCTATACTAACATATTTACAAGTATGATTACTTCTGGTTCATCCCAAGACGGGAGGCACTATGCTTTAACGTTGCAACATATAAAAACATTTTTATTAAACAGGAATGGGACGGGACCGGGTCCTTTCATTTGCCCACCCAAGCAAACCTAAACCTTGATGCTGCCTCTAAAAACATGTCACCACCCTTTTCCCCAGTCCAGGAATCGGGTTCGGGTCCGGGTCTTGCCCATACGGGCCGGGTAATACGTTCCTTACCCAGCAGTCTCTCAGAGGCCCCACGTCCAGGGGACCCCTGACCCGGAGGGTTGTCACCGATCTGCATGGTGATGGGACCTCGGCCTCCTCTACCGCAGGCCCTTCCTCCAACTCACCTCCCCGGGGACTGTAGGACCTGAAATGGTGGTCTGGGATTATTTACAAGCCCAAAAGTTTTTGGGTGGCCTGCAAGTTCTCAGGCATGTTCATTTAAACGGGCAGTAACGGGGATCAAACAAAGTCCCAACGGGGACGGGCAGTATGGTAGCCTGGTATCGCTACCTCACTCAACAGTCTTCTTCATCCTCCTCAGGACTGTATGGCAGGGGAGGGGACTGGGTGTGCCTCCGGGCACTGCGGCTCACCCTCCTTTTCACATTGAGGGCGAACCATCCCCTCTCCCCGCAATGCCAGGTGTAGCTCACCAGCTCTCCGGGCTCCAAGTCCCACTCGAGGTGACCAACGGGCAAGTGCGGGTACACGTCCCTGCGGGACACAAACACTTCCGCCTCCAGGCTGGGCTCAAAGATAAACCCCCATCCAACGCGGGGGTCAAACTGCCGGACTTGGCCTTTGTAGGTCGGGCCCCGTATCCGGTAGGTGGCGCTGCAGAGATTTTCTTTTTCTCTGATGGTCCGGGCCAGCACCTCCGCCTTCTGCTTCTCTCGGGCCACAATCTCCCGGCCCAGCTGGCCCTGCTGCCGCTCCCAATAAGGAGCGTCCTCCTGCTCTGGTTCCCTTTGTGCAGAGGTCGGGCCCAGCCGGAGCTACCCCGTGCCGGCTACGACCGACACCTTCTACACTGGGGAGCTCCGCTGTGTCGTGGCCTGCTTAGCTGCCTCCCAGCGGCAACCCCGCGTCACCTCAGCCGAGGCTTGGAACCTAGGAGCGGCCAGCTTTACCTGCTGGGCTGGCTTCCGGACAATGGCCACCTCCATCTTGGCCGGACTGCAGGGGCCTGGATATCTTGGGGCGCGGTCACTTACGGGACTGGCGGGTCCGCACCGGGAACGGGCATCCTCTGTAGATGGGTCTTCCATGGATGCAGTATTGGCGCCGGTCGGATGACTGGCCGTCCGCGGGCTGCTTCCATCGGCGGGTCCTCGCGGGCGGATTGGACGGACTCCGCTGCCGGTGTCGGGGGCAGCGGACCGAGCGGGGGAGCAGCGGCAGCCGGTACGGGCAGTGAGGGAGGCAACATAGAGGGCAGGGGCAGACCGGGTCCCTCAGCCGCGTCGGCCAGTCCCTCAGGGACACAGGGGCTTGGGTCGCGTACCTGCTCCTCCAAAATTGCCTCCACTTCACGTACCCGCACGGCAGCAGCTATCTCCTCCATCTCGGCCACCCACCGCTCCATCCATCAGGAAGCGCACCTGGGCTTGCAGATGGCGGCACATCAGCGTCGTCGGGGCTTCCACCCACACTGCTGTTCCAGGTGCGGGCTCCGGTGCTGCGAGCTTGCGGGACGGGTCGGCCATGGCGCTTTCGCGGGGTCCAGGAACCATAAATGTGGCAGGATCCTGGAGTCCCTGCCATTTATCAGCTTGGTCACATGTCGCTGAATCTTCAACCGACCCCCTCGGTCTTTTCGCTTTTCGACCTCTCGCTTTGCTGCACGTCGCGTTCCCAGGGGGCGGAGCTTCAGTTTTTCACGCTCTTTCTGCGGGGAAGACGACTCTGGTGGGAATCTTCACGCTAAAAGATGGCGGCAAGATAGCGGACTCTGAGAATATCGCAACGGATCACCGCTGACTTCACTTCAAGGCGCACTTCACTAGGTAAGTGAATGGGTAAGTATCCTGTTCGTGACGCCAGAAGAGTCGATGTGTACTGACCTGCTCGGATCCGGGCTCGTTGGTGGGTGGCTCAAGTGCCTCCGGACCCGGGGTCACTTCGCTCTGAACGGAGGATGCTGACACTTTTGGTGGGGGTTAGGTAGGTGCACGGCCGGAGCCGTGCTTGAGTTCGTGACGCCACCCACGGGTTGTGGTGAAGTTGGACACCACCGCTGCGATTACTGGGCACCCGCGGGAGATGGTAGTGCAGCAAGATGTTAACCCCTCCGTGGGTAGGGATGATCTTCTTCTTGTCTTCAGTCGGGACTTGGGTGGGAAAGGACCTATAGTCCAGACCGCAATCAGTTAATTAACCCAGTCCAGTGGATTCTGGACCTCGTTTCAGGGTCTGAGTACCCCCCTGTGTGCTCTGGTTTCCGAGTCAGTTCCCCGGGGCAGTACGGGCGGGCCACTACCCTGTCCCGGTCCACCACGGTTCCACCGAGCCATCTTCCCGGCTCCTGCAGGCTAAGGCCACCGTTTGCCTCCTAGCCAAAGGTCCCCGGGCTCCAACCCCGGCACCTGTCAGACTGTCACAGGCCTGTCCTACAGGCCTGACCTTCTCCACTGCTCAGCACTCAACTAGACTCTGACTAAACTGTGCTGTGTTTTCCTGCCTCAGACCCTCTGAACTCATCGGTGGGCGTGGCCAACCACCTGGCTCCACCCCCTGGTGTGTCCATCCAGCACTGAGGGAGGTGACTAGGTTTTAATGGTTGGCTGATGACACCTTATTGAGGGACAGGTGTAGTGTGGGGGTCTATCTGTGACTAACTGGCTAGTCCAGGGCGTCACATATAGGGTGGCTGTAGGGACATCATACTCTATATAAGGGAGCTGTGGGCCCATCATACTATGTATAGGGGACATGGGGCCCATCATTTTGTGTATAGGGTGGCTGTAGGGACATCATACTCTGTATAAGAGAGCTGTGGGCACATCAAACTGTGTATAGGGGATCTGTGGGCCCATCGTTCTGTGTATAGGGGAGCTATGGGAACATTATACTCTGTATAAGGGAGAAAAAACAAAAAGCCAGCACTAAATGTGCACTTCAGCACTAAAAATTCCAAACTGTACTTATTATAAAAATTTTGAGATTTTTGGCAAAAAATTGCAATTTCTTGAGCTGCCTCGCCACATCACGGCAAATCTCATTTGAGGCAGTCCTACACTAAAATATTTTTATAAAATGTGCCATACGACCTCACATATGAATAGTAGAACTGCTCTTAGCAGCACTCACCTGGTCTATTTCAATCCCGTACCCATGACTGAGTCATGGCTGTGGGCGGGACAGGTCCAAGCAAATGCTGCATGACGTAAATAGCCTGTGGACAAGGCCTGATGACTTAATGTGAACAGTCACCAACCGCCAAAATCTAGACAGATGGAATACATCCCAAATTGAGGTGCATAGCATACATGCATAAGGGAGCTGTAGGCCCATCATCTAATATATAAAGCTCAATGTATGTGTGTATGTGTGTATGTGTGTATGTGTATATGTCCGCTAAAGGAATCCGCACCGTCGCATGTAAAAATCACGAAATTTTGCACAGACACCCCATGTGACTCAGGGAACGTCATAGACTATGTTTGGGCAGGAAAATTTAACCCCGTGCTTTCCAGTTACGCTACAAAATCCTACAGCCATTAAACTGAATGGAGTTGGGAACTATAAGCTATAAATAGCAACTGTCAGTGGTTGCTATAGGAACAAAATTAAATGTTAGTATAAGATAGAATAGACGGATAGAGAGAGACAGAAAAAGACAGACAGACAGACTGGGAAAGAGACAGACTGGGAAAGAGACAGACTGGGAAAGAGACAGACTGGGAAAGAGACGACCGGGAAAAGAGGCGGCCGGGCAAAGAGGCGGCCGGGCAAAGAGGCGGCCGGGCAAAGAGGCGGCCGGGCAAAGAGGCGGCCGGGCAAAGAGGCGGCCCGGCAAAGAGACGGCCCGGGAAAGAGACGGCCCGGGAAAGAGACGGCCCGGGAAAGAGACGGCCCGGGAAAGAGACGGCCCGGGAAAGAGACGGCCCGGGAAAGAGACGGCCGTAATAGGTTGCGGTAATGTGCGGTAATAGGGGCACATAGGGAAGCAGGGGCTCCGTTTTTGTGTGTCAGTAGGATGAGGAGCTTGTTCAGCTTGGGAGGAGATAGGGAAGATGCTGGAAATGTGAGAAGTGAAATGTGTGTCTTTGTTGTAATCTCTGTAGACAAGTCATGGCTGGAAAAAGTTATGTCAGTCTGGGCTAGATGGAAAAGACGGGAAAGTGAGAAACTCCATCTAAAAGAATGTCAGCTGTAAGTCACTATAACTATTCTGTAGTCACTTGTATATTCTGCTGGACTTATATGTCACAATATGGCGGTAATATAAGTGTTGGTCTTTGTGTAGAGATTTATCTTCAGTAACAGCATAGTTGTCTGCTGAGGTTCCTCTGTACTATCAATCAGGGTGCGCTACACCTCTGCATGGACACTTAGGAGATTTTTGCTTGCAGTACTGACCATTGGCTATAGATTCTTGTTTGGAACGTATGGATAGGAGAAGCTAAATAATGGATCCTTTGTTGACAGAAAATTGTGTCATGACAAATGGACTGTGTTCTGATGATTCAGTCTGCATTTTGACAGCATCTGAAGGATCCAGTGTTGGGGGTGGTGGCACCGAAGTGGAAGTGTGTGGACAGCCATCTTGGGAGAGAAGAGTGAGAGCTGCTAGGCAGAGGACGTGTGAATCTTCATGCAACGCCATCCATGGGAGCCGTGTGACCTGGTGAGACGAAAACCACTCCAGTTAACAGAAGACAATGTCCCGATCAGTTACTCCAGCAAGGGAGAAGCAATGTTTAAAGCAAGGAGTGGAGACAAAAGTCCCAGGAACTGGTATCAGTGATGCATCTGGATTGCCCTCCTGCAGTTCAGCTGTGGTACCATGCATCAGTATCTGAATCGCTGCTTTCCTCTCAACCACGCAGTTGGATGGACATAATTTGGCATTATTACAGCAAACAGAACCAGGTCAGTAAGTCCTGAGCTCAGACCTCACCACAGTGATCATGGAGAGAGCGTGAATGCAAAAGCAGTTAACTTGGCACCAAACTTAGTGCAGCAGATATAGGTACCCAATCAGTGCCCAACAGACCTTTTTGAGCTATTAGTGTCTGAACCGGACTACCGCTTTAGGAAAGTATACACAACATTTTATCGAACATTTCTTAAGTGAATTACCTACAGGGTGGAAGGAAAAGGAGATTTAGAGGTTTTGTTAAGTTTGTGAACTTCTGTGTTGCACCACCAATAGGCCATCTTTGACATCCATCTGATTACTTCTTTATACTAGATCAACTTAAAACTTCTCAGCCACCACACTAGGCGGGTATACTAATAGGCAAATAATAGTAACGTAGTGACTACATCTGGGCCTACTGAGTTGTGCAGCACAATGGTCCTGGTCTGTATTGACTGGGTTTATGGTAATCTATTTGGAATCTTTCTTTCGTTATTGGAAAAGCATTTTATTCAAGTTTTTTAGTAAAGAGTTCCTTTGGCAAATTTTATGTTTGGATATTTTCCTTGTTCACTGTTTTGCTGTATGCTGGGGAGCACACCCTGGTACACGGTCTACCTATGGCCAACAAAAAATAATACCAACAGTGTGGAAAATATACATAATTACCAAAGAGGGGAATTCCAACTAAACCTATTTGGTAAGAGATTGACAAGGGTGACTTACACCTGCTTACAGCTTCCTGTGAGACAGCTGAAACTATCAAGCTCGTTGCCTCCATGTGAGTGAAGTTCAGTTGACAACAATGTACACCTCTGTCCTTCTGCCATCCCTGAATGGGAAACCACTCTGCCATCAAAGGGCCACCACATCCTGTATGTATCTATGTAACATATCCCTCCATCCTACATGTTTTCTTATAAAAGGGATGCACCCCAATGCAACAACCAAATTCCAACAACTAAGGGTTCACTCACATCATATAAATACACTGATTGCATCTTATGCAATCTTATGCTACTTATGGCCATGTAAAATGGCTGAGACTTGCCAATGCAACTCTATGGGTACAAGAAAAAAAAAAAAGACAGCACACGGACCATCTTTATGCTGTTCACATTTTACAGTTATATTACCATCCCGTAGCATAGAACACTGTAAATGGTTGTGTAAATGATTGTAGAATAATACTTGCTGAGAAAAAAATGCATTGTATATGCATATCATACGGCTGTGACAAAGATGCTATGGTGTTTCCCCAAAAATAAGACCTACCCCGAAAATAAGGCCTAACAGGAGTTTTCAGCAAGGCTTAAATATAAGCCCTACCCTAAAAATAAGACCTAGTCACGGGTCAATAATAAAATGTCAATACAGCTAAAAAAGTTAAAGAATACTGCAGGACACTTCATTTTAGAAAACTAGACACCTCCCCAAAAGAGAGAAGAAAGAAGACAGAAGACCCTGTGATCATACTCACCAGATGACGACCAGGAGCAGTGGAACGCATCAAGGACCTTCGGGGAAACGCACAAGATCGCACACACACACAATTACACATCAGATCACACACCCACACTCACCACATCCAGCGTTATCAATTGCACAAGTACCTGGGACACTGTGCAGTGGAGTGCCAGGACCTGCAGGTGGAACTGTGACGCCCTGGACTAGCCAGGTAGTCACAGACATAACATCACACACACACCCTCCCCTGGATAGTCTACATCAGTCAAACAAAATCCTTGGTGCCTCCCTCCAGGGTCTGATGTCCACACCAGGTGGGGCGGAGCCAGGCAGTTGGCCCCACCCACCAAGGAGTTCACAGGCCTAAAGGCGGGAAAAAGCAGTGAGTTGTAGTTCAGTTTTGGAGTTGAGTGGAAGTGGAGTGAGGAGTTGAGGTTGGAGTGGAGAAACTGCTAGTGTCTGGGTAGGAGCCCAGGCACTGTCAGCAAGGTCGGCAGACGGTGGTGGCCGTCTGCAGGAGTTAGTGGACCTCTGCGGAACCGTAGGACCGGGGTCGGGCGGTGGCCCGCCGGTACCGAACCGGGGAGCGGAGTGAAGCTAAGCACAAAGGCAGGGCCATCGGACCCCGACTAGGCTGGGAGCCGCCGACAACAGTCAAATCCGAGAGTGACCGGAACCTCAGGGGTTTCCTAACACCCAAGACCCGACAGAAGGCAACAGTCCACACAGTGAGGATAAAAAGCCACCACCATAGGCTAGAGATCCAAGGGCCAGCACCTGCGGGCAAAACGGGCTCCTTTGGTACATATACGCCGGGGAGCGGACTACCATTGGGAAACCATCGGAGTCAACACATTCTACACAGGTGAAGGGAAAGACAGCCACCATCAACCTGTCTGGGGAGAGCAAAGACACTGCAGCCGGCTGCGGGACCCGTCCATCCAGCCGTTTGGTTTACCAGAGACTCTGAATTTGTGCCTGAGGGAGTCCCACAGTGCCATCCGGCACCGCGCAACACTGCCCCTGCAACCCTGCACCCCAGCCATCCAGCCTCCCCGTTCCACCACCGGGCCCCGGGATCACCAACCCCTACCCACGGAGGGGGAACCAACATCCTAGCTGCTCCCTGCCATCGCTCCCGGGATCCCCGTCACCAGCAGCGGTGGTGCCCATTATCACCACGACCCGTGGGTGGCGTCACAAACTATCTCCCAAAACAAACCACCTCCTTTTCACTCGTGGGCGAGGAATGCTGCTCGAGTCCCCGAGCAGCAGCAGCCCCGGACCCGAGCGTAGCGAGCGCGGCCCCTCCGCCCGCGTCAGAACACAAGGAGGACCCAGCGGTGGAACGCAGCATAGTGACAAGAGAGCAGAGAGTCCCCTGCTGGCTGGAAGCAAGTGGTATCACCGGATGTGTGGAGTGTGTGTGCGATCTTATGAGTGTATGTATGAGTGTGCGTGTGTGTGTTTGAGTGTGTGTATGCAATCTTATCAGGGGCTGGCTGGCACAATTTAGCCTGGGGGGCAACCACAAAGCAGTGGCCCTCAAGTTGCGGCAGCCTGCCAATGGACTGTTCATCTCTGGACGCTGCTTTAAAGCAGCAGTGGTAACAGGCTTTATGAACAGGCTGGTGCATTATATATATATATATATATATATATATATATATATATATATATATATATACACAGAACCGCGCTTACTGCGTACATAGATACTGCAAAAGAACCAAGATGACTACATACAGTAGATACGGGAACTGAAGCGAGCTTATTGGAGCAGAGCTGAGATATGGGAGCAGAACCAAGATTACTACAGAGATAGGGGAGCAGAACCGAGCATACTGCCGCGATATGGGAGAAGAACCAAGCTTACTACAGAGATATGTGAGCAGAACCAAGCTTACTACAAAGATATGGGAGCAGAACCGAGCATACTACTACAGAGATATGGGAACAGAACCGAGCTTACTACAGAGATATGGGAGCAGAACCGAGCTTACTACAGAGATATGTGAGCAGAACCGAGCTTACTACAGAGATATGGGAGCAGAACCAAGCTTACTACAGAGATATGGGAGCAGAACCAAGCTTACTACAGAGATAGGGGAACAGGACCGAGCTTACTACAGAGATATGGGAGCAGAACCAAGCTTACTACAGAGATATGAGAGCAAAACTGAGCTTACTACAGAGATATGGGAGCAGAGCAGCGCTTACTACAGAGATATGGGAGCAGAACCGAGCTTACTACAGAGATATGGGAGCAGAACCAAGATTACTACAGAGATATGGGAGCAGACCCGAGCATACTACAGAGATATGGGAGCAGAACCGAGCTTAGTGTACCAATACAGGAACACAATCGTACTTACTCAGTCTTCTACATAGAAACAGCAACAGAACCAAGCCTCCTACATACATACGGGAACAGAACAAGCTTACTGCATACACATAGCACTAGAACAAAGCTTACTACTTAAATATGGTACCATAACTGAGCTTACTATATAGATATGGGAGCAAAACCATGCTTACTACATAGTTACAGTACCATAACCCAGCTAACTACTTGTTGCTTCTATATTTTGAATGTTAAACACGCACAGCAAACTGATGGCACACGGACTACACACTGATGCCATCTGTGTGCTGTGCGTATTTTTCACGACCCATAGACTTCTATTGACCATAGTCATCTGTGCTGCAGGAAAAAAAACAGACATCACTATATGTAAAATACACAGACATGCGAGTAGCACCATAGGATATAATGAATATATGCGGTAAAAAAAAAAACGGATATAACACGTACCAGAAACATGGACATGTGAAGGAGGAATTAAGGTGATAGTTACGTCACAGTGCAGGAATGGGTTAATTTACTTGTCTTTTCATAAACACAGAAAGACAAATTAAATTCTCTAACACATGTGAATAAGCCCTTAGGGCCCGTGTCCACGATCAGTGTCGGCAGCGTCTTGGACGCAAAGTGTTTTCACTGAGTCCAAAATGCTGCATTGTACAGCACACGCACAGTGAATGGATTTACAGAAATCTCCGGCCCCCTGGGCTTCTTTAGACTCTCCATAAATTGACCTGTGGTGCAAGTTTCTGAGCTGCAGTTTGTGAATTTATTCTAAGAGATGCTAGAGCTCTGAGCGGGAAAATACAGCAAAAATCCACTGTCAGTGACCCTGATCGTGTGCACGGACAGCACGTCTCCGCTAGAGAAAGTACACTGCGTCCAGACCGTGAGGAAGCCTGATGGTGGGCACTCACCCTTAAAGATATAAGATACAAATGTTTTACACATACACCACAACACTATAACGGTATGTGGCCACGGTCCAGACATGCTGCATCCTGGAGGCAGCGTGTCCTCTCCTGTAGGGCCGCGAGTACTCTCCGAAGGGACTGTAGCTGCCTGTGCCCACAGTCAGGGTTAAGGCCGCTGCGGTCGTTTTCTCTGAGGAAAACACTCGCGTCTCCGTAGCAATAAAGTGACATGCTGCAGCTCGGGGATCCACGCCACAGGTCAGCTTTTGCTGTGGGACGGGCAGTACATGCGCAGTGGGCATGGAATTTTTAGAAATCCATCCACTGTGCTTGTATTGTACAACACAGCGTATTGGATGCAGCAAAACCACTCTACATCCAAAACACTGAACCCTGATCATGGTCATGTACCCTTACATACACACATCATACACACATACATAGAACCCCACAAACACGGACATGCAAACATACAGTACAGACACGTACACCCACACGACATACACACATGTACACAGATTTATTCACATTAAGCAGATACATATTTGAAGATAATCACAAACATATAAACATACACATACATAAATAGACACAATCCTGTACACACAGACATGCACACATACTGGGGGGCTTTTACTTTTGATGATTGAGGACACTTCTCTTGCCTTCTGTGTGGCCTACAGACTTGTTTGACGCTCCTCTTCGGTGAGGAGGCAGCGCACGCTGCATGACGCAGGACCAGGATTTTCAGGGCCCCATACTGGCAAAATTTTCAGGCCCCTTGAGACTCTGCCCAGGCTCCACCCCAGCTCCGCCTCCACCCCTCAAACCTTCCATAGTACCACCGCCATTCTTGGAAAAACTCCACTTCTGCAAACCGTCCTCACAAACCAAATATTAACCATTGTTCGGCTCAGCTATGCAGCACAGTCGTCATTTTGACAGCCTGAAAAAAACTGCATGCACCATGTTTTTGGGTTATCAAAATGACAAGCTCCAGACGGAATCATCAGCCATATGTGTGTATATCTAATATATAAAACTCAGTGTATGTATGTGTGTGTGTATGTCCACTAAAGGAATTTGCACCGTCGCATTTACAATCACAAAATTTTGCACGGACACCTCATGTGACTCAGGGAGTGTCATAGACTATGTTTTGACGGGAAAATGTAACCCCGCGCTTTACAGTTACTCTCCAAAATCCTGCCTCCATTAAACTGAATGGAGGTGGGAGCGACAGGCTATTAATAGCAACTGTCAGTGGTTGCTATAGGAACAAAATAAACTGTTAGTATAAGAAGCTTATGTGTGAGATAATAAGATGTCGGTGAGGAAACTGATAGAGAGACAGCCGGGGAAAGAGACAAGCCTGGAAAGAGACAAGCCTGGAAAGAGACAAGCCTGGAAAGAGACAAGCCTGGAAAGAGACAAGCCTGGAAAGAGACAAGCCTGGAAAGAGACAGACTGATAGAAATACAGACAGACAAAGAAAGACACAGACAGAGAGACAGACAGACAGCGACACACAGACAGACAGACTGGGGGAGAGACAGTTACTATCCCGGGCAACGCCCGTGTACTACAGCTAGTGTGTGTATATATATATATATATATATATATATATATATAAATTGAGGATGCAGGCTGCTGGCTGTGTGTATATATAATATAGAGTCTGTATGTATGTATGTATGTATGTATGTATGTATGTATATATATATATATATACACATATATATATATACACTCTACGCATCGGGTATTCTAGAATTTACGTATTGTGTAGTTAATGCATGATTTTTGTTATATATATATTATATATATAGATGTTGTTGTGTGTAGTTACCAAGTTTTTGTGTAGGGCGCTGTACATGTTCTGGGTGTTGTCTGGGTGTGGCGGGGGGTGAGAGCGGTGTTGTTTGTGTGTTGCGTTGTTTGTGGAGCGCTGTGTGTCTGTAGCGTTGTGTGTGGGTGTTGCGCGGTTTGTGTGGGTGTGAGGTGTGTGTGTGTGTGTTTTGGTGGGAGGTCTGTTTTGTGCAATGTGTGTGTGTTGCGCGGTATGTGCGTATATTTGTGTGTGCCGCGGTGTTTGTGTGTTGGGTGTTGTGTGTGTGCGGCGTTGTCTGTGTGTGTGGGTGTCTGTGTAGGGCGGTGTTTGTGGTTCCCAGTGTGTGTGTGGTGTGTTGTGCAGTGCGTGTGTGGCGGTCGGTGTGTGTGTGTGTGTGTGTGTGTGTTTTGGGGGGAGGTGTGCATCCCCCATCATGCGCCATCCCCATGCTGCGCACCCCCCATCGTGCTCCATCCCCCCATGCTGCGCACCCCCCATCGTGCTCCATCCCCCCATGCTGCGCACCCCCCATCGTGCTCCATCCCCCCATGCTGCGCACCCCCCATCGTGCTCCATCCCCCATGCTGCGCACCCCCCCATCGTGCTCCATCCCCCATGCTGCGCACCCCCCATCGTGCTCCATCCCACATGCTGCGCACCCCCCATCATGCTCCATCCCCCATGCTGCGCACCCCCCATCATGCTCCATCCCCCATGCTGCGCACCCCCCATCGTGCTCCATACCACATGCTGCGCACCCCCCATCATGCTCCATCCCCCATGCTGCGCACCCCCCATCGTGCTCCATCCCCCATTCTGCACACTCCCCATTGTGCTCCATCCCCCATGCTGCGCACTCCCCATTGTGCTCCATCCCCCATGCTGCGCACTCCTCATCGTGCTCCATCCCCCATGCTGCGCATTCCCCATCGTGCTCCATCCCCCATGCTGCGCATTCCCCATCGTGCTCCATCACCCATGCTGCGCACTCCCAAATGTGCTCCATCCCCATGCTGCGCACTCCCCATTGTGCTCCATCTTCCATGCTGCACACTCCTCATCGTGCTCCATCCCCCATGCTGCGCACTCCTCATCGTGCTCCATCCCCCATGCTGCGCACTCCTCATCGTGCTCCATCCCCCATGCTGCGCATTCCCCATCGTGCTCCATCCCCCATGCTGCGCACTCCCAAACGTGCTCCATCCCCCATGCTGCGCACTCCCAAAAGTGCTCCATCCCCCATGCTGCGCACTCCCCATCGTGCTCCATCCCCCATGCTGCTCCATCCCCCATGCTGCGCATTCCCCATCGTGCTCCATCCCCCATGCTGCGCACTCCCCATCGTGCTCCATCCCCCATGCTGCGCATTCCCCATCGTGCTCCATCCCCCATGCTGCGCATTCCCCATCGTGCTCCATCCCATATGCTGTGCACTCCTCATCGTGCTCCATCCCCCATGCTGCGCACCCCCCATCGTGCTCCATCCCCCATGCTGCGCACCCCCCATCGTGTTCCATCCCCCTTGCTGCGCACTCCCCATCGTGCTCCATCCCCCATGCTGCGCACCCCCCATCGTGCTCCATCCCCCATGCTGTGCACCCCCCATCGTGCTCCATCCCCCATGCTGTGCACCCCCCATCGTGCTCCACAGTCACACATCAGAAAGTATACACGCACACATCTGATCGCATACACTCACACCCCACTTCTGCCTGTGCCCTCCGGTGGGAGGTCCCAGCAGCTGTGCTGCACGCCGTGCTCCTCTGCTTTCTACCGACACACACACACCCGATCGCATACACGCACACACCCGATCGCATACACGCACACACACACTGACGATATCGCACATACGCGCTCACACACTCACAACATCCGGAGATACCACATGCTTCTGGCCATGTGATCCTCCGGCAGGTCCTGGAAGATCACTGCACGCACAGGATCGCCGCCGAGAAGCAAGCGATATCACGGGATGTTGTGAGTGTGTGGATGCGATCTGATGTGTGTGTGAGGTGTGTGTGAGAGTGAGTGTGATCTGATGTGTGTGTGTGTTCCTATGTGTGTGCGTGTGTGTGTTCCGCCGCTGCAGGACCTTGATGCGCTCACCTGGGAGCCGGTGTACGCTGGTAACCATGCTAGACAATATTACATGGTTACCAGCGTACCCCGCCCCCCGCTCGCACGGGAGCCCACACCAGCGTACGCCGTCAACCCCAGCAATGCGAGGGTATGTGTCGGCTGGGTTGGTGGCGTACGCTGATGTGGGCTCCCGGGGGTACAGCACTCACCTGGGAGTCGGGTCTCCATGTCGTTTCGGGGAATGCGTGCAGGGGGCGGGGCCAGAACGAGCGTGCAATGCGTGAGGGGGGCGGGGCGTAGCCGAGTTGCTAATGCGTGCAGGGTGCCGGGGCGAGGCCAATCAGTGTGGGGGGCGGAGCCGAGGCGAGGCAAACGGCCAATCCGTGCGGGGGGGCGGAGCCGAGGCGAGCGGCCAATCCGCTGTTTGTCACCGTAAGGACACAATTTTGGAGCAAGACAGACAGACAGACAGAATAAGGCAATTATATATATAGATATAAATCTAGAGTCTGCTGGCTGCATATACAGTGGGTACGGACGGAAAGTATACTTGTTTAATAAATTTGCAAAACTTTCTAAATTTCTGTTTTCTTCTGTCCAGATGGGGGTTGGGGGCAGAGTGTACAACAAGGAGAAAAAAAATAATTTTTTTGAATTTACCAAATGGCTGCAATGAACCTGAGTGAAAAATGTAAAGGGGTCTGAATACTTTCCGTACCCACTGTGTATAATATAGAGGTTGGGGGCTGCATATAGTGTATACACATAGACATAATGCAGACAGTAGTGTGCTCCTGTATATACAGTATGGTGCTGTGTATGAGCCGAGAGACAGACAGACGCACACCGCTCCGCTCCATGCCCACAGGCGCACACCGCTCCGCTCCATGCCCACAGCGCTCCGCTCCATGCCCACGGGCGCACACGGCTCCGCTCCATGCCCACGGGCGCACACAGCTCCGCTCCATGCCCACAGGCGCACACGGCTCCGCTCCATGCCCACAGGCGCACACGGCCCTGCTCCATGCCCACAGGCGCACACGGCTCCGCTCCATGCCCACAGGCGCACACGGCTCCGCTCCATGCCCACAGGCGCACACGACTCCGCTCCATGCCCACAGGCGCACACGGCTCCGCTCCATGCCCACAGGCGCACACGGCTCCGCTCTATGCCCACACGGCTCCGCTCCATGCCCACAGGCGCACACGGCCCCGCTCCATGCCCACAGGCGCACACGGCTCCGCTCCATGCCCACAGGCGCACACGGCTCTGCTCCATGCCCACAGGCGCACATGGCTCCGCTCCATGCCCACAGGCGCACATGGCTCCGCTCCATGCCCACAGGCGCACACGGCTCCGCTCCATGCCCACACGGCTCCGCTCCATGCCCACAGGCGCACATGGCTCCGCTCAATGCCCACAGGCGCACACGGCTCCGCTCAATGCCCACAGGCGCACACGGCTCCGCTCCATGCCCACAGGCGCACACGGCTCCGCTCCATGCCCACAGGCGCACACGGCTCCGCTCCATGCCCACAGGCGCACACGGCCCCGCTCCATTCCCACAGGCGCACACGGCTCCGCTCCATGCCCACAGGCGCACACGGCCCCGCTCCATGCCCACAGGCGCACACGGCCCCGCTCCATGCCCACAGGCGCACACGGCCCCGCTCCATGCCCACAGGCGCACACGGCCCCGCTCCATGCCCACAGGCGCACACGGCCCCGCTCCATGCCCACAGGCGCACACGGCTCCGCTCCATGTCCACAGGCGCACACGGCTCCACTCCATGCCCACAGGCGCACACCGCTCCGCTCCATGCCCACAGGCGCACACCGCTCCGCTCCATGCCCACGGGCGCACACCGCTCCGCTCCATGCCCACACGGCTCCGCTCCATGCCCACAGGCGCACACCGCTCCGCTCCATGCCCACGGGCGCACACCGCTCCGCTCCATGCCCACGGGCGCACACCGCTCCGCTCCATGCCCACACGGCTCCGCTCCATGCCCACAGGCGCACACGGCCCCGCTCCATGCCCACAGGCGCACACGGCTCCGCTCCATGCCCACAGGCGCACACGGCTCCGCTCCATGCCCACAGGCGCACACGGCTCCGCTCCATGCCCACACGGCTCCGCTCCATGCCCACAGGCGCACATGGCTCCGCTCCATGCCCACAGGCGCACACGGCTCCGCTCCATGCCCACAGGCGCACACGGCTCCGCTCCATGCCCACAGGCGCACACGGCTTCGCTCCATGCCCACAGGCGCACACGGCTCCGCTCCATGCCCACAGGCGCACACGGCCCCGCTCCATGCCCACAGGCGCACACGGCCCCGCTCCATGCCCACAGGCGCACACGGCCCCGCTCCATGCCCACAGGCGCACACGGCCCCGCTCCATGCCCACAGGCGCACACGGCCCCGCTCCATGCCCACAGGCGCACACGGCTCCGCTCCATGCCCACAGGTGCACACGGCTCCGCTCCATGTCCACAGGCGCACACGGCTCCGCTCCATGCCCACAGGCGCACACCGCTCCGCTCCATGCCCACAGGCGCACACCGCTCCGCTCCATGCCCACAGGCGCACACCGCTCCGCTCCATGCCCACGGGCGCACACCGCTCCGCTCCATGCCCACGGGCGCACACGGCTCCGCTCCATGCCCACACGGCTCCGCTCCATGCCCACACGGCTCCGCTCCATGCCCACACGGCTCCGCTCCATGCCCACATGGCTCCGCTCCATGCCCACACGGCTCTGCTTCATTCAAATATAGACACACACAGCTTACATGCACATATACAAACACATTGCCCTACTGCATGCACCTACATACACAGCTCTAATACATGCACCTATTAAACACAACCGTTAAATACTGCACATATAAACACAGCATTACAAGCACATTTACTTACAAACACACATTACCTCATGTTGCCGTTCCTGATCAGTGCAGACCAGGAGATGAGACGCTGGGAGCTGCATAGAGGATGCATCAGCTGCAGGACCTGATGTAAGTAATTTCAGGACCTTTCACCTGCTGCCGCTCCAACAGCCTCCGTTCATCTCCCGGCAGCTTCCTCCCCTGCACCGATCACATAGTTTAGTGCAGAGCAGCAGCGGGAGGGCAGCTTTCGGTGAGCGGCCGGTTCTCCCTCCTTGCTTCTGGGCCCCATACACCAGTGAGGGCAGTAATGCCCTGATATGACGTCATTACAACTGTGCGCGGCCGTGTCTCCTGTACTATAATGCCGCCGGGTGACACTGTGTGCGCCTGTAATGTGTCAGTGTCGGCCCGCGGCATCACAGTACAGAAGACACGGCCGTGCGCAGTTCACTGTGCGCGGCCATGAGTGTGTAATAATGACATTATGCAGCAGGCGGCCGGCCCTGTATAGCGGTTGGGAGGGCGGCCCGGGGGGCAATCTTATGGGTGAGTGTTGGCCAGAAGGAGGGGAGGATTCCTGCTGGGAGTGCCCACTGGAGATCACAGGAGGACCTGGCAGCCAGCAGACGCCCAGGGTCTGGTAAGTATGACGAAACTGGGAAGGAGGATCTGCATTTCCTCCAACCATGTTTCTCCGAGCATATGCCCTCCCCTGAAAATAAGACCTAGCGCTTTTTTCGGGGCAAAAAAATATATAAGACAGTGTCTTAATTTCGGGGAAATAGGTTAGGCAAGAAAAATGTATGCATCAACAAGAGAAAAGAATGTGCGAAAAAAGTGGGATCACCACAATGAATAAATATACAAAAATATCTTTATTATAGAAATAGGCACAAATACCAACAACCGATTAAAATCAATTAAAAAAGCAAAACAGCTTATGGGAAACACACATACTGAGAGTGCCAATGGTCTGACACCCAAAGAATACCTCACACCCTCAAAGAGCCCCAACCCCACAAACATATAATAATGCAATGATTAAAGACACAGTGTCCATAAACTGGGACCACCAAATAAGCAGATGGAAAATGCAAAATCAATCAGACAGATCAGAGTCCCAGTAGATGCCGTGGTGGTTTGGCAATGCAGCAATATCGCCACCAATAAGCATGATTTAAAGCAAAAATAGCCCATACAATACCACCTACGGATGGACACACAACGGGGTGCAGGCAAGGAGTGGAGGGGTGAGGTATAAGCCCCACGCGTATCGCTACAAACAAGGTGTAGCTTCCTCAGGGGAGATGTGCAATGATGGAAGCAATGTGCCTTTTTATTTAGTACAACATAATTAGAACATAATTACTAAATTGCCTACCAGCGTGTGGAGAAAGAGGCAAGGAGAGGTTGCTGTGGAAATGGAAGACGCCCGATGGAAGCTGCCATTTTGCCACGTGATCACAGTCATGTGAATGGGAAAGAGCCACAGGAAATGTAGTATGCGCATGCGTTAGCAACATCAAATAGCAGGCGGCGTAGATAATCATACTAACAGCGTAAAGCATCGTAGCCGGCGCGTGCGCAATAAGCAGATGCTGAAATAGATGGTCCCCACACATATTCCACCAACTAGTGTGAAGAATACCACTAGTTGCGCAAATATCGTAACCGGCGCATGCGCAATAAGCTGAAACGCCGAAAACAAGCAGAATGCCAAGATAAGTTGTTACTGCGCATATTCAACCACCCACGAGCTATATTTAGATTTAAACACAGGTGCCATATAGGCTATTGTTTTACATTATTTGGGAGAAGAAACAAAAATCAAAAATACAAATGGATCAATACAAATAATATGTAATATCAACAAAATATAACTCAGTGGTTAATAAAACATGGAATGAATCACCTTTTTTTTTTTTTTTTTTTTTTTTCTTTTCTTTTGCCATATAAAGCCCACCAAATCTTATCATATGGTGCAACCATGGTCATATTACAGGCACTAAAGGGCCATTAAGCAGCATGTAATGCTATATAGAACCATATAATGTACCAATGACAGAGAGATATGAAAATATGTGCAAGCCTGCACCCTTTCTGCATACAGGACCAGGCAAACCGGAAAATCAAGCAGTTTGTTTACATACATAGGCTGCTGCACATACATGCATTACCCAAAATATATATAATGTACCGGATCACGTGGCAAAAGACAAACAGGGGGTGAAGGGGGTATATATACAGACAAAGCATTACAGATACAGTAATACAAAAAAAAAAAAAAAAAAAAAAAAAAAATATACAAAAAAATATGAAGGTCAAACAAGAAGACTCAATCCAATTCCTTTCTTCTTAACGTTGTAACCATGGAAATGTCAAGATGCAGGCGATCCAGCAATCCATCCTATCGATTTTTAAACAGGAAAACTGCCAACTAGGATAGAATGTAAGAATAATTTAGTAGAGCTGGAACAAGAAAACAACAAGAAGAGGCCAACAATGGAAACCCCCAAAAAAATTTTTGAAGAAAAAGAAAGAGAAAGACGCCCCGACCACCCTGGATAGAATAAGATAACCAGAGAAACCCATCCAATCATGTGGAGATGGGCCATACCCGAAGGCCAGAAAAGAACACCGAAACCCAAACTGAGCGTTGAACCAATGCTGCAAAACAATGTGGCAACGTGGACAAAGGCCCAATAATCGAATAATGTATAAAAAGGCCCCTTGTCCACGGTGCCGTCCATGAAAAAATCACAGACGCCATTCTTATTTCTTGTAGAAGCCTGTGAACAGAAGCTCCTCATTTAGTCCGTTAGGAGAAAGGCTCCGTAATTGGTAGATCCATCTTGCCTCTCTTCTCAACAATTCATCCGACAATCTACCTCCACGAATGTTAGAGGGCACGGACTCCAACACCAAAATCCGGACACCCTGTAGTGAGCCATTATGCATTTCCAAAAAGTGTTTTGCCACTGATGTGATAGGCTTACCTTGGGCCTGATCTTTCTTTGCTCGTCCAATATCCGAGAAGTGGTGCTGTATCCGCCGTCGAAGCTCCTGAGTGGTCTGCCCCACATATAGTTTCGGACAACCACATGTGAAGACATATACCACGTTCCTCGTCCGGCAATTGGAATAAATCTTAGTCGTTATGGACCCTGGAAAGATGGAAATTTCAATGCGTCTATTGGCAGCCATAAAGGGACAAATAGTACAGTCTCCACAGGGAAAAGAGCCAATCAATCTGTGCCCTCGACCCAAGGAGACGGTAGGCCTAAGAAAATGGCTGGAGGAGAGGATATCTTTTAAATTCTTGGCCCGTTTTGCGGTAAGCTTAGGGCGGGTACTGATAAATGGAACCAACCTGGGTTCGCTCAGTAGTATATCCCAATTCTTCTCCAAAATCCGCCAAATCTTATCCCAATGGTTGTTATACGCAGTGGTGAGATTGATGGTGCAAGGCTCACTGCGTTGTTTGCCCCGAAAGGTATCAGACCTTGGAATATTGGCAGAATGTTCAAAAGCCTTTGTAACCACTTTGCGGGGATAGCCTCTTTGAAGAAAACGTGTGGTGAGTGCCTGAGCTTCGTTCCTGAAAGTGATGGAATTAGTACAATTGCGGCGTACCCTGAGGAATTGACCCCTGGGTATGCCATCACGCACATGCCTGGGGTGGAAAGATGAATAGTGTAATACACTATTGGTCGCAGTCTGTTTCCGAAACAGGGAGGTAACAACACGATTTCCTTCCAAGGAGATCTTCAAGTCAAGAAAGTCCACAGAAATGGTCGAAATACTCGATGAGAGCCTAATGTGCCATGGATTATCATTGAGTTGAGCGATGAATTCTTCACAGGATGATCGATCACCTGTCCAAAAAAACAAGATATCGTCTATATAACGAAACCATTTCACCACGTTGTGCTTGAAGGTAGCGGTGAGTGCCACATGTGTCCCCTCCCACCAACCCAGAAAAAGGTTGGCATAGGAGGGGGCACAACGGGCACCCATCGCGGTCCCAGAAACCTGCTTGTAGAAAACACGATCAAAAACAAAAAAACTATTGTGTAGGACAAGTTGTAACAAATCCAAAAGAAAAGAATCATGCTTTCTGTCACCTGTGGACCGTCGATCAAAGAAGTAGGTGACTGCCTGAAGCCCCAAGTCATGTTCGATGCAGGTGTACAATGACTCGACGTCCATGGTGACCAATAAAGTACCAGCATTCAGTTCAACTTGTTCCAATTGGGTGATGAGATGTGAAGAGTCCCTGACGTAAGAGTCGAGAGCAAAAACATAAGGCTGCAAATAAAAATCCAGGTAAACACACACACGTTCATAAAGACCCCCTATGCCCGAAATTATTGGCCTACCAGGTGGGTCCACCAAGGACTTGTGCACCTTGGGGAGCATATAAAATGTGGGTGTGATGGGAAAACGTGTTGTATCTGTATCTGTAATGCTTTGTCTGTATATATACCCCCTTCACCCCCTGTTTGTCTTTTGCCACGTGATCCGGTACATTATATATATTTTGGGTAATGCATGTATGTGCAGCAGCCTATGTATGTAAACAAACTGCTTGATTTTCCGGTTTGCCTGGTCCTGTATGCAGAAAGGGTGCAGGCTTGCACATATTTTCATATCTCTCTGTCATTGGTACATTATATGGTTCTATATAGCATTACATGCTGCTTAATGGCCCTTTAGTGCCTGTAATATGACCATGGTTGCACCATATGATAAGATTTGGTGGGCTTTATATGGCAAAAGAAAAGAAAAAAAAAAAAAAAAAAGGTGATTCATTCCATGTTTTATTAACCACTGAGTTATATTTTGTTGATATTACATATTATTTGTATTGATCCATTTGTATTTTTGATTTTTGTTTCTTCTCCCAAATAATGTAAAACAATAGCCTATATGGCACCTGTGTTTAAATCTAAATATAGCTCGTGGGTGGTTGAATATGCGCAGTAACAACTTATCTTGGCATTCTGCTTGTTTTCGGCGTTTCAGCTTATTGCGCATGCGCCGGTTACGATATTTGCGCAACTAGTGGTATTCTTCACACTAGTTGGTGGAATATGTGTGGGGACCATCTATTTCAGCATCTGCTTATTGCGCACGCGCCGGCTACGATGCTTTACGCTGTTAGTATGATTATCTACGCCGCCTGCTATTTGATGTTGCTAACGCATGCGCATACTACATTTCCTGTGGCTCTTTCCCATTCACATGACTGTGATCACGTGGCAAAATGGCAGCTTCCATCGGGCGTCTTCCATTTCCACAGCAACCTCTCCTTGCCTCTTTCTCCACACGCTGGTAGGCAATTTAGTAATTATGTTCTAATTATGTTGTACTAAATAAAAAGGCACATTGCTTCCATCATTGCACATCTCCCCTGAGGAAGCTACACCTTGTTTGTAGCGATACGCGTGGGGCTTATACCTCACCCCTCCACTCCTTGCCTGCACCCCGTTGTGTGTCCATCCGTAGGTGGTATTGTATGGGCTATTTTTGCTTTAAATCATGCTTATTGGTGGCGATATTGCTGCATTGCCAAACCACCACGGCATCTACTGGGACTCTGATCTGTCTGATTGATTTTGCATTTTCCATCTGCTTATTTGGTGGTCCCAGTTTATGGACACTGTGTCTTTAATCATTGCATTATTATATGTTTGTGGGGTTGGGGCTCTTTGAGGGTGTGAGGTATTCTTTGGGTGTCAGACCATTGGCACTCTCAGTATGTGTGTTTCCCATAAGCTGTTTTGCTTTTTTAATTGATTTTAATCGGTTGTTGGTATTTGTGCCTATTTCTATAATAAAGATATTTTTGTATATTTATTCATTGTGGTGATCCCACTTTTTTCGCACATTCTTTTCTCTTGTTGATGCATACTAGTTTTCTAATGTGCTAAGTGGCTTTGATCCCCTCATATTGTTCATTAATCTGTTTTGGTGCCCTCCCCTCCCACTGTTGTACACAGTTTTAGCTGTGAAGGTCTTTCTCCTTCTTTCCTGGGAGTGTGGCACATGTGTTGTTGATTGTTGTATTTGCCTTTTGTACAGCATGGATTTAGAGGCTAGGGAGGCTGCTTGGAACAATCAGTCTGTTGATTTATTTGGGCCAGCTCCTGACGTGGTTGTTCAGGATTCTTTCCAGCAGCTCACTATTGAACTTACTAATTTGCATAAATCAGTCACCAAAATTTGGTGGAATATTAAGACTCTTGAGGAGTATTTGAAGATGGGGATTGTGCCCAGGGGTTTACGGGTGCAAATCTTTCCAGCATGGGAGCCCGATGGGGAGTTCAAGAGTATTTGGGAAGCTGGACTTTTAAAATGCTCAGCTATTATTCTCAACATGCTCATTGAGCATGATAGGGTTATCCTTAATAACATCAAGGATAAGATTAGAACCAGCGAATCCAAGCTTAAAACCTTTGACTTAAATGTGCAGGTTCTTCCCTTCCAACAACAACTTAAGGAATCTGTCGATAAGTATGAAAGGGATATTATCAAGGGCAAAAAACAAAAGTTTTTTAGGGATAAGAAAGATTTTGAGAATGGCTCCGCCTTCAGGTGGACACACCATGGCAACCAGAGGTCCCGGAGGCCTGGTGGAATGGGTCACATTCCTTCCAATATGTCATCTAGGGACTTGTCCTCCAGTGATTTTTTGTCCTCGGACACCAGCGATCGAGAAGGCCCACCCGACGAGGCAGACGCAAATCCAGCAAATCCATCAGGTGCTGTGTTGAACCAAACGAAACGCAAACAGTGGCTTCCATCGTCCAACAGGGTGACCAGGCACAATACCAGGAAGAAATAG
This sequence comes from Anomaloglossus baeobatrachus, assembly GCF_048569485.1. Classification (NCBI taxonomy): domain Eukaryota; kingdom Metazoa; phylum Chordata; class Amphibia; order Anura; family Aromobatidae; genus Anomaloglossus; species Anomaloglossus baeobatrachus. The sequence goes on from NC_134356.1 coordinate 592,698,652, forward strand.
TGATGGAATCAAGCACTTTGTGTGCTGACCCAGAGATTGATCCACAAGGTAACTTGCAGATCATTAATTTGACTGATTACCATTTGTCTGTTGATGAAGTCAGCCTTCTATCCAAAGGCCTTTCCTTTTCGCCCACTAAAGTGCTTGACAAATTTGAGCTCACCAAGGATGTATACCTCTTCTGCAGGCAATTGGTCTTCAAACTTTTATATCATCAACCAGGTGTCGTTGATACTCTACCTGCAGAGGATAGACAAGTCTTCCGTGATTTGCTGGATCTGTTGGAAGAAAGTGGGGACCTAGGAGGTAAGAAGATCCCGTTTACATCCCGCTTACCATCACAAGCCACACCCTCCTTCTCTCTGTTCCCAGCAGTACAAATTTTCTATGAGACAACATGTCGTGACATACAGAAACTTAAGATTGTTCCTTTCCAGCAGAACAATCTTACTGCTGCTGAACAGAGAGCCTTGTCTGATCTTAAAAAGAATAACACCTTCATTGTAAGAGAGGCTGATAAAGGAGGAAATGTGGTGTTGTGGCCTGTTGATCTATATACCAAGGAAGCCCATAGGCAGCTTAAGAACTCAACCTCCTATGCGGTTCTCCCTTCGGATCCCACTGATTCCTATAAAAAACGGTTGGACAGACTATTGGGTCGAGCTTTTGATTTGGGCATAATTTCTAAACGTGAAAGAGAATTTCTCACAACACGTTTTCCCATCACACCCACATTTTATATGCTCCCCAAGGTGCACAAGTCCTTGGTGGACCCACCTGGTAGGCCAATAATTTCGGGCATAGGGGGTCTTTATGAACGTGTGTGTGTTTACCTGGATTTTTATTTGCAGCCTTATGTTTTTGCTCTCGACTCTTACGTCAGGGACTCTTCACATCTCATCACCCAATTGGAACAAGTTGAACTGAATGCTGGTACTTTATTGGTCACCATGGACGTCGAGTCATTGTACACCTGCATCGAACATGACTTGGGGCTTCAGGCAGTCACCTACTTCTTTGATCGACGGTCCACAGGTGACAGAAAGCATGATTCTTTTCTTTTGGATTTGTTACAACTTGTCCTACACAATAGTTTTTTTGTTTTTGATCGTGTTTTCTACAAGCAGGTTTCTGGGACCGCGATGGGTGCCCGTTGTGCCCCCTCCTATGCCAACCTTTTTCTGGGTTGGTGGGAGGGGACACATGTGGCACTCACCGCCCCCTTCCAGCACAACGTGGTGAAATGGTTTCGTTATATAGACGATATCTTGTTTTTTTGGACAGGTGATCGATCATCCTGTGAAGAATTCATCGCTCAACTCAATGATAATCCATGGCACATTAGGCTCTCATCGAGTATTTCGACCATTTCTGTGGACTTTCTTGACTTGAAGATCTCCTTGGAAGGAAATCGTGTTGTTACCTCCCTGTTTCGGAAACAGACTGCGACCAATAGTGTATTACACTATTCATCTTTCCACCCCAGGCATGTGCGTGATGGCATACCCAGGGGTCAATTCCTCAGGGTACGCCGCAATTGTACTAATTCCATCACTTTCAGGAACGAAGCTCAGGCACTCACCACACGTTTTCTTCAAAGAGGCTATCCCCGCAAAGTGGTTACAAAGGCTTTTGAACATTCTGCCAATATTCCAAGGTCTGATACCTTTCGGGGCAAACAACGCAGTGAGCCTTGCACCATCAATCTCACCACTGCGTATAACAACCATTGGGATAAGATTTGGCGGATTTTGGAGAAGAATTGGGATATACTACTGAGCGAACCCAGGTTGGTTCCATTTATCAGTACCCGCCCTAAGCTTACCGCAAAACGGGCCAAGAATTTAAAAGATATCCTCTCCTCCAGCCATTTTCTTAGGCCTACCGTCTCCTTGGGTCGAGGGCACAGATTGATTGGCTCTTTTCCCTGTGGAGACTGTACTATTTGTCCCTTTATGGCTGCCAATAGACGCATTGAAATTTCCATCTTTCCAGGGTCCATAACGACTAAGATTTATTCCAATTGCCGGACGAGGAACGTGGTATATGTCTTCACATGTGGTTGTCCGAAACTATATGTGGGGCAGACCACTCAGGAGCTTCGACGGCGGATACAGCACCACTTCTCGGATATTGGACGAGCAAAGAAAGATCAGGCCCAAGGTAAGCCTATCACATCAGTGGCAAAACACTTTTTGGAAATGCATAATGGCTCACTACAGGGTGTCCGGATTTTGGTGTTGGAGTCCGTGCCCTCTAACATTCGTGGAGGTAGATTGTCGGATGAATTGTTGAGAAGAGAGGCAAGATGGATCTACCAATTACGGAGCCTTTCTCCTAACGGACTAAATGAGGAGCTTCTGTTCACAGGCTTCTACAAGAAATAAGAATGGCGTCTGTGATTTTTTCATGGACGGCACCGTGGACAAGGGGCCTTTTTATACATTATTCGATTATTGGGCCTTTGTCCACGTTGCCACATTGTTTTGCAGCATTGGTTCAACGCTCAGTTTGGGTTTCGGTGTTCTTTTCTGGCCTTCGGGTATGGCCCATCTCCACATGATTGGATGGGTTTCTCTGGTTATCTTATTCTATCCAGGGTGGTCGGGGCGTCTTTCTCTTTCTTTTTCTTCAAAAATTTTTTTGGGGGTTTCCATTGTTGGCCTCTTCTTGTTGTTTTCTTGTTCCAGCTCTACTAAATTATTCTTACATTCTATCCTAGTTGGCAGTTTTCCTGTTTAAAAATCGATAGGATGGATTGCTGGATCGCCTGCATCTTGACATTTCCATGGTTACAACGTTAAGAAGAAAGGAATTGGATTGAGTCTTCTTGTTTGACCTTCATATTTTTTTGTATATTTTTTTTTTTTTTTTTTTTTGTATTACTGTATCTGTAATGCTTTGTCTGTATATATACCCCCTTCACCCCCTGTTTGTCTTTTGCCACGTGATCCGGTACATTATATATATTTTGGGTAATGCATGTATGTGCAGCAGCCTATGTATGTAAACAAACTGCTTGATTTTCCGGTTTGCCTGGTCCTGTATGCAGAAAGGGTGCAGGCTTGCACATATTTTCATATCTCTCTGTCATTGGTACATTATATGGTTCTATATAGCATTACATGCTGCTTAATGGCCCTTTAGTGCCTGTAATATGACCATGGTTGCACCATATGATAAGATTTGGTGGGCTTTATATGGCAAAAGAAAAGAAAAAAAAAAAAAAAAAAAAAAAAAAAAGGTGATTCATTCCATGTTTTATTAACCACTGAGTTATATTTTGTTGATATTACATATTATTTGTATTGATCCATTTGTATTTTTGATTTTTGTTTCTTCTCCCAAATAATGTAAAACAATAGCCTATATGGCACCTGTGTTTAAATCTAAATATAGCTCGTGGGTGGTTGAATATGCGCAGTAACAACTTATCTTGGCATTCTGCTTGTTTTCGGCGTTTCAGCTTATTGCGCATGCGCCGGTTACGATATTTGCGCAACTAGTGGTATTCTTCACACTAGTTGGTGGAATATGTGTGGGGACCATCTATTTCAGCATCTGCTTATTGCGCACGCGCCGGCTACGATGCTTTACGCTGTTAGTATGATTATCTACGCCGCCTGCTATTTGATGTTGCTAACGCATGCGCATACTACATTTCCTGTGGCTCTTTCCCATTCACATGACTGTGATCACGTGGCAAAATGGCAGCTTCCATCGGGCGTCTTCCATTTCCACAGCAACCTCTCCTTGCCTCTTTCTCCACACGCTGGTAGGCAATTTAGTAATTATGTTCTAATTATGTTGTACTAAATAAAAAGGCACATTGCTTCCATCATTGCACATCTCCCCTGAGGAAGCTACACCTTGTTTGTAGCGATACGCGTGGGGCTTATACCTCACCCCTCCACTCCTTGCCTGCACCCCGTTGTGTGTCCATCCGTAGGTGGTATTGTATGGGCTATTTTTGCTTTAAATCATGCTTATTGGTGGCGATATTGCTGCATTGCCAAACCACCACGGCATCTACTGGGACTCTGATCTGTCTGATTGATTTTGCATTTTCCATCTGCTTATTTGGTGGTCCCAGTTTATGGACACTGTGTCTTTAATCATTGCATTATTATATGTTTGTGGGGTTGGGGCTCTTTGAGGGTGTGAGGTATTCTTTGGGTGTCAGACCATTGGCACTCTCAGTATGTGTGTTTCCCATAAGCTGTTTTGCTTTTTTAATTGATTTTAATCGGTTGTTGGTATTTGTGCCTATTTCTATAATAAAGATATTTTTGTATATTTATTCATTGTGGTGATCCCACTTTTTTCGCACATTCTTTTCTCTTGTTGATGCATACTAGTTTTCTAATGTGCTAAGTGGCTTTGATCCCCTCATATTGTTCATTAATCTGTTTTGGTGCCCTCCCCTCCCACTGTTGTACACAGGCAAGAAAAATGTCACTCTCGCATGACATACCGAATACCAAACTGTTTTCACATGTCCTATTCTCCTGGATGAAAATTGGTGTGCCTTCTTTACATCGCAGGTACTTGCAGCCACCACGGCAAAAAGTCTTTTACACAGCTCCCATCAAGTTCAGTGCTACTGTGGCGCCCTGGACAAGCCAGGACGTCACAGGTACAGGAACAACAAACCCACACCCCGGTTAGGAACACTAAAGTCACACACAAATCCTTGTTGCCTCCCTCCAGGGGCTGATGTCCACACCAGGTGGGGTGGAGCCAGGCGGTTGGCTCCACCCACCGAGGAGTTCACAGTCCTGGAGGCGGGAAAAGGAAGGGAGTGGAGCTGAGAACAGTTTGGAGAGTGAAGGTAGTGGAGGAGCTGACTGGCCGTGTCCGGGTACGTGGCCTGGGCACAGAAACAGCAAGGTTGGCGGACGGTGGTGACCGTCTGCAGGCGAGGCCGATTGCCGCACAACCGTAAGGACCGGGGACGGGCGGCGGCCCGCCGGTACCAGACCGGGGAGCGAAGAGAGGCCAGCACCATTCGGCAGGGCCTACGGACCCCGACCAGGCTTGGAGTCTCCGTTAAACCGGTCAAATCCGTCAGCGACGGGAACCTCCGGGGTTTCCCAGCAGTAAAGACCCGACTAAAGGCAACCGCTCAACCGTGAAGGGAAATACAGCTACCGCCACAGCTAGAGTTCCCAGGGCCAGCGCCTGCGGGCAAAAGGGGCTCCTCCGGCAAATATACCGCTGGGGAGCGGGTTACCGGTGGGAAGCCATCGGCACCGAGAACATAACACCAGTGCAGGGAGAGACAGTTACCGCCAACCTACCGGGAGTGACCGCCGCAGCCGTCTGTGGGACTCGTCCATCCAGCCGTTTGTTTTACCAGAGACTCCGTGTCTGTTACTGGCTGAGTAAGTACCACCGTGCCGCCTGGCACTGCGCTGCCCCTGCGACACCGCACCCGGCCAAGCCCCGCTATCCACCTTACAGCCAACAACTCCGGGCCCCGCGACTACCAAAATCCCCCTACCCACGGAGGGGAGAGAAAACATCCCAGCTGCTCCCTGTCATCGCTCCCGGAATCCCCGTACAGAGCAGCGGTGGTGCCTCAACCTCACCACACACCGTGGGTGGCGTCACAAACCGACATCCCAAACCCCAACAGACCACCCCTTTCACTCACGGGCGAGGAGCGCCGCTCGAGTCCCTGGATCCGGCCCACCGCTCGAGCCACCGAGCAGCAGCAGCCGGACCCGAGCCGCAAGCGCGGTCGAGCAGCACACCCCCCGCCCGCGACAACTTGGCGTCACGAACAGGATCTTACCGTTCTACCGTCTGGTAGAAGTGCGCCTTGTGTCCGGCGCAAAATTTTCAGAAGCCGCCATCTTGGGCGCGAAAAGTTTCCCGCTCAAGTGTCTTCCCGAGCAGTGGAGGTGCGAAAGCCGAAGCTCCGCCCCTGAAGAGGAGGTGCCGGAAAGAAACCAAGGGGGCACGGATGGCGTCTGGCCGCATGTAGACCGCGGTTATAAAAGCAGGGACGCCAGGACCCTGCGGCCATCTTTTGGTTCCTGGAAGAGGCTGCCGCAGCGATGCACCGTCCGACCAGCAACACCATAGCCCCCGCGCCCGGCACCGCGGCGTGGGTGGAAGTCCGGACCGCTCAGCTGCATAGCCGACTGCAGATCCGAGTGCAGCTCCTCTTGGAGAAGTGGGAGGCCGACATGGCGGATGTGGTGGCGGCCATACGGAGACGCGAGGCGGAGGAAGTTTTGGAAGAGCGGGTAAGCGACCCAAGCCCCTGTATCCCGATAGAGTCGGCCATCGTGGCTGAGGAGCCCGGTCTGCACCCGCTCGCCCTGCTGCCTCCCCCGCTGCCCGTATTGGCTGCCGCTGCCCCACCACTAGGCCCGCTACCACCGCAACCGGTAGCGGTACCCTGCCAATCCGCCCAGGCGGACCGACCTGCAGCCGAGGCCCGTGACCGTCCGGCACCGCTCCCCTGGAAGATACCAAAAGCCAAGCCCGTTAGCAGAGATGCCCCGGAGGCACACCCAGTGACCGTGCCTAGGCCCGAACCGACTCCGGCAGCTTGCCCCGTGCAGGAGGAGACGGAGGTCAAGCGGGAGAAGCTCCCTGTACCCATCCCCCACGCCTCGGCTGATGCTGCGCCGGGTCGTTGCTGCGAGGCAGCACCCCAGGCCATGAGACCGCGGGACCTCCCACCCCGAACGCCAGCCATGGGCAGCGTAAAAGAGGTCTCGCGGGGCCCGACCCGTGCGCAGGGGCCCGCAATAGCCCCTTACTGGGACAGAGAGCTGACACCGCTGGGCCAAGAAATCGCGGAGAGGGAGAAGAGGAAGGCGGAGCTGGTGGCCCGCACAATAAGGGAGAAGGAGAACCTCCGCAGGGCCACTTTCCGAGTGCGGGGCCCGAGGTATGAGGGGCAAGTGAGGAGGTTCGACGTCCGTAGGGGATGCGGCTTCATTTTCGAACCGGGCCTGGAGGCCGAAGTTTTTATAGCCCAGAGGGACGTAAATGACCACCTGCCGGAGGATCACCCAAGCCGCAACTTGCTCCCTGGCGACCTTGTCACCTATACCCGGCACTGCGGGGAAAGGGGCTTGTTTGCCCTGGACGCTAGGCTGAGAGGAGACCAGGAGCCTCAAGCACAGACCCAGCCCCCTCCCCCGCCAGGTGGAATGGATCTAGAGTGATGGCAGCGATCCTCCGCCGCAAGTGTCCCTGTTGGGACCACCAGCACCGTGTGATGTTCTTGTATGTTGTTGAACGTAACCGAATGATAAGAAGAAGTAATCAACCGAACTGTGACCAGATTAGCACCGAGATTGAACCGGCCGTTGCCGGCAACTAGTCCCCGTTGGGACCCCTTGCACCGTGCGTAAGGAACTGCTTACGGACAAGCCCGAGAACTTGCAGGGCAACCACAAACTGGTGGCATGTAAATAAAAATGTTGGCTTGTTACCGTGACCGCCTCCGGAGAGGCTGATTTGGGAGGATGGGCCTGGAGGAAAGGGATGGCCCAGGCCTGCCACTACCGTAACCGGTGGCAATCCTCCTCCCCATGGACGCGGGTCCCCTGAAAGAGACCGTACCCGCTCGGGCAATTTGGTTCTGGACTGGGGCAAGGGGTGCTGCCCACTTCTTAGGGGCAGTATCAGGGCCAGGTTGTTTGGGCGGGGGGAGAGCGGAAGCGGTTTGTTCAATAAAATTGACTACCGTTTAGTAACGTTAAAGCACCGTGCCGCTCGAGTCCCTGGATCCGGCCCACCGCTCGAGCCACCGAGCAGCAGCAGCAGCAGCTGGACCCGAGCCGCAAGCGCGGTCGAGCAGCGCACCCCCCCCGCCCGCGACACTACCTATATGAATCCATATAAACTTAGTTCCTTCCAATAGTGGCAGATAAAATAATTATACCCTTCAAGATGTTATAAATTGCGCTGTCCTATGTAATATGAAATAATCATCATAGAATTGTGTATAATACCTCTACAATATTACATTTAGACGAGCTCTCAGGGAGCTGTTCGCATTCTGAGCTTTGCTATAGGGCCCTATGATTTTGTGCACATCCCTGCTATGTAAATCACATATTTGGAAAGGAAGCTGGAGAACGTAAATGTGAGTGCATTGTTCTTCTCTGAGTACCTACTGATGCCAAGTTTTCTGAATCTCAGGGAACACACAGTAGAGACTGAATACGCATTGTCCTACCCTGCGGGGACCGGTAGAATGGGTGGACAGGAGGACAGGACCTTCTCATTCAATTGGGAATAAACATAAGAGTATTTAGCGAGCAGGTGTTTATCAATGTGGAGAATCCTCGGCTGCTTTCAGCGCAATGCCAATGATCTATACTTATAATCAGCATTTGATTCACATTACAAACAGTGGCAGCGCTCACCTCTCATCCTGTGTCTCTCTACATAATTAGCGTACCAGCGACTATAGGATATCATTATGAAGAGTCCTCAAATGACGGTCTGGACATCAAGCGGTGAGGGAGAACGTTATTAGATTTAAAGCATCTCTGCAATATAAAGTATAATATCAATGTGTAAACAGTGTCAGACTGTGATATCGGGGACCCAGTGATCGAATAGATGGAAATATTATATTATACGCATTCCCATATTTACCTATGCTTCTATATAATGACAAATAGGGTAGTTTGTAGATGAGTGATGAGATGCTGCCTTTGTATGTACAGAATGAATGAAATGTCAACTACTGTTCATATAGGGAAGTGGTGGGTCCACCAGGGAATACACCTATTCTCCAATTGGTAAGTCTGAGCCTATACTGTATGTAACTACTATTTTTAATAAGGATTAAGGAATTGTGGGTTTCTTAGGACAACTTTTAGTTTAGTGTAAGTGTGCACAATATTTTGTGTCCGAGGGCCATATTGTCAGATTGAATCAATCCCAAGAACAGTAATAAAAGTTTAAAGGGAATCTGTCTTCTGTATTTAACTCTATAATGTATTAACAATGCTGCACCAACCTCCTGGTAATTTTTTCTATCGTCCCTTAAAGGGGTTGTCCACTACTTTGACATTGGTGGCCTATCCTTAGGATAGGTTAGCAATGTCTGATTGGCTAGGGTCTGACACGCCGCACCCCTGCTGATCAGCTGACCTTGGTCCCACCGGTTGGAGCAGGTGGCTGGAAATGCTCAGTTCCGGCGCTGCTTCATCTTCTGATAGCGGCCGGGTAGTACACATCCGCCTTCCATTCTAATTCTTACCTGGAGTGATGAACTCCTCTGCACTCCTGACGTCAGCACTCGTCACTGACTTCCATTGTCCACCGTGTTCACAAGCGAAGTATTGTGGGAGCCTGTGACATCACTGCTAGTCACAGTCTCGGGCTGCTCGCGACACTTGATGTGAGAAAGCAGTGAACATGGAAGTCAGTGACGAGCGCTGACGTCAGGAGTGCATCTCAGATCATCACAGCAGGTAATGAACTTTGCTAACCTCCTAATGTCGGTGCTCGTCATCCCCGCAGCTGCTGACACTGCTGTGCTAGCAAATGCTGACATGCTGCAGTGTGAGCAGCTACGGAGCTGGCAGGTTGCAGGACTCAGACTGCAGGGGCACCCGACGGAGGTCCCATTGACTTGTATTGTGTCACGGTCCGCAATTACGGAACAGAATAGGGCATGTTTTATAATGACGGAGTGGACATACTTCATCCGATCTGTTTTTTTGTAGGAACTGAGCTTCCGTGTGCCATCCGATCCTCCTCAAAAGACATTGAAAAGATGGTCCTGTCAGTAGGTCCGCAAAAAATCAGGAACTGAACAGGACAAACGGAACCACCCTCTTCTTGATACAGATTCACACAGGTCAGTATGTTATGCTGTGAACCTTGCACCCGGACTACTTGCTGTGATCCCTTACAGGGGCATCTCTTGGAGCTACTACCCTCTTTTTGTATTTCAGCTATCTCTCTCTAAGGGTACCTTCTCACTTAGCGATGCAGCAGCGATCCGACCAGCGATCTGACCTGGTCAGGATCGCTGCTGCATCGCTACATGGTCGCTGGTGAGCTGTCAAACAGGCAGATCTCACCAGCGACCAGTGAACAGCCCCCAGCCAGCAGCGACGTGCAAGCGACGCTGCGCTTGCACGGAGCCGCCGTCTGGAAGCTGCGGAGACTGGTAACTAAGGTAAACATCGGGTATGGTTACCCGATATTTACATTAGTTACCAGCGCACACCGCTTAGCTGTGTGTGCAGGGAGCAGGGAGCCGCGCACACTGAGCGCTGGCTCCTTGCTCTCCTAGCTGCTGTACACATCGGGTTAATTAACCCGATGTGTAATGCAGCTACATGTGCAGAGAGCAAGGAGCCGCGCACACTGCTTAGCGCTGGCTCCTTGCTCTCCTAGCTGCTGTACACATCGGGTTAATTAACCCGATGTGTACAGCAGCTACATGTGCAGAGAGCCGGAGCCGGCAGCACAGGCAGCGTGAGAGCTGCGGAGGCTGGTAACTAAGGTAAATATCGGGTAACCACCTTGGTTACCCGATGTTTATCTTGGTTACAAGCTTACCTCAGCTGTCAGACGCCGGCTCCTGCTCCCTGCTCGCTTCATTTGTCGCTCTCTCGCTGTCACACACAGCGATCTGTGTGTCACAGCGGGAGAGCGCCTTTGAAGAAAACGAACCAGGGCTGTGTGTAACGAGCAGCGATCTCGCAGCAGGGGCCAGATCGCTGCTCAGTGTCACACACAGCGAGATCGCTAATGAGGTCACTGCTGCGTCACAAAAAGCGTGACTCAGCAGCGATCTCGGCAGCGAGCTCGCTGTGTGTGAAGCACCCCTAACAGGTATCACGGTCACCCACTTGCCGGTGTAGTAGGACTCTGTCGCCACTAAAGGTTTTTTTGTAGGACTTGCCCATTTTTCCAGAAACACACACTCAACACTTGTCTTCTCTCCAAAGGTGTCTCCTTAACTGCCCTAAATCAGGAACCCTTTCACACACTGGTCACTATCACCCTCTCCACTATGGACTGGCCCTCGGTTAACCCTGTAATGTGTGGCTAACATGACATGCAGACTAGGAAGATAAAACATGTAAAACCTCTGGCATTAAACACAAGTAACAACAGCCTGTCCCCTCCTAACATTTACATAGGTCGCTTTGTCTTATATTACTTTTTGCTTGAAGGTCAGACATCATTCAGTGCAGAAAATTTGCAATAATAGAAGACATCTGGACGTAAGCAAATACTTTTTTACAGCATAGCATACATAACATTACCGACATTACTGTCACTATCCTAATCCCTTGTTATGAATTATTGGTTTCTAAAGAAGCAGAGGAATATTAGGGAATGCAGCGTAGGTTTCGAGAGCAATTCTTCATGCACAAAAAAAGCTAAAAGATTTTATCAAGAAATTACTTGATATGGGAAGGCGCCATGGCCTCTAGCGTAACAGGTTTCCACTCGATTTCACTGGTTACAGGTATAATTACCAACTTTTAGAAATTCTCCACCGGGAGAATCGGAAGCGTAGACAACACTGGCCACCGAATATATCAAGCATACATGCACCCCTCTTGCAACCCATGCCTGACTCACGCTCGTTCCATGCCATGAGTATGCTTTTCGTAGTCCTGGCCTGCCAAGAGCAAATATCTTTTTCACAGCATAGCATACATAGCATTACCAACATTACTGTCACTGTCTAATCTCCCTGTTATGAATTATTGCTTTCTCAAGTAGAGGAATATTAGAGAATGCAGGGTGGGTTTTGAGAGCAATTTTTTATGCACATTAAAATGCTAAAAGACTTTATGAAAAAATTAGTTTAGGAAGTAGGAAAGCACACATGGCCCCCGTGAAACAGGTTTCTGGCGACATCAATGATTACAGCCATACTTGAAAACTTTTAGAAACTCTCCTCTGTGAGAACTAGAAGCAGGTATAAAGCTAGAAACCAACTATATAAAGGGTTGGTCCACTACTCAGCGTTGTGGCCACACATCGATGTAAAGCTCATAAAGAAGACTTTTTTCAAATACCTTGTTTAGTCAATTGTGCCTCTAAGTGGTGCTATTGCGGTCCGCTCATACCCCATGAAGTGACCTTCGGGCTCCATAACCTCTGAGATCTGGTGATGTCACGTCAACTTCCAATTGACCTGACATCACTGTGGCCGGCCCCAGTATCCCTGAGTGACTGGGCTGTGGGCGGTCACGTGATGGAGAGGAGCGGACCGCAATAGTGCCGCATAGAGGCACAATTGACTAAAGAAGGTATCTGAAAAATCCTTCTTTGTGAGGTTTAGATCAATGTGTGGTCACAATGCTGAGTAGTGAACCACATCTTTAAAGAAGTTGTCCAGTTACCAAAACTGATTTTTTTTTCTGATAAATCTTGCTATTATGTGCCTCTCCACACATCTATTATGTTTTTTCAGCTATATTACCTTTTATTGTGCACTAGCAGCACATCCTCATTGCTGGCTCCAGCTCTGATGGGGTTAATCTCTCTTCTGACTTCCTGGGTTCAGTTCCTACAACTCCCATAATTCTTTGTGGCTCTAGGGCTGTGCCTAAATTATCTAACACACCCACTGTGTCTAACACACCCACTCTGCTCTCCACCCAAAGTGTCCTCCCTGCCTCTTCCCTGTGGATGCACTGACCGCAATCACACAGACAGCAGCAGCTCTGCACAGCCAGGGGAAGAAAGCTGCTATCTTCTGCTTGTTCTCATATAGCTCATAGTCTGTGTGTGCCTGTGTGTGTGTGTGTGTGTGTGTATATACAGTGTGTGGTGTGTGTCGGTGTGTGGTGTGTTTTGTGTATATATAGTGTGTGTGGTGTGTGTTGTGTGTATATACAGTGTGTGTGTGTGTACAGAAATGATGATTAGCCGGCGCAACATGTGAAAAAAATAATTGGGGAAAAAAAATGAAGGGGTGATGAGATTGCTTTTTTTCCCTCTTGCCTAGTCTGTGTGTCGTCCGTATCATCCGGGTGGCATGCATTTTGCCGGCTACTTTCACATCAGCGGTTTTTTGCCTGTAGGCAAACAACCGCAAACCACAAATGACTGGATCCTGTGGATTAAATGTGCAGCGCATGCAACCGTTATTTTACCGGATCCTTCTGCAGCGGGACACAGAATTTATTGGCCGGCACTGGAGTCAGCTGACTCCTGATCTCACAACCCGCACACACTGCAATAGCTGCAGGTGGGTTCATTCACATGACCGTTCCGTTTGTCCTGTCAGTTCCTGTTTTTTTTGCAGACCCACGGACAGGACCATCTCTTCAATGTCTTTTGTGTAGGATCGGATGGCACACGGTAGCACCTCCATGTGCATCCGATCCTACAAAAAAAACCACATCGGATTCCGTATGTCCGCTCCGTTATTATGGAACATGTCCTATTCTGCTCTGTAAGTACAAAAAACAAACAAAACCGCTCACCACTGCAGAGACAAGCCTGAATATATCCTCCTGTTAGTCCCCTTTGGTCCGGCACGGATTACGGCAGCAAGCCGAGAAGATAATAGAAGAAAGCAGTGGAAAAATCCAGCTGGACTCCAAAGGGATAAATAAAAATGCTTCTTTATTTATATCAACTCGATTAAAAATATATATCCATTTCTCAAGTAAAGACACCGGCTTGTTCACACTGATGCATGGCAGATGTATACTACAAAAGTATACATCTGCCATGCATCAGTGTGAACAAGCCGGTGTCTTTACTTGAGAAATGGATATATATATTTTTAATCGAGTTGATATAAATAAAGAAGCATTTTTATTTATCCCTTTGGAGTCCAGCTGGATTTTTCCACTGCTTTCTTCTATTCTGCTCTGTAATAACGAACCGTGACTCAATACAAGTCAATGGGCCCGCAAAATTCCCGGAAGCAACACGGAAGCACTTCCGTGTGACTTCCGTTGGGTGCCCGTGCAGTCTGTGTCCAGCTCCAGCCCCAGCCCCGTGGCTGCCCGCACAGCAGTGTCAGCAGCTGCCCGCACTGCAGTGTCAGCAGCCGCGGGGATGACAAGCGCTACTGTCAGGAGGTTAGTAAGTTCATTAACTGCGGTGATGAAGTCCTGCACTCTTGACATCAGTGTTCGTCACTGCCTTCTATGCCCGCCGCTTGTTACATCACCTCTCGCTGTCGACCTGAGACTGTGACTAGTGTTGACGTCACGGGCTGCTCGCGATACTTGGTTTGTGAAGGCGGCGGTCATTGAACTCAGTGACAGCGCTGCTGTCAGGAGTTCAGCGATCATCGCAGGTAATGTACCTCGCTAACCTCCTGACAGCAGCACTCGTCGTGCCCTGCAGTGACCTGGGCTGACCTATTGATGCTAGCTCAGGTCACTGCACGGCTCTCCCAGCCAATAGGGAACATTCTGTTCTTGATTGACTGGGACATTGACTATGGTATGGATCGTCGTGGGACCCCCTTGGATTACAGCAGACCTGGATTTGTTTTTCTTTTTAATAAATTGGTGAAAGAGGGAATGTGTTGGGGAGTGTTTTTTCAAATAAAAATGTGTTGTCTATTTTTTTTTATTACTGACTGGGTTGGTGATGTCGGGTATCTGATACACGCCTGACATCACTAACCCCAGGGCTTGATGCCAGATGACATTACACATCTGGTATCAACCCCATATATTACCCCGTTTGCTACCGCAGCAGGGCAACGGGATGAGCTGGGGAGAAGCACCAGGATTGGCGCATCTAATGGATGCGCCACTTCTGGGGCGGCTGCAGCCTGCTATTTTTAGGCTGGGGAGTGTCCAATAACGGTGGACCTCCCTAGTCTGAGAATACCAGACCACAGCTGTCCGCTTTACCTTGGCTGGTGATCCAATTTGGGGGGGGACTCCGTGTTTTTTGTTTTAAATTATTTATTTAATTTAAAATAATAGCGTGGGGTGCCCTCTGTTTTGGATTACCAGCCAAGGTGAAGTTGCCAGCTGTGGTTTGCAGGCTGCAGCCGCTTGCTTTACCCTAGCTGGCTACAAAAGATAGGAGGACCTATTCTGTCTCTTCCTGGTAGCAATGAATCCAACCGCTCTAATTATCAGTCCCTTAGATAACTTTATGGTTTTACTCACTCAACCGGCTTCCACAGATAGTTCAACTCAGCCCAACGATGACTTGTAGAAAGACAAAGAGAAACGCTGTAGTTTTCTTCTAGAATCTTGTATTAAGTACAAAGTAAAGGCAGGTGAAAAGGAATAATCTGTACAGGGTTGCAGACATGTCTCTTCAGCAATGGTTCCTCTAGACTAAACTGAAGGAGAAGGGAGGAGCTTTCTATACAGAAGCCAACTAAGTGAGGTACATAGGGACAAACTTCATACAGTCTAATCTACCTAGTAACAATAAAGGAATTTCCTGAGGAAAAATATGCAATGCAACAATTATATACAACAGGTTGTTCCCATTCATGGGACACAACACTCCCCGTCTGAAATCATATGATTTCACAAGTCCTTCTACAACGTAAGGAGTCGATCCTGTCCCTCTGTGACGGGGTATGCGACAGAGCAGTGAGGGACGCCAGGCCAAGGAACAATCCAAAGGGCTTTATTGGAATCACAAAGATAAAGCAGCAAACATAAATATAAATCCTTCAAATCTGCAAGGAGTCCACAACAGTGAGAACAAAAGATCCAGGGGCACCGCCTGGTATTCCGATGCCAGGGGAATTAGGGCAATGGTCCTTATATGAGTTCCTTGGGTCCAACAGGTGAACGACAAAACACAATCCCACGTGGCCGCGGATCTCCAGTCTGTAACAGTCCACACACACAGACCCCAGGATCCAGCCTCAGCTTTGGATCCTAGTCCTACTCCAGCCGAGCTCCAACTAACTGAACTAACATGTTCTTCTCTCCTGGGATCAGCCCCTTAGTTGGGCACACCTCCCCCTGGCCATTTGATGCATGAATGGACTTTAGACTGCTGGCTCTGTTCTGTTTACCAAGTTGTAGATTGGAGAAGTCCCATGCTGAGAAGAACAATATACATATGCAACCCCCACCAAATCAATGACAATAGCTACTGCTGAAGCCTGAGTGCAATATGATACAGGCTAGGGGGAAGGTATGGTCACTTACATCCCAAGACATAGTATTACAGCAAATACAGTGAGAAGGTAAAATACATCACATGGCATCTTATACAAAAATATGGGATGGAGAAAACTACATACATCATGACAATTCCTTCCCCTCCCAACTTGTGTACGTACTAGGGACCTCTACAGGTCCCTAGTTAAGTACACGCAGGCATGGCTGACAGGACTCAAGGCTCCTCTTGCCTGGACAGTCCATCTGCATTTTGGGTGTTGGCTCCAGGTTCTTTAGTGTATGATGAAGATGTAGGGTTGAATGTTCGGGTCCAGTTTATATCCTCCTTCACTTAAACTCTGCTTCCTGCACCCACAAATCGGCATTGTATATCTCCCACATCATTGCCTAGGAGTATGTCTGCAGGAAGGCCACTCATCACACCGATTATGCATTGTTTTGCCCCAAAGCCATAATCCAGGGTCACACTCGCTCTTGGAATGTATCTTTGAGTACCTCCAGCCAATTCAATGGCAATTCCTGGTCCCTGTTGAATTGCTTCTGGTTGAATTACTCGGGGATCTGCGATGGTGAGAAAAGCCCCAGTGTCACGAAAGCCAACAACTTTTTGGCCATCCAGCACAACCTCCTGTACATGTTTATGCTGAAGATCATAAGAACGCGTGGCTGTGGCTCGCACTCCATAGACTCCTGGTAGGGAAGTCAACATATCAGGGTCACTTGGCAAATCATCAGGGCCTGAATCCAGCTCTTCTCCTGCTGAAGGTGTCTGTAGATAATGGACAGGCAACGGTGGTCTGCAGCTGTTCTGCCTCTGAACACCTGGACAGTGAACTTGCAGATGACCAGGCTGCCCACATTGATAACATCTGCGCTGCATCTCACTCCTTCCAGTTTGCCTTCTGGAGAAGTAGGTAGGAGACCTTGGTGACTGATAGGGAGGTGCAGGTGCTGGAGGTGGTTGTCGATTTGGAGGATGACTCCACTGGATAGATGGGCATGTGGCCCGCAGATGTCCGGGATGCCCACAGCTATAACATCTCCGCTCTTCTACTTTCTCTCCTCGTCGTATTCCAAAAAATGTGGTAGAAACAACTGGAGGCACGTACACACGGGTATCCACATGAGGTGGTGATCTAGGTCCAGGAACATTGGACACTGAAGGACAAGGAACCTCTGGTGTTGGGGAGCTGGTCATTTTTGCTCCCTCTGCTAGCAGCTTCTTCCATTGAGGCTTGATGGTGAGAGCCTCATCAGCTAGAGCTGCAGCTTCCTCCACAGTGGCTGGTCTCCTTTCACGCACCCATTCCCGGATCTCAGCGGGGCACTTGAAGTAAAACTGCTCTTTTAGGAGGACCTGGAGGACGGTCTCCAAGGTTAAGGCCTCCTCTGCCTCCAGCCAACGATGCCACAGATGTTTGAGTTTGTGGGCATACATATTGAAGGACACTTCCTCATCACATGCTAAAGTACGGAACTGAGTCCTGTAAGTGTCTGGCGTTACAGCATAATGTTCTAGAATAGTCTGTTTAATATCCGCATACTCACAGTTCCACCGAGGGTCCATAGCTCTATAGGCTGCAGCAGCTCCACCCTCTAAGAGCCCAACCAGATGCCGGACTCGCTCCCTTTCTGGGACTTCCATTAATCGACACTGATGCTCAAAGTCCTGGAAGAAGCCCTCAATGTCACCAGCAGCCTCATTAAACTGCTTGAAGTCTTTGCGGGACACCCTGGGAAGTTCCCTCATGGGTGCTGGGGTTACAGTCTGTCTGGAACCTCTCGCGGCTTCCACAGCGAGCTGCTTATCCAGCAATGCCATCTCCTCCATCCTGCGCTCCTTCTCTTTAGCTCCACGCATGACCTCCATCTTATATTCTATGGCGGTCTCCTCTCCCAGCAAGGCCATCTCCTCCTCGTACCACACAACCCATTGACTTTTTTGGGTATTTACCTCCGGCTCCCGTCTTCGCTCCCCTTGCTGTGGAAATTGTTCCTCGGTGCCATCTTGCAGGCAAGCGTTTTCCAATGCCTCAATTAGTTGCTCCTTAGATAGTCCTTTGTAGCCGACACCTAATTCATGGGCCTTTGTTTGTAGGCTCACCACAGTCCAGTTCCTGTATCCTGAGGTTCTGGTTTCAGACGTTGATTGGCCGTTGTCCTCCATTTCTTCTGCTCTGATCCCGCCGCTGCCACCAGTTTGTGACGGGGTATGCGACAGAGCAGTGAGGGACGCCAGGCCAAGGAACAATCCAAAGGGCTTTATTGGAATCACAAAGATAAAGCAGCAAACATAAATATAAATCCTTCAAATCTGCAAGGAGTCCACAACAGTGAGAACAAAAGATCCAGGGGCACCGCCTGGTATTCCGATGCCAGGGGAATTAGGGCAATGATCCTTATATGAGTTCCTTGAGTTCAACAGGTGAACGACAAAACAAAATCCCACGTGGCCGCGGATCTCCAGTCTGTAACAGTCCACACACACAGACCCCAGGATCCAGCCTCAGCTATGGATCCTAGTCCTACTCCAGCCGAGCTCCAACTAACTGAACTAACATGTTCTTCTCTCCTGGGATCAGCCCCTTAGTTGGGCACACCTCCCCCTGGCCATTTGATGCATGAATGGACTTTAGACTGCTGGCTCTGTTCTGTTTACCAAGTTGTAGATTGGAGAAGTCCCATGCTGAGAAGAACAATATACATATGCAACCCCCACCAAATCAATGACAATAGCTACTGCTGAAGCCTGAGTGCAATATGATACAGGCTAGGGGGAAGGTATGGTCACTTACATCCCAAGACATAGTATTACAGCAAATACAGTGAGAAGGTAAAATACATCACATGGCATCTTATACAAAAATATGGGATGGAGAAAACTACATACATCATGACACCCTCGATGTCACGAAACCTGTAACGAGAAAAGAGACAAACAAAAAATGCAACAGTAATGCACTGAATTCAAGTCCATGCTTGGTTGATGACGCATTGTCCTTGCGTAAAAATGTAAAAGTAGAAAAATGTAAAAAATGAATCCAAGTTCAACAAACCCATCTTCAGATTGGGCAAGCCGCAAACATGCCAACTCTTCCTCCAACCCAATAATCCAACGGTAAGGTTTTAATCCAAAGGAAAAGTTCAAGGTTCAATTGGACACGGACAGTTGTGTCTCCGTACAGCAGGGGAAAGGAAAGGTACGCTCCTCGCCGTGTCCAACGACAAAATTAGTTCATGTAACGTCCTCCTTTGGTAAAAGTAGCACAAGTTCGGTGACTGGACGAATCACATACATGTGCCAGCCGTGGCACGTTGAAGACTTGTAGTCGGTGAAACAGTGAGTGATGTGAATAAGACAAGCTACGGCTCGTACCGCAGATGACCAACTTGTGAAGCGCTCGAAGCGATGAGGTCTCAACTTCTGTTTTGATGTCACTGAAGTGTAGCAAGCGGAGACGATTGGTCTAATTTCCTTGTCGGATTCTGGTTCCACCAGCTCGTACATGTTGCCGGCGTAGTTATCGCAGGTCTCCTCGTATAAGATACTTGGAGGTGTCAGCCACATGTCACCGAGTTTGGACGCAGCAGTGAGTCTCGTTCCTTGGTCAGCTGGGTTTTGTTCGGTGGGAATGTGGTGCCACTGTTCGGCATGATCTGTCGAGGATATTGCGCGTAAACTCGACAAAGTGTTTCTCCATCTCTGGTTGTCTTTTCAAGGTGCATTTTAGAGACGAGAACCTTGCGGTTGCTTGCTGGGAGTTGTTTGGCAACCTTGGCCTTGGAGACCGAAAGGGTAATGGGGCTACCCAAGTGTTAGTCATTTTGAGAGAACTCTTTATCCATAATCTTTATGAATTCTTTGTCTTCTCTCATCGGAGCCAATTTGTTGTCTTCGTTTGTAGACTCGAACGCTGTTGACCCGAAGTAGTCATCCCAGAGATGGTATGCGTCCGCGCAGTCGGGAGGCTGCTGTCGCCACCTGGTGTCGCTCAGCCTCTCTTTCACCCCGTAGTGATGCGGACATGGTTGAAAGTGAGTGCCGCGACCGTTTGGGAGGATGTGCGTCTTGTAGGAGGAGATCGCGTCGGGACTCTTCATTTTGCCTACGCAGACGTTTCCTATGATCACCCAGCCTAAGTCGTAGCGCTGAGCGAATGGCGCATCGTGTGGCCCGTTGATGTGTTGGCGTACTTTGTGTAGCCGAAGGATGTCCCTTCCAATCAGAATCAGGATTTTTGCACTATGATCAAGAGGTGGGATCTTGCTGGCAATAGTTCTCAGGTGAGGGTGGTGAAGAGCTGCCTCTGGTGTTGGAATCTCTTCCCGGTTAGCCGGTATCTGGTTGCACTCGATGAGTGTCGGTAGAGGTATCTCTACGGTATTTTCAAGAGATGTTACCACGAGACCACTGGCTCTTCTTCCGCAAGCTTCTGAGATGCCGCTGCACGTACCTAGTGTGTAAGGGTAGGCATTTCCTTTTTAAGCCGAACAAGTCGAAGAGTTCAGACCTGGCAAGTGACCTGTTACTCTGGTCGTCCAGGATGCTGTACACCTTCACGGCCCTTTCTGGGTGACCTTTGGGATATACCCTTACTAGGCATATTTTCGCACAAGACTTGTCCCAGAGATCTTCTCCGCAGACTGCGGTGCACGAGGAGGATACTGTGAGGTGGTTTGCAGCTTGGTCTGTACTCTCCCCGCCATGACTTGTGGTAGGAGAAGGTGTAGGTGCAGGATCAGGCTCAGATGGGTGCAGCGCTTGTACGTGATCTGTGCTTTCACACTCCATGCACTTAATTGTAACCTTACAGTCCTTGGCAAGGTGTTCTGTAGAGGCACAACACCTGAAACATACCCCAAACCCTTTCAAGAGTTCCTTTCGTTCTTGAAGGGGTTTCTTCCTGAAGCAAATGCACTTCTTCAGGGGGTGTGGCAGTTTGTGAATAGGACATTGGCGGTTCGGATTTTCCGCCTTCCCGCCTTCAGTGCCATTGTCTGGTGCTGACGGTGTAGGTGGTAGAACATCGGTCTTTTTGACTGATACTGGGCCCCTACATTTCCTGTCATTTTGATGAGGGCTCTCATATCTGGGAGCCGGTGAAGTGGAGCCGGTGGGTTCTCCACAGGTGAAGCTGGGGTCTGCCTTACGTTCCGCGATGCCGTTGATGAACTCGCAGAAGTAGGAGAATGGAGGGAAGGACACTTGGTGCTCTTTTTTATAGTTTGTTCCTACCGTGGTCCACCTTTCCTGCACGTTGTAAGGTAACTTGGCGACTATGGGTTTCACCCCACGAGCAGTGTCCAGGTAGCTGAGGCCAGGTAGGTGTGTGTCTGTTTTGGCCAGCTGGAGCTCGGACAGCAGGTCGCTGAGTTCCTGGTACTTTGAAGCATCCTTGCCAGATGTTTTGGGAAGGTCGTATAGTTGTTTCAGCAATGCATCTTCAATTGCTTCAGGACTGCCGAAGCCTTTTTCTAGTCTGTCCCATGCGGTTGCGAGACCAGTTGTTGGGTCGCTGATGTAGACGGATCTGAGTCTCTTGATTCTCTCAGTAGACCGTGGCCCTAGCCACCTGATTAGCAAGTCCAGCTCTTCAGTAGCCGTAATGCCAAGGTCACGCGTTGCGGTTTTGAAGGCACACTTCCACCCTCTGTAGTTTTCGGGCTGGTCGTCATACTTTGTGAGACCGGTGTTGGTGAGTTCTCGGCGGATCATGTACCTCGCAAAGTCGGACATGTCTGATCTTTCCGACGTTGGGGGATATTTGCTAACTGCGTGGTGCTGGTTGCGTGATTCGTAGCTTCGTGGTTCGGGAACATGGGAAAGTACCGAGTGGCGTGGGCGTTTAGACCAGTGATCGGTTTGGTGTGTACAATCTCTGTTGTATACGGGGCTGGAACTACATACCGTGTTTTTCCAAAAATAAGACACTGTCTTATATTTTTTTTGCCCCCCAAAAAAGCGCTAGGGCTTATTTTTGGAGGAGGTCTTATTCTTGGAGAAACACGGTTGGGGGTAAGTTTACTCCCCAAAAAAGCAGACCCCCCCCCCACTTCCCAGGAGACTCATACTCACCAGACCAGGACGTCTGCGTGGTTCCCAGGTCCTCCTGTGATCTCCGGTCAGTGCTGCACGCCGTCCTACCCTGCTGCTAGCTGACACGCTGACATACACAGAAGATCCCAGACACACACAGCAGATCACAGATATACACAGCAGATCACAGATATACACAGCAGATCACACACAGCAGATTTTAGGCACACACAGCCATCACAGATACATACAGCCGTTCACAGATACACACACAGCAGATCGCAGATATACACAGCAGATCACACACAGCCATCAAAGATACACACATCCGATCGCAGACACACACAGCAGATCACAGATATACACAGCAGATCGCAGATATACACAGCAGATCACACACATCCGATCGCAGGCACACACATCCGATCGCAGACACACACAGCCGATCACAGACACACACAGCCGATCACAGACACACACAGCCGATCGCAGGCACGCACAGCCATCACAGATAGACACATCCGATCGCAGGCACACACAGCCGATCACAGATACACACATCCGAACGCAGACACACAGCCGATCACAGAAAAACACAGCCGATTGCAGACACACACACACACAGCCGATTGCAGACACACACACACACACAGCCGATTGCAGACACACACACACACACACACACACATCACATTCACATCCAGCACTTACGGCAGCAGAGAATGAAGCAAGTCACGTGTCCGGCCGCAGGTCCTGTTCATCGCCCTGCACCGCACTGCCTCTCAGATTCTCCCGGCGAGAAGAGATTGGTGTCACTGGATGAGGTGAGTGTGTATGCGATCCGATGTGTGTGCGATCCGATGTTTGTGTGTGTGTGTGATTTGTTGTTTGCGTGTGAGCCGATGTTTGTGTGTGCGATCTGATTATGTGTGCGATCTGACTGTGTGTGCGATCCGATGTTTGTGTGTGAGATCTGGTGTGTGTGTGAGATCTGATTGTGTGTGTGTGTGTGTGTGCTGATGTGTGCGGGTTTGTGATCACTGCAGGTCCTCTGCTCGGCGTCTGGTGAGTGTAATTGCCGGGTACCGCTGTGTATAATGAAGTGTCCTGCAGTATCTGTAACTTTTTTAGCTGCACGGACACTTCATTATTGATCCGGGACTAGGGCTTATTTTCGGGGAAGGGCTTATATTTAAGCCTTTCTCCGAAAATGCTGAAAATCCCTGCTAGGTCTTATTTTTGGGGGAGGTCTTATTTTTGGAAAAACACGGTAGTTGTTGGGAGTGTAGCGCCTTGCCGGCATGTTAGGTTGCATGTAGACATGAGCATACGGAGGTTGCTGATGCGCAGGGTGTGGCTGTGCATTGGAATATAAAGCTGGTTCAGGCTGGAAAGTCTGAGGTGCATTGGACTGACCTGGAAGGCTGGAAGCTGTAGGTGGATCAGTGTCTTGAGTCTCTGGAGGAGTGTTAGCACTGACGGGAATGTTGATGGTCATTGGCAGTTCGTCGGCTTGGCTCAGCACGTAATCTCTTGTACGCTTAAGTGAGTCTTCTGTGTCGAGATCACACAAACTGGCGCTGCCTTCTTGACTCCCACCCAGAGCTTCCTCAAAGACTTTTAGCCTTGCCATGGCCGCCACATGTTCACATTCCTTCTGAAGGGCTTCAATTTCTGCTTCCTTGCGTGCAGATTCTGCAATTGTCTCTGCTTCTCTGCGTGCAGATTCTGCTTTCATCTCTGCTTCTCTGCGTGCAGATTCTGCTTTCATCTCTGCTTCTCTCTGGGCGAAGATGGCTTGTACTTTCGTTGTTTCTACTTCTGCGCGCGCCTTTATGAGCTGCTCGCTGAGGGTTGAGTACCTTGATGAGCCTGATTTGAGTGAGTGCCTTGAGCTCTTAACGGACCTGGATTTGTAAGATGCCGCTCCTGATATTTGCGCCATTTTTGGTTCAGTCCCGCTCACAATGTCGCGCACGGTGCGGTCTCGTTCAGCATTAAGCTGTTGGAAGTCCTGTAGTTCTTTTTGAGACTCGGACGTATTTGATCTCAGCAGGGTAGAGGAATATTTTTTACAAATCTCTTTGTAGGACTGGTATGCTGAGTACAGTTGATCCAGGGCTCCCTCTGGTGGTAGCTCATGAGCACCAGGCGCAGATAAAACAGTCACTTGTTTTTGCACTCTTAGCTTATGGGGGATTCTAGGCTTATAGCTGCACACAGTTCTGATAACAGGTTAATACTTTACAGGGCACTTTCTCTGAAGCTGCTATAAAATGTTATGCTGTGGCTTGTTATCAGCCCCTTGGGGTAATCCTTTCTCTGGATTGTATGCAGTATAGCACTCCTGGAAACAGGTTCTTTACTGATATATGTAAACTAATCCCGGTAACAGCTAGTCCTTTTCACTATTCTGTCTCTTCCTGGTAGCAATGAATCCAACCGCTCTAATTATCAGTCCCTTAGATAACTGTATGGTTTTACTCACTCAACCGGCTTCCACAGATAGTTCAACTTAGCCCAACGATGACTTGTAGAAAGACAAAGAGAAACACTGTAGTTTTCTTCTAGAATCTTGTATTAAGTACAAAGTAAAGGCAGGTGAAAAGGAATAATCTGTACAGGGTTGCAGACATGTCTCTTCAGCAATGGTTCCTCTAGACTAAACTGAAGGAGAAGGGAGGAGCTTTCTATACAGAAGCCAACTAAGGGAGGTACATAGGGACAAACTTCATACAGTCTAATCTACCTAGTAACAATAAAGGAATTTCCTGATAGGAGGAAAAATATGCAATGCAAGAATTATATATAACAGGTTGTTCCCATTCATGGGACACAACAGGACCGCATGTCATTTTTTTATTATTATTTATTTATTTTTTGGCTAAATACAAGGCTAAGCACCTTAGTGCCACATGAAAGTCACAAAAGGGTGCCAGCTTAGAATATGCAGGGAGGTGGGACATTATATATGTCTTTCTCATCTATCTATCTATCTATCTATCTATCTATCCCTCCATTCATTCATCCCTCTATCGCTCTCTCTATATCTATCTATCCATCTCTATATCTACCCATCTATTTATCTTGCTGCTTCAGTTTTTTGCGGTACGCAAAAAAAAAGGAAGGCACACGGATGTCACATGGATGCCACACAGATGCTATAAAATAAAACATAATAAAACAATAAAAAAAAAAATCACATAACCCTAAAAAAATGGGGTAAAAAAAAAGTGTGGGCTCCCGCTGCATTTTCTATTGCTGAGGGTAACCCAAGCAGCTACTGGCTGCTAACCCCCGCTGCTTAGTGTTACCTTCACTGGCAATGGAAAATCCAGGGAAGCTTTTTTTTTTTTTTTAGATATAAAGGTTTTTGCCTAAAAACTGTTTTAAAAAATTACGTGGGCTTTGCCATATTTTTTGTACGCTAGCCAGGTACAGCAGGCAGGTATGGGCTGCCCCCAACCCTCAGCTGCCTATTTGTACCCGGCTGGGAACCAAAAATATAGGGAAGCCCGTATTTTTTAATTATTTCACTTATTTCATGAAATAATTAAAAAACAAATGACGTGGGCTTCGCCATATTTTTGTGTCCAGCCAGGTACAACTAGACAGCTGGGGATGTGAATCCGCAGCACAGGTTAGCCCGAGGTTTCTGGGCGTCTCTGCAGCGAATTGCAGTCCACAGCCGCCCCAGAAAATGGCGCATTCATAGAAGCGCCATCTTCTGGCGCTGTATCCAACTCCTCCAGTGGCCCTGGTGGCAGGTGGCACACTGGGTAATAAGGGGTTAATGCCAGCTATGTTTTACCAGCTGGTATAAAGCCTGAGATTCTTAATGTCAGGCCAAACTTGACCCGGCCATTAAGAATCTGCAATAAAGGGTTAAAAAAAAAAAAAGACATCACACAGAGAAAAATACTTCATTAGAAATAAATACACATACTCAGTAGGGACTCCATGTTTATTACTCCCTCTCACCCCTCCACGATCAAGAGATTTCTGTACTGACCATGCCAGGAGAAAGCGAGGGAAAAGAGAGAGAGCAAGGGAAAAGTGGAGGGGAGGGGGGGAACAGGGGAGGGGGGGAACAGGGGAGGGGGAGAAGAGAGAGGGGTGAGAGAAGAGAGAGGGAAAAGAGAGCGAGAGGGAAAAGAGAGAGAGCGAGAGGGAAAAGAGAGAGAGCGAGAGGGAAAAGAGAGAGAGCGAGAGGGAAAAGAGAGAGAGCGAGAGGGAAAAGAGAGAGAGCGAGAGGGAAAAGAGAGAGAGCGAGAGGGAAAAGAGAGCGAGCGAGAGGGAAAAGCGAGAGAGAGCAAGAGGGAAAAGAGAAAGCGAGAGGGAAAAGAGAGAGCGAGAGGGAAAAGAGAGAGAGAGCGAGAGGGAAAAGAGAGAGAGAGCAAGAGGGAAAAGAGAGAGAGGGAGGGAAAAGAGAGAGAGGGAGGGAAAAGAGAGAGGGAGGGAAAAGAGAGAGCGAGAGGGAAAAGAGAGAGAGCGAGAGGGAAAAGAGAGAGCGAGAGGGGAAAGAGAGAGAGCGAGAGGGGAAAGAGAGAGTGAGGGAAAAGATGGGGGGAGGGGGGGCAGGGGAGGGGGAGAAGAGAGAGGGGTGAGAGGAGAGAGGGAAAAGAGAGAGTGAGAGGGAAAAGAGAGAGTGAGAGGGAAAAGAGAGAGAGTGAGAGGGAAAAGAGAGAGAGTGAGAGGGAAAAGAGAGAGAGTGAGAGGGAAAAGAGAGAGAGTGAGAGGGAAAAGAGAGAGAGCGAGAGGAAAAAGAGAGGGAAAAGAGAGAGGGAGAGGGAAAAGAGAGAGAGGGAGAGGGAGAAGAGAGAGAGGGAGAGGGAAAAGAGAGAGGGAGAGGGAAAAGAGAGAGAGGGAGAGGGAAAAGAGAGAGGGAGAGGGAAAAGAGAGAGCGAGATGGAAAAGAGAGAGAGAGCGAGATGGAAAAGAGAGAGGGAAAAGAGAGAGCGAGAGGGAAAAGAGAGAGCGAGAGGGAAAAGAGAGAGGGTGAGGGAAAAGAGAGAGGGTGAGGGAAAAGAGAGAGGGTGAGGGAAAAGAGAGAGGGTGAGGGAAAAGAGAGAGCGAGAGGGAAAAAGAGCGAGAGGGAAAAAGAGCGAGAGGGAAAAAGAGCGAGAGGGAAAAGAGAGAGCGAGAGGGAAAAGAGAGAGCGAGAGGGAAAAGAGAGAGCGAGAGGGAAAAGAGAGAGCGGGAAAAGAGGGGGGGCAAGGAGAGAGGGATAAGAGGGAGGCAGAGAAGAGGGGGAAGAGGGGAGGGGGAGAAAAGAGGGGTGGGAGAAGAGAGTGGGGTGGGAGAAGAGAGAGGGTGGGAGAGGTGCTCTGTCACCAACTTGCTCCACTCTGTGACTTGTGGTGCAGGTGACCAAGTGGAGACAGTTGGTCCCATGCAGCAGGAGAGGTGACAGAGCAGAGCGGTGACATGCTGTGCTCTGACACATGTGGTGCTGCATGGGACCAACTTGTCAGTGTCTTGCTGCGTCCTGTAGTGCTGGTGGGAGAGCACACATGATCACACTGCCCGACACCGCCCGCTCTCCTGACATCGCAGCAGAGCGGGCGAGTGGAGAATGTGATAAGATACTTACATGACAGGGGGGATTTCAGCTGAAGAACCCCCCATGAACTCACACAGGCAACCTGTGCCTCACCATCTGCCGGACGCTAAGCCGTCTTCACCGCTCCACACTGTGCCATCATCCGGATCCTCCCCTTGATGCTGGGCTGTGACGAGCGGTAGTTACCGCCCACAGCCCAGTCAATCAGTGTGAGTGGCGCCAGCATCCTCTGACGTACCCGTCTAGTTTGAGAGTCTGCAATTGACGGGACGTAAGAGGATACTAGTGGCCGCAGCACCAGGGGGTCATGTGACAGGCACTGAGCGTGCAGGATAGCGCCGCCCAGTGCCAGAACTGGAAATAGAAGCCAATGAAGAAAAGACCTATAATGGTAAGTGGAACTCATAGAGAAAATAAAAAAAATGGGTGAACCACCCCTTTAAATCTTACATGCACCAATTTTGCAAGTCATGCTTGTTCTCACGCTCATCCCATCTCATGAGTTTGCTTTTTGCAGGTCATGCCCCTTTATGTGCCCCATCGCTGTACATCTAAATTCCGAACCCAGTCTGATTCTACTTGTACCCCAGTCCCATGCACATGAAAAATCATTCAGGGAACATTACTTTTCAAGAGGCTCCTGCATTGTCCAGAAATTTTCCAATTTTTCCATGAGTTCCAGAAATTGAGGGTGAGTTGGCAGGTGTGGTTACATGAGCTAATGTGAAGCTTGTGAGCCAGATTACAAAACCTGTAATGGTATCCATCAACCAGCCAGTGTCTAAAATAATTTTTAGTCCCCCAATGGCACCAAGGCTTTAGTGTGACTTTTGAGTTTTCACCCCTAATTCTGCACCCCAGAGAAGATAACAATTTATATGTGGCATCGGCTATGGTTGAACTGCAGAAAACTACAATTCCGAATGTGCCTTGTGTCGCGGGCGGAGGAGGGGACGCTGCGCTCTCCCACTGCTCAGGTCCGGCTGCCGCTGCTGCTGCGGCTGCTGCTGCTCGGTGGTGGCTCGAGCGGTGGGCCGGATCCCGGGGACTCGAGCAGCGTTCCTCGCCTGTGAGTGAAAAGGGGATTTTGATTGTGGGGGTTTTGATTATTGTCCGTGACGCCACCCACGGTTGTGGTGAAGTTAGTGACACCACCGCTGCTCTGGACAGGGATCCCGGGAGCGATGACAGGGAGCAGCCTGGATGGGGTAGGGATGGATGGCAGGCAGGTTACGGGGCCTGGTGAGGTGTAGGGTCGCGGGGGCAGCGCTGTGCTGCACGGCACGGGGTACTCACTCAGCCAGTAACACACACGGAGTCTCTGATGAAACAAACGGCTGGATGGACGGGTCCCATAGGCGGCTGCGGTGTTTTTCCCCTGACTCCAGGTTGGTAATGTAAGTCCTTTCCTGCACCTTCCGTACGCTCCTCCTGCGCTCCGGTTTCCAGCTGGCTCCCCGGTTCAGTACCGGTGGGCCACCACCCAGCCCCGGCTACCTCCGGTTCCACCAGACTGTCTTCCCACCTCACACAGACGGCCACTACCGTCTGCCTCTCTGCTGCACGAGGGCCCTAGGCTCCAACCTAGGCCCCAGTCTGCGTCTGCCTCTCTGCAGACCTCCTCTCTCTTCCTCTCCTAGACTTGTCTGGACCTGCTTCCTGCCTCAGGCCAGCCAAACTCCTCGGTGGGCATCTCCATCTCCTGACTCCGCCCACCTGGTGTGTCTGTCTGAGCCCGAGGAAGAAACCAGGTCTCAATGGGGATGTCTGCTGTGAACTGCTGGGGGTGTGTAGGTGTTGTTCTCTGTGGCCCCTGGCTTGTCCAGGGCGCCACATTTGCAAATCCGGGGAAGGAGGAGCAGCCGAAGAGACTAAGACGGATTGGTGGAACATGGGGAAGAAGAGGAAAGGCGGGGTTTGTACTGTCGGATGTGAGGAGCTTCAGCCATCTTGCAGGGGCGAAGCTGACACTCTGTTTGATGAGAGTCTGAGTTCTGAAGCTGCAGGATGTACTATTGGTAGGAACTGCTGTCGCGGGCGGAGGGGACGCGCTCGCCACGCTCGGGTCCGGGGCTGCTGCTGCTGCTCGGTGGCTCAAGCGGTGGACCGGACCCGGGGACTCGAGCAGAGCTCCTCACCCGTGAGTGAAAAGGGGGTGGTATGTTTAGGGAGATTGTTCGTGACGCCACCCACGGGACGTGGTGATGATGGCACCACCGCTGCTGGTAACGGGGATCCCGGGAGAGATCGTGGGGTGCAGATGGGATGTTGTCCCCTCCGTGGGTAGGGGGGTTGGTGATCCCGGGACCCGGTGGTGTAACGGGGAGGCTGGATGGCTGGGGTACAGGGACTGCTCGGCGCGGTGCCGGACGGCACTGGTGTACTCACTCAGACAATCACTGACAGAGTCTCTGGTAAACCAAAACGGCCGGATGGACAGGTCCCGCAGCCGGCTGCAGTGTTGTTGTTGTGCTCTCCCCGGACGGCTGATGGTGGCTGTCTTTCCCTGCACCTTTTAGAATGTTCTGACTCCTGTGGTTGCCCACTGGTAGTCCGCTTCCCGGCGTATAGGTGCCGTAGGAGCCCGTTTTGCCCGCAGGCGCTGGCCCTTGGATCTCTAGCCTGTGGCGGTGGCTGTATATCCTCTCTGGGTGGACTGTTGCCTTCAATCTGGACTTGGTTGTTAGGAAACCCCTGGGGTTCCTGTCACATTTGGATTTGACTATTGACGGCGGCTCCAAGTCTGGTCGGGGTCCGATGGCAATGCCTGTGTGCTTAGTTTTACTCCGTTCCCCGGTACGGGACCGGCGGGCCGACGCCCGACCTGGTCCTTACGGCTCTGCAGAGTTCCACCAACTCCTGAAGACGGCCACCACCGTCTGCCAACCTTGCTGTCAGTGCCTGGGCTCCTACCTAGACACCTCAAGTGTTTACTCCTCTCACTTTCACTTCCAAAACTGATCTGACACTTTTCCCGCCTCCAGGCCTGTGAACTCCTCGGTGGGTGGGGCCAACCGCCTGGCCCCGCCCCACCTGGTGTGAACATCAGACCCTGGAGGGAGGCAACAAGGGTTTTTGATTGACTGTTGTAACTGCCTAGGGTGGGGGGGTGTATGTTGGTATGTATGTGACTACCTGGCTAGTCCAGGGCGTCACACTGCCATCCTCCGGATTTCCCACTCAGAAGAAGGATTTTGCCTGATGTACCCACCCCCTCCAAACCATTGGATCCAGAAGCTCTAGTGTGGGATAGTCTGAGAGAACAGACCTGCTGCAGACAGAAGTGAGTAGGACATTGCTGTGACTTGTAGTTCTACAGTCTGAGAAGTGTGCTGGAGCAAATTCAAGGCCTTGCTAAAGAGGACTTTTGATTGTACTATCTGGGAGTTTGTATAGGACTAGCCCTGGGGGAATACTGCCTTCATTGCCTTAAGTGCACCAACATACAGCAAGCGCGCCAACATGTGCGGCATCTGGGACTCCAATTTGGAATTTGGGACTGTGTCATTTGCGAGGCTGCAGCTGTTAGTAGGTAAATTGTAATTAGTCAGCACAGTGTGTGTTGTAGGTTAAAGAGGAAGCATTGCCACTAACTTTCAGGTCTATTGCAAAGCACCACAGTAGAATACTGCATGAGGCTTTGTGTGCACGTTGCGTAATTTCATGCGTTTATGCGTTTACGCTGCATATTGCACTGCAATGTAAATGCATGTGTCCTGCGTCCCCAGCACAATCTATGAAGATTGTACATAATCCATCCGCACGTTGCATTTGAGAGCGCAGCGATTTGCATGCTGAAATTTTGATCCAAATCGCTGCGTTCAAAAAAGTAACATGTCACTTCTTTCATGCGCTTTGGATGCAGGTCCCGCTTTGTCTATGGGAGAGGCAGCATCCAGAGTGCATGAAATCGGCATCTATTCTGCAGACACACTGCATCCATTAGGCAGTGTTTCTGCAGCAATTTGAAGTGCACATGTATGGCGCCCCTGAGGCTTCCGTCGCCACAGAGACATTGCACCTCAGCCAGAGGTGTGATGTCCCATCCTAGGTAAGAACGAGGGTACATACCGGTTCACAGGCAAATCTACACAAACACTCATTGTTAGGCACATACAGGGACCAGAGATAGTGGCAGCTACCCCCGTGCTGTAGTCAGGGGGGCCGTAAGACCCATCTCTCCTCCCATGGGGTGGAGGCCTAGCAACAAGGAAAGTGGGAGGAGCCAACTAGAAAGGGAGAGTAGAAACAGGAAATTCAAGTTCAGACAGTGTGAGAGGGAGAAGGAGAGGGAGGTAGTTACCTCAGTAGGGTGCAGAGAAAGTGACAGAGAGAGAAGGTTCCTTGTGGAGATCCTGGGGCCCGGCTAGGCCCAGGTGACACCCCAGACAGAGAAGAGAGGATCCCAGGGCCACGGAAGGGCATATTTGCTCGTGGCCTGCTCCACAGGAAGATCGGGTGGAGAAGTCTGGCTGCATTCGGGGACGGTCCCCAAACAGAGGGAAGAAAGACATTTCCTCATAAAGTAACACCGAAGGCCCAGGGTGGTTGCAAGTGCCCAGGGCCACCACCTGCCATAGATCCCCTGGGAAGAGGTCAAGATTCCTGTAAGGCAAGTCCTCTTGACCAGATTCTGGGCAAAGGCCGAGACTAGTTCATCTACCAAAGTCGAGGCTAAGAAGTCAGCCAAGGAAAGAGACTTAAAAGTGGTGCACCGGTATTAACTCTTAAGAATTACCTGGGATCGGCGGAGGCACCGGATAGTGAATTCCAGCACTCCAACGGCAACCAGTCTGCTGCTGCCCTGGCCACAGTGAGTAAAGACCTTGAAATTGCAACTCCTGGTGTCGCCTCCCTTTTGTTCTACACCGCACCACCATTTCATAGACTTTCATAAGCACCAACGGTTGCCCCGGGGTACCGCTCCACCTGTGGGGAGCAGAACCAACCCAGCTGCCATTACATCAGCCCCGGAGGCCCTATCCAGCAGCGGCAGCTCCATAGCCGCAATCCACAGGTGGCGTCACGAATATATATTTCCACAAACTTTATTATTTATCAGCACCCCTCCATACCGCCACTTTAATTGACTCCACCAGGGTCACGTAGTCGGGCCCCGCCACCGCTGACTATCCTGGACTAGTCCGGCCCGACACCGAGTCACCTAAGGCCCTGTGGTGGGCAAGTCACATGCACTGCCAAATCGCTGCAGATTTTTCAGCATGGACACTACGCAACGTGTGCACATAGCCTAACATTACCTGTTGTTCACTGTTACTTGCTGTTTCTTTTTGCAATTTCTGGTTCTCATCCTCCTGCAAATAAACCTGTTAAGATTCGTAACCTCAGTTATTGTGAGTGTGTACGGCGCATGGGCAGGGGTTTCCCGAGTCGAACCCTAGCAGAAGACAAAGACCCTTCTGCATTACCTAGAGCTTCTAGCAAGATTTGGGTGTAGGCACTGCGTCATATCAAGGTGAGAACTACTGAACACCCTGCCCTGGCAGCAGATTAAAGGGGTGTTACATATATAACTATATAATAGGACAAGGCCTTATTCACATATTGCAGAATATACGCACTAAGAATTTGGTCACAAATCTGCACGAAAGGCATAAATAACCCAATATGGTATTTGGATTTGGCTGCAGATTTCACCCTACTCTATTACAAAACATTGAACAAGGTGATTAAAATCTGCAATGAAAATCCACA
This sequence comes from Anomaloglossus baeobatrachus, assembly GCF_048569485.1. Classification (NCBI taxonomy): domain Eukaryota; kingdom Metazoa; phylum Chordata; class Amphibia; order Anura; family Aromobatidae; genus Anomaloglossus; species Anomaloglossus baeobatrachus. Next base: position 592,732,055 of record NC_134356.1, read on the forward strand.
AACGAATGAGCTCTCTACAAATCTGCAATCAACACCATGCCCTCAGTTTTATACAAAGTGCGAATGAGACTTTGGAGTCTCCATTTGCTAGTATTGTAATGTAAATGGCTCCATATTTTTTGTACAGAATTTGCACCAAAAACCCACAGAAAATCCTAAATCAGAGAGCCAGAAAATTGGCATAAAACACTTTCGCTTAACTTGTGATTGCACTTTTATTTTCTACTGTTGATGTTTTTATACCAATTTCAAGCAGCTCAGTCAAAATGGGTGGAGCAGGGTGGAACAGGGCTTGGCTACCGCAACCTGTCAAATTCATGGAAAGAGGCTGCATTTCTTACTTAAGAAATTTTACTCCACTTCCTAAGTGGAGAAACATTCCTAGCGCTGCACACAGAGGCGCACACCACTGATAAGATGCACTGAATTAATTTCCTGGGCGTACGACTCTTATGAATTTGGCACATCTTTGTGTGACGCAGCTGGACTAGTCAGGGCGTCACAGGGGACTGCGCGCTCTTTATTCTTAGTGCAGGACTCAACCCCTCTTGGTTTCGGGTTCCCAACTTGCAGCACTACCTCCATCAGCATCCAAAAATCCCAATCACACCTCGCACCACACCCTGTCAGGCACACCAGTTGGCTGCTAAGCTGGAATAGGGCCGCCCACCTAGGGGTCAGGCAGGGAAGTGGGAGGTGACAAGTCAGTTCTGTGGTAGCCCTCGAGCAGTGAGGAGCTAGCAGGGAGCGTGTGGCTCCCAGTGAGAAGATTGGGTTGTAGACAGTGGTTTGGACCCGGAGGATTCGGAGACCCGGTCGCGGGATATTGGGAGTAGGTGCCTGGCTTAATCTCGGAGGACGGTCAGCAGCAAGTACAATAGCCGGTATGGGACCGAAAGCACGTCGGGGTACTGGACCATAGGTCGGGGAGAGGCTTCAAGCAACCCAGCAATTAACCTGCGGAGGATAGGGGCTTTATGGCCTGTCCCCATGAAGCTCAGAGATCGGGGGCACTAGCGCAACGAGGGGGATAGGGCTTTCCAACCAAAGCAGCCCACTGAAATCCCAAGCGTAAGCTCCTGAGAGCACAGCTCCTTCACATAAAAAGTGGGGAGCGGGGCCCGGACAGCTTCAAGCTTACGGGCCACTTGGAATCTGTGCACGGAGGCAGGCTCTGGACCATCAGGCAGTACTGCAGGGTTCAGAGACCCGGACAAGCTCCCCCAAGAGGGCGGCAGCAGCACCCAGAGACTTGGTTTACTACGTTGTCAGTGTCTGCTTTCCTTCTGAGTGAGTACACCCCTGCTCCAAGCGAGCCTGCGCTCCCCTGCAAAACTCCCATCATGCAGAGTCCCGGGGCCTTCCCTACCCGTGGGGTTTAACGTCATCTGGCTGCCCCCATTCCATCACCCCGGGTACTCCCAATGGTAGCGGCGGTACTCCCCATTACCGCACACCACGGGTGGCGTCACAAATAGAGATGAGCGAACCGGTCGCGGTTCGGCTCGAGTTCGGTTCGCCGAACGGAGGTCTCGTTCGAGTTCGGTTCGGCGAACCACTCGAACCGCATAGGAAACAATGGGAGGCAATCACAAACACATAAAAACACCCTCAAAGGTGTCCAAAAGGTGACAAACAACTCACAACACAACACAAACACATGGGAAAGTGACAAGGACATATACTCATGCAAAAACAAGAGCTGGACAAGGAAAAAGAGGAGGAGACACAGATATATGAGTATATGCAAGGAAACATCGATGCCATTACTGTGCAACTTGAGCCCTGCTCATTTTAGGCTTCCAATCTGGATAAATTGCCTGAGCTCGCCACGTACGCCTTGGGGATCTTGTCATGTCCTGCAGCCAGCGTTCTCTCGGAACCTGTCTTCAGTGCTGCTGGGGGTCTGCTAGCAGATAAGCACACGCGTCTGTCCACTGACAATGTGGACATGGCTCTCAGAGGACTTTTCTATCCCTGGGTCATCCAGGGGAGGCGAAAGGCACGCGTATTTTTGAGAGTGCTTCATGCAAAGCATCTTTTTCATTTTGAAAAGGGGGATCAACTGATGCCAGTCAAGTGGGGTGTGTGTGGCCCAATTAGTGGAAACGAGGGAGACTGTGGTTGGAGTCCAATCGCTGTTTTTTACAGGATTTTCAAAGTGCATGACATGCCTAAGAGGTTTAGTTTCGGCATCTCAAACTTGTTGGCTACAGAAAGGCTGCCTTTACACCCTTTTGTCACCGAGGATTTTCGAGACCTTATGCCCATTGCAGTGCCCCAAGAGCCAATGGCCATTTGCCACTCCTTCTCCAAGAAAGGGGTGCCCGCGCTAACACAGCAGGTCGCACACAACATCACCGCTTCCTTGAGAAACTCTGTGTGTGACAGGGTGCATTTCACCACAGATACTTGGAACAGTAAGCATGGACAGGGGCGTTACATGTCGCTGACTGGGCACTGGGTAACTATGGTGATAGATGGAGAAGTGTCTGCTGTACAAGTCTTTCCGTCCCCACGAGTTGTGTGTTTAAATCCTTCCTCTGTATGTACAAGTTCCTCCACTGCTTCTGCCTCATCAACCTCGTGTTGTTCCTGCACCTCAGCCCAAACCCTGTGTGGTCAGGCCACCCTTCCTTGTAACTGCGCCCAAGGAATCCCACACACCTCCTTACTATGCTGGCAGCAGAGCTCAAGGCCATCCGGCGGTCAAATGTTTACTTTGAAATGTAGGGGAAATGTGAGACACCGCTGAGGAGTTGTGGACGGTTAGCTCTGTAGAGTGAGACCGAGTTTCATCAATGGTTGTCTCCACTCAACCAGCAGCCAGGGAATGCCGGGTGCGACAATGATGCTAAACAGTCTGCGGCCCTTCTTCAGGGCAATGTGACACACGTGCCTTGTATGGCTCACGTGTTGAATCCGAATCTCCAGCAATTTTTAAAACACTATCCCGGCCTACATGTCCTTCTGTCAAGGGCACGGTGTAACGCCTGCCTGGATCGACACACTCAGACGGGCTGTAAAGGATAGGCTAGAGGGAACCCACTCACCAAGCTGGACCCCCAGAACCCTGAAACCCTTTAATCCCTATACAGTGATGTTGAATGACACAGGGCCCAAGTTGATCAATACCTGTGGAAGGCTGCAGTTCCAGAGAATAGTAGTCATGCAGGGTCAAAACATTAATTGAGGAAGAGGAACAGAATGGGAGGGACAGGACTTAATCAGAAAACAAGCATAGGTGAAATGCAAATCGGCCAACGAGGTACCTAAACAGCAAGCAGGAAAAGTAGTCAGGTAACAAGCACACAAACTCATAAAACTAAACTGGGGGTAACAGTAACCAGAGGTTCATAGCTATGTCTGGCAGTGGTCTTCAGACAGGAGGGGCCTAAAAAGGGGTGTTGTGTCTTCCCATTGGTTGTAGCTGAATGATGGTACTTCATCTGTGAGATACCCACCATCTGCATTCAGCCTGTGGTTCTGCATCTGTCAAGGTAACGCATCCCAGTAGGTGAGCATAACCTGCGTCCACCTGCACCGCTGGCGTCGACTCCTCTCCCATCATCAGCACTATGCATGAAAGGAACACGTTGTCACCTTGCGACAGGAGTACAAATTGACGTAGCGGACTACGGTGGTGACTTAAGAGCCGTGTGCGGCAATGATGCAAACATGGCAGTGTGCCTTCGTCAGGCCCATGTGACACATGTGACTTGTATGGCTCACGTGTTTAATCTGATTCTCCAGCAATTTTTAAAACAACATCCCAGCCTACATGGCCTTGTACAGCGGGCACGCTCACTATGTGCTCACTTCCATCGTTCGCACCCAGTAGCTCAACAACTTTCATCGCTCCTGAAGTCTTAAGGTCTGGCGGTTAAACGTCAGAAATGCGATGTTTAATTTTAATCTGCACATGTTGCAGCGTCTGTGGCAGCACCGCAGAGCCCAGCTGAAATACGTTATGACGTATACCCTGGGCTAACTTGATCCAGAGGTGGTGCAGATCACGCTGCTGGAGTGGTGTCAGATCAAGGACATATGCACCGTTCTACACAGTTTACAAATGTCGACGCAGATGTTTAACACTGGCGATGACATTCTCAGCGTGACAATTTTGGTCATCTACATGATGGAACACACTCTAAGTATTATTCGGAGTCAGGTGTTGGTCCAAGAGGAAGGGAGGAAGTACTGGAGGAGTCATATGCGGAAGGGATAACAAGATCTACAAGGTCCAGACGGTCAGCGGCACCTTGGCGGCAGTCATGGTACGGTGGGGGAGAGGGATTTTCAAGGGAGCATAGTATCAGCAAAACAGTTGAGGAAGGTGCAGGAGCCCAGGAAGAAATGGAGGACAAACTGGCGATTGGAATGGAAGACTCAGCAGATTAGTGAGAGCTTGCTCACATTTCGGTTGTGCGAGGTTGTGGGGAGAGGGCAGAGGAAGGAGGCACGATTCTCACCTCTCCGCCACCAACACACCAAGGACTTGGTCCTCCTGGATGCTCAAGACACATGAGCGCCTTCTTGCTGCACTACCTACAACATGACCCTCGGATTGTACGAATTCCAAGTCATGCTGACTACTTGGTTGCCACACTGTTAGATCCCCGGTACAACACAAAATTTTGCGAAATAACTCCTACCATAGAAAGGGACGCACGTATGCAGGAGTATCAGCAGAAGGTGGTACGCAATCTTACATCTGCTTTTCCAATAAACACCAGTGCTGCACAGAGTGAATCTCAACGCTTTTTCATCGATAGGAGGAAATGGTCTTACTTGTCCACATCTGAGGGACCGAGGGCTGGCTGCTGTGCTGAGACGGCGTCGAGTACGGTGTCTCTGCAGAGTTGCATTTTTGGTCATATACAAACTGAGTTGAAAAAGGACAGATGCTGGTGGAAAGGGGAACAGGTGTGTTGGAAAGCGTTAAAAGTTTGTGTCCATGGGTTTGGTGGTTAAGCAACATTAACATTTGCTGAAGAAACAACATCTAGTATGGTGGGACTGGCAGATTTGGATGAGGTGGTATATACTATGTTACCGCTATATCAAAAATATTAAGAAGAAAAGAAAGAGAAAGGTAGATATCCCAATCGCCATTCGGTGTCCACCATGCTCACAGATGGAAAAGGAGAGGTTGGCAACTGGAAGGTTAGGTGGAGGATACAGAGCAGGTTGACTCTCAAACAAATAGTAGCCTGAACCGAGTTAGACGCAACTCAGATCTGGAGACTTGGAGCCCCGTTAGCGTGACAGGGTCCACATGACCACCCAGTCCCGGAACTCCCTGTTAACAACACAGGGGCCATTGGTTACGCAGTCCGTGTGCGTAGGGGACACACCTGTGGACAGCAGGCGCATCAGCAGCAGCAGGCCTGTTTATGCCACTGGGCTGCACTTGCAGGACTGGTAGGACAGGAGCTGTTCTTAACCGTTCTGCGTTACCAACTGTGGTGGCGGCCTGCATCGATGACCTATCCCTGCTTACCTCTGGCCTAAAGCCGCAATGGGTTCAACACATGGAGGTGTGCTCTTTTTCGGAGCATAATAGAAGACTGGGCACCTCGTTGTTGGCTCCAGCCCCTTTTATAACCTGGGTCCGCTCGCAACCAGGTTGGACCACAATGCACCTCCTGGAGACAAAAGCAGAGTGACACATCATGAGTGGCATAACTAGCGTCCTATTTTGAACCGCCACTTGAATGATGACCTCATGGCTGCCACAACCAAAACACCTCAACAGTCATCGCCTGACAAACAACAATGAGGTGACAAGTCATAGGGGCGGCCCTCTGCAAGCCTGTTAGGAGTGGCCTGGCCAAATTGTCAGGACACCTGATGCCCTGTGGTCTATATGGGCTCCCCACATCAGGGGCAGGGCCAAAGAGTTCATTACCCGACCTAGCCTCTGATGCAGTAAGTGCCTGAGCATGCTCAGTAGCATGAAATACAGTTTCTGAAAAAAAGACTATCCGCTTCAGCATGCTGTCTAGGCACAACACAGGACTTAGACCCGGCACGGAGTGCAAGTACCTGTGCAAAGAGGCTTTTCTCAGTCAGTGTGAAGTCCCACAGGTGTTGTGTTGGTGCATTACCTTCAGGGGCTCCATGTGGAGGAAGAGTCTGGTCACACTTAGGTTGCTTCTTTTTATGTATTTTCGTGACGCCACACTCGGTATTGCGGTCAGTGGGGGTCGCCACTGCAGTGTAAGGGGACACCTGGGGCTGATGTTGGGTGCAGTTAGTTTTAGTGGCCTCCCGAGAGTGAGTCAAGCACTAGGGTCCTGTGTAAGTGTGTTGAGCCGCAGGTCGCAGAATGACTCAGGCACAGTCCAAAAGAGCATGCGCTGTAGCCCAAAATTAAGACTTTGCCTCAGGAATGACACAGTCAGGCAGAGCATACTCAGTTGGCGTAACACTGGAGTTAGGCTGCGGCTGGGGTAAATCGGCACACAGGAAGGAGCAACTGCGGAAACACTTCGTTCAATTGTGAGGGGAGTCATTTTGGAGTTTTGTGAGGAGTACCGTAACGTCAGTGAGCAGCATCCTGTGCCACAGACCAACATTCTTCCGGTGCTGTCTATACTGTTAACCATGATAGGAGCGTAAAGTCTGTATTTATGGCAACTGGACATCACATTACCCGGGTACGGTAGGCTGTGCCCAGACAGTAATGCGTGCACGCAACACTTTGTTTTATTATGAAAACACATATCTGTTCTGGGTAGGACGACTATATAGACAATCATACTTGCTGCCTCTGCACTGTCAAATTGTCACGTACAGTTTAAATCATAGAGGGACAGCGACACATGTTTGCATTGAATGTTGCTTTTCAATATTTACATGACTGTGTTGCAGAGCTGTGTGGTTTGCATTCACACTGTTATCATCTGCCTTATCTGTGAGGCTTCAGCTAACAAGGGTATTCAGGGTGGGTGATGTATTTTGTCTATGTTTAGGTAGATATCTGGGAAGCTCTTGTGATGCGCCACTAGTTAGTTGTCTTCGCACACACACACACGCACGCACAAACACAATTACTGCTGCTACGCAGAGGGCTTAGCAAGCAGTAGGCCACTGATTAGATTGTTCTATTATTTCAATTTAATGCATGGTTCTTATTGTTTGTTTTGGGAAAGTGAAAGAATCATTTATGAACCCAACTGCAAACAGTGCTTTTCATGTTGCGTGGTTTTGCTGCATACTGTCGATCTCACCAAATACAAGACTTAAAATGAAGCATAAGTCGCAAAGGGAATTTCACTGTGCTACAATGCGGCCTAGCGGGGCTGTGCAACCACCGCCTGCCCCATCAAGTGCATCTGCGTGCTCTTCATCTTCTGTGACTGTGGGGACAGCAGTCACACATGCTTTTTCATGATGAACTTCCACCCCTTTACCCGTAAGCGGGAGTGTGATTGCCAGGTCGTCACTTGTTTTGGAAGTGGAAACAGATGGTATTGTTGAGCTGTCAGACATCGAGAGAACCACCATTGGAGGAAGGCAACATTATATCCACGCCTGCACCTTCGTGAAAGATTGGCTGGACTACCTGCAGTTAATTATTGCGTTCCACAAATGGAAAGGAGTGTAGAATGCACATGTGGTGTACCTTGCTTGGCAGCAAAGGAACACTAACTTAGTATTCCAGATAATTTTAGGATGGCAGAAAAAGTGTCAGCTCTTTGGGCTAATTAAATAGCGTGGCAAAAGTGGGCAGGTGGGTACAGTGGCCGTGTTCTGTGTGTACCAGGACAGTAAAGGAAGCCTCACTTTCTATCCCTCCTAATGGTGAAATGCAGCAAGGAATTCCATGAGTTTGCTATAAAAAATAGCATTGCAAAATGTGCAGGAGGGTGTCATGCAGAGGTGTTAGAAATAGCTTGGCACCATTGGGGCACAAATGGAGTACAACAGCCACTTTTTGGATGCCACTAACTGGCAGCATTTTTTGCTATTATTATAGCTTATTAAAAACAGAGCAGGAGGGTGCAATGCAGAGGTGCTGCAAATAGATTTGCACTAGTGGGACACTAATGGAAGTCCAACAGACACTTTTAGGATGCCACTAAGTTTACTCAGTGTTTGCTAGTATAATGGCTTAGTAACAATGAGTTTGAGTGTGCAATGCAGAGGTTCTGCAAATAGATTTGCACTAGTGGGACACTAATGGAAGTCCAACAGCCACTTTTAGGATGCACTAAGTTTACTCAGTGTTTGCTAGTATAATGGCTTAGTAACAATGAGTTTGAGTGTGCAATGCAGAGATTCTGCAAATAGATTTGCACTAGTGGGACACTAATGGAAGTCCAACAGCCACTTTTAGGATGCCACTAAGTTTACTCAGTGTTTGCTGGTATAATGGCTTAGTAACAATGAGTTTGAGTGTGCAATGCAGAGGTGCTGCAAATAGATTTGCACTAGTGGGACACTAATGGAAGTCCAACTGCCACTAACTAGCAGCATTTGTTTGCTATTATTATAGCTTATTAAAAACAGAGCAGGAGGGTGTCATGCAGAGGTGTTAGAAATAGCTTGGCACCATTGGGGCACAAATGGAGTACAACAGCCACTTTTTGGATGCCACTAACTGGCAGCATTTTTTGCTATTATTATAGCTTATTAAAAACAGAGCAGGAGTGTGCAATGCAGTGGTGCTGCAAATAGCTTTGCACCAGTGGGACACTAATGGAAGTCCAACAGCTACTTTTAGGATGCCACTAAGTTTACTCAGTGTTTGCTAGTATAATGGCTTAGTAACAATGAGCTTGAGTGTGCAAAGGGCAGGAGGGTACAGTGGCAGGGTTGTGGGTCTGGGTAGAGGAAAGGAAGCCTCACTTTCTATCCCTCCTAATGGGGAAATGCAGCGAGGAAATCCCTGACCTTAGCTACACAGACGCTGTTATCTTGTGTAGCTGTTAAAATCTGTTTTCACGGACCTGACTGTCACCTATGGCTCTGAGCCTGCTGATATTAGCCCTTACAAGGGCTAATAGAAACTTCTATCCCTATTTTGTATAGCGCTGTGTGTAGAGCGTACACAGCAGTATCGGAGACAGGAGCTACGCCAGCGGTGACTGACACCCAGACGCAGAAGGCAGATAATGGCGTCCAGACGGGCAGATGCCCGTATTTATAATGCAGGGACATGTGACATGGACATCCTATCACACATGCCGTTGCTTCTCTGGCTAAAAGTCCACTTAGCTGTGTGTGTGTCTGGGATTGGCTGACATGCTGGCCCGCCCCACTACACGCGCGCACTTAGGGAAGGAAGACAAGGAAAAAAAAAAAAAATGGCGATCGCCATTATCCCAGCAGCAGTGATCTGAATGCGCTGTTCCCGCACACTATACGCTGAAATTTCATAATAGTGTGAGTGTGGCGCCCTGGACAAGCCAGGTCGTCACAGGTACTACACCAACACACCCCACACCCCGGTTAGGCATACCTGAGTCAAACACAAATCCTTGTTGCCTTCCTCCAGGGGCTGATGTCCACACCAGGGGGTGGGCCAGGCGGTTGGTCCCGCCCACCGAGGAGTTCACAGTCCTGGAGGCGGGAAAAGTAGAGAAATCAGTTTTGGAGAGTGAAGTGGTAGTAGAGGAGACTGACCGTGTCCGGGTGTGTGGCCCGGGCACATACAGCAAGGTTGGCAGATGGTGGTGACCGTCTGCAGGAGAGGCTGATTTGAGTGAACCGTATGGACCGGGGACGGACGGTGGCCCGTCGGTACCGGATCGGGGAGTGAAGAGAAGCCAGCACCATTCGGCAGGGCCTACGGACCCCGACCAGGCTAGGAGTCGCCGTAAAACCGGTCAAATCCGTTAGCGAAAGGACCCTCCGGGGTTTCCCAGCAGTCAAGACCCGATTGAAGGCAACAGCTCACACCGTAGAGGGAAACACAGTCACCGCCAAGGCTACAGTTCACAGGGCCAGAGCCTGCGGGCAAAAGGGGCTCCCTCAGCATCCATCCAAGCTGGGGAGTGGGTTACTGGTGGGAAGCCATTGGAACAGTAAACACAACACAGGTGCAGGGAAAGGCAGTCACCATCAACCTACCGGGAGGAGAACAACCGCAGCCGCCTGTGGGACCCGTCCATCCAGCCATTTGTTTGACCAGAGACTCTGTGTGAATTACTGGCTGAGTGAGTACCACCGTGCCATGCGGCACAACGCTGCCCCCGCGACCCTGCACCTCACCAGGCCCTGTAACCCGCCTGCCATCCCTAAAACCCTCACCGGGGCCCCGGGACAACCAACCCCCTACCCATGGAGGGGAGAACCAACATCCAAGCTGCTCCCTGTCATCGCTCCCAGGATCCCCGTCCAGAGCAGCGGTGGTGTCACAACTTCACCACAACCGTGGGTGGCGTCACGGACAATATCCCCCAAACCACACACCAACCCCCCTTTCACTCACGGGCGAGGAACGCCGCTCGAGTCCCCGGGATCCGGCCCACCGCTCGAGCCACCACCGAGCAGCAGCAGCAGTAGCCGGACCCGAGCAGTGGGTGAGCGCAGCGTCCCCTCCTCCACCCGCGCCATGAGTCACAGAGTGACTTACACTATTACAGCGGAAAGCCAGCTAGTAATTAGCTTGGTTTTTTGCTGCTAGAACCGTTCTCTAACGTAACTAGAACTATCGAGCTTTAGCAAAAAGCTTGAGTTCTAGTTCGATCTAGAACAGCCCCCAAAATCACTCGAACCGCGAACTGGAGAACCACGAACCGCGCTCAACTCTAGTCACAAACTTATCCCCTGTAAATAATCCCCCATCACATTTTAGAGTGACCCTGAGCCCCCGGGTCTAGAGACCCTCGAGCCACGAATAGCGAGACCCGGATCCGAGCGATTTGACCACTGCTGGGGCTGTATAGATGCATGCCCTAAATGCCAGTCTTAAAGAATCAGAGCCCTACCCTAACTGTTCTCACTGGCAAATAATTGGTTAATGATATCATATAAGCGGTTTCATTAAATTCTTTACATCTCGCATCTTTCAGCTTTTAACTGTGAGTTTTGAATGTGAGTTTGATTACATTATAATTAAGGTAATTCTTTTCCATTAATCCAATTACACAAGCTCTGTAATTACTCAGGATGTGCGATGATGGTTCCTAGTCAGGGGCAATCTGCACAGTTGACTGAACTAATACCAGTTACTTTCCAGTCCTTTGTATATATAATACATAAATTGAAATACAGCATACACGGTTCTTAAAAATATGCAATTAGTCAAAGTGTTATTAACATTTGTATTGTCAGCGAGAAATGGAAGATTAATGGATATTCACGGCTTATTAGATTTGTGTCGGAAAAAACTTATCTAAAAAGCCTGACATTATTATACCATACAATTAAAGCTTTCCCATCATACAGTGTATCCCCAGTACTCCGAAATCTGGTCACTGTGATACAGTAATGTCATATCATGGTATGGAAAGATCAGTTGTCTGTTTATAAACTGCCATGTAGACATAGGTGTAGTTCAGTTTTACAAATCACTTTTAGGCCAGTGACACACTTGCGAGTGCCTCGCGCGAGTCTCGCGGTGCATCACCCGTCACCAACTCACATTCTCCTCACAGGAGTGTCTCAGCTGCATAGAGGTGCATGCAACCGACCCGCTCTTGTGAGGAGAGTGTGAGTCCGCGCCGGGTGATGCACCGCGAGACTCGCGCAAGATACACGCAAGGCACTCGTGAGTGTGACACCGGCCTTACACCCAGAGCAAAGTTTCAGTTTGCTGACTTTTCCTGTCTAAATGCCCTAGCCAGAGTGTAGTGTTTGTTTGGTGCCACCTTAACACCCAAGATCAATGGGCTCAAGTCCTGCTCCCTATGGATGATTGTTGTCCATATATTCAAACTTCTGTAAGAGGATGGCCAGAAGAAGATACCTCTATTCATTGCCGCATGGCATCTGTACACCAACATCGTCATCTGCTGGAGGATTAGCACCACGAAAAGTTAGAAGGGGATGCCAAGTCAGGTGACAAATGTGGTGCAGTGACAAAATATAAAAAGCTGGGTCGGCAGCGAGAAGATGGAGTTGGCGCCATGTGTGTGTAGCAGGTCAGGCACATGTTGTCTGCGAGGGAATCATCTGAAAATGTCCTGAACCCAGAGAAACTCGAAGACTGCATACCATTCCCAAAGAACCTGAAGTCCAAATGCCATCGCCAGAGGAACCCAAAGACCAAATACTGTTTGCCAGATGAAACTGAAGACCAAATACCGTCACCAGAGGAACTTGAAGGCCGAATATCGTTTCCCAGAGGAACCTGAAGACTGAATATCATTGCCAGTGGAACCTGAAGACCAAACCCTGAATATCGTTACGAGAAAAGGATCAGACTACGCAGTCAAAAACATTTATTCCAGAGCAGCATCCAAGTGAGCCAGCACATTACCTCCTGCCTTAAAGTGCTGGAGGGGAAAAAAAGCGCAATAGGGTCTTACCCAAAATACAGAGTAAAAATAAATACGGGAATATGCTCACCTTAAGTTGTGTATCACACAATAGGATATAAAGCCTGTGACCAGCTGCTGCAGAGTCCACTTGCTAGAAAAGCCCAAAGGTACTGTAAAATGTGGATCTACTACTGTGCTGCTGGAGATACGACACACGTCCAGGAGAGGTAAAATGTAAGGTACCCCACTTTTTCATCAGGATATCCACCTGAATGACAGACAACGTTAGTAACACAGTCCATACATAAACTGCTGGTTGTTCAAAAAGAAGGATGCTAAAACAAAACACATGACAATGACTATCCAGCCCTTTTAACCTTTTGAACTCTGACTCATTGTCATTTGTTATGTTTTGGCGCAATTTTTTTGAACAACCAGAAGTTTATTTATGAACTGTGTTACTAATGTTGTCTTTCATTCTGGTGAATTTCCTGATGAAGAAGTGGGGTACCTGATGAAGAAGTGGGGTACATTTCGAAACGTGTTGAATTAAACCACCTTGAATTATATTTCTCCTGGACGTGTGTCATATCTCCAGCAGCGCAGTGGTAGATCCACATTGTACAGTACTTCCTGCCTTGACATACAGTACTGAGAGAGTGAATAATAATTACTGAATATAATATAATATAAATATAATTACTAAAGATAACTGTCGGTATAGTGAATTTCAACATAACTTCACCACGTTTAATGAACCGCTAGTGTAGTTAGATTTATGAAGGTATAAGTTTCCTTATTTTATTGCATATTGTAAGTATAAGTAAGGGCAACACTGACACTCCCTTTACGGAAGGACAAGGATTGGGTTATTGTTAAGAGAATTTCTATAGAATAACATTGTGATTGCATGTGTGTCACCCAGGGTTATGGGGTACTCGGTCCTGGGAGGTGTATAGCTGGGAAATGTCACTTTGGTGGCCGTTGCCCGGTTCCGTGCCCTGGGTGCTTTTTGGAAAGGGGAATATTTACAGGGGATTAGAATAATGTTCACACGTGACACGACTTGTGGTTTTGCAGCTATGTAGATGGAGTCGCCACTGCACAGTTCCTGCTACTGGGGCTGGTGTTAGTGACAGCCTGGATGTTAGGCCCTCCACAAGCAGGGCCAGGTCCCAGAGGGTAGGTGATGTGGCGGGTGTCGGAAGAACGTAGGCCACACAAGAGGTTTTCAGTGCAACTGGTTCTTTACTCACTTTCTGGTGATAACTGGTCACCCTAGGCCGGCTGGTTTCACCTTCAGGTCCCCTTAGTCCCAGTGCTGGTTTAGTAACCTGGTGGCTTTTTCCTCTGCACCTGTGTTTTGGTTGGTGGGTCCCTGTGGCGTAGAGCAGCTGGGGGTCCCCTCCTGGTGATCTTCTACTGCAGTCCGTATGACGGTAGCATGAACCCTGTGGGGTTGGAGTCTCTGGTCCTGTCCTCGGTTCTCTCTTAGCTACTGAGTCCCAAACTTCAAGATCAGTGAGGTCCTTGATGGTCCCCTCACTGTGCAGGTGTTATCAGGCCTGCCTGGAGCTTCTGCCTGACCTAGGGTCCTGTACCCCGTTGGTGCATAATTCCGGAAGACTCTACCGTACTCCACAGGCAACTAACCGCCTGGGCCCTCAGGTCACTGTTCACTCCTGTCAGCGCGTCTGCTCACGTTCACTGTCACTGCTAGACTCCTCACTCTCCACTGTCTGACCGTCCACCACCTGCCCCTCCCACATGGTCAACTAGTAGACTGGATTGGCTCCACCTCTAGGTGGCCATCCATTGGTCTGACCCTAGCCTGGTACCATTCTATGGGGGAATATTGGGGAAGACAGGGATTACTTGGAGTGTTTGTGTGTGACCGACACTGGTCTTCTGGGTCCCTAGAAGGTAGGTCCTGCATCCTGGTGGAGATGCAGTACCTTGTAGCTCCCTGATGGCTTCAGGGGCGCTACACATGCACCTGATCACTCAAGTGCAACTGGAAACGTGCTAACTAATATGATTTGTTTGCTTAGAGCTTCTGTATTGATTTTCACCTACCCATCCCACCTTCATCTCTCTGTTCCCAACTAATAAAAATCTGTTGTAGTCAGCAATGAGTGGTGTTTACTGCGTGTTGCAGTTCTGGCCTCCTTTGTACACAGGGCCGCCATAAGGGCATTACAACCGTGACTGGTGCACGAGGCCCAGTGAAGAGGGGGTGCCCAGACGGGCCTGGAGTAATTACCTAACTTTATGAAGCCCCAGCCGGGCCCCCCTCTTCACCAGGCCCCAGCCACCGCAGCAGCAGAGAGCCCGGCAGTGTCGCTTCAGCCACGGCACATGCATAAGGTGCAAGCGAAGCCTTTCTAGGGCAACGCATGTGTGACGCACCAAGGGTGCAGGAATCGCTTCCTCCTTGGGATTACACACACACCCCCACATGGTGCATATGAGCCGCAGGGGAGGAGTTCAGTCAGTCGGAGGAGAGCAGCAGAGCAGTCAGGAGTGTGTCTCCTGGGCTGCAGAGAAAGTTTCAGAGCCCCGGGACTACACCTCCCCTACCCGTGGAGGGGATTCCACCTTGCTGCCCCACACCACCAGTCCCGAGCACGATCCCCAGAGGCAGTGGCAATGCCACCATCTCATCACCACAACCCACAGGTGGCATCACGGACAATCTCCCTTACCTAATCCCTTTTTTCTTGTGGAGCCTGGGATGACAGACCGGGTCACACCACTGTGATACCTCTAGAAGCGACCCCATTGGCCCAGTTCTGAGTACCCCCTATCCCTGGGCGACACAAAATTGGCGTCACGAACAGGATACTTACCCATTCACTTACCTAGTGAAGTGCGCCTTGTATGGACAGTCAGCGGTGATCCGTTGTAAAAGTTTCAAAATCCGCCATCTTGCCGCCATCTTTTGGCGCGAAGATTCGCATCAGAGTCTTCTTCCCCGCGAAAAGAGCGTGAGCCTGAAGCCCCGCCCCTGGGAACGCGGCCGTGCAGCAAAGTGAGAAGTCGAAAAGCGAAACTGATCGGCCTGAAAAGCGAGTGCCGCGAAAAGACCAAGGGGGAGAAGCGGGAAGAGCTCATGTAACTGCGGCTGATAAGTTCAGGGACGCCAGGACTCTGCAGAAACCCGTTCCTGGACACCAACGCGGCAGGATGTGTCGGAGTATCCAGGTCCAAGCCCACTTCATGCTGGCGAAGTGGGCATCGGAGATGAAGAGCATGGCTGCAGCCGTCCGGGCACGCAAAGTGGAGATGATCTCGGAGGAGTGGTTAAGCAGTGACCCACGTCCCTATGTTCCCCAGGAACCGGCCGTCCCGGCTGAGGGGCCCGGCCTGCTCCCGTCCGCCACGTCCTTTCCGTCGTCGTCGTCCGTGCCCGCAGCCAACGCCACAACCGACCCGCTGCCCCAGTCCGGGGCAGCGAAGCCCGTATCATCTACGGGGGAGGACCCAGCTGCTGGGCCCTCAGGCCTTACCGTCACCATCGCTCCGGCACCGCTGACGACATCCCATACGGCCCCGGCAGTCCGCTCGGCCGCAACAGTGATGACGTCGGCTCCGGCAGTCCGCCCGGCCACAGCGGAGGTGACACCCGACCGGAAGTCTGCCCCAGATGCGGCGCCAGCCGCTCCCAGGTACCCCGTCCCGGCTGTGGAACAGCGGGAGTGCACCTGCAGAGAGGAGGAGCAGGCCACTGAGCGATGGGGCCCTCAGCAGTTAGCGAGGCCGGTTGTAGCCGGCGCCGAGGGCATCCGAGTGGGCCTGGCTTCTGAGCAGGAGGCAGAGCATGGAACCCGTGCCCCGTACTGGGAGTAGAGGCAGCAGTAGCTGAATATGGACAGCAACCCGCAAATAAGTTCAAAAGTTAAAAGTTAAAGTTGAAAAGTTTTAAAGAACCCGCTCCAGATATAAAGACTCCTACCTTTGTTGAACGACCCCAAGTTCCCCAGGAGACGCCATCCAGCACACGGGGTGTAAAGAGGAGGACCTTGCCCAACTTGTTGAATGCCACTGCGGTCGGAGCCGCAGAGGGCGCCATCAGGGGTCGGAGCCCCCGGTGGAGGACAGCAAGTGAGTTAAGTTGGAGCGAGGACAGTTCCAGTTACAGAGCCCGGTTTACCGTACCCGCACTGCAGGCAGTGGAAGACGGGGTCTTTCTGGACAGTGTCAGCGTGAGTGAATGTGGCATAGGGGACCCGTGCTGCCCTGTGGTGGACTGAGGGAAAGTGGCTGGAGGAGGCAGCGAAGTTAAGTGTTGTAAATAGTCCTGGACCACCCTTTCAGGTCCTACAGTGTCCGGAGATGCTGGTTGGAGGAAGGGCCTGCGGCAGAGGAGGCCGAAGCCCCATCACCATGCAAACCAGTGACTACCCTCCGGGTCAGGGGTCCCCTGGACGTGGGGCCTCTGAGAGACTGCCGGGTAAGGAACTTATTACCCGGCCCATGTGGGCAATACCCGGAACTGAACCCGATTCCTGGACTGGGGAAAAGGGGTGCTGACCTGTTTTTAGAGGCAGCATCAAGGTTTAGGTTTGCTTGGGTGATCAAATGAAAGGACCCGGTCCCGTCCCGTTCCCGGTTAATGTTTTGCAACGTTAAAGAAAACGTACCTCCCGATGTGGGAAGATGCATGTTTGTAATGTTTAACTTTTTTTTTTTTCCCGTTAAAATAAACGTCAGTGGCCGGACAGCCCGCGGACGGGCTGTGTTTAACCAAGGGGGAATGTGACGCCCTGGCAAAACCAGGTAGTCACAGATAACTGTACCCCCACCAAGGGTGCAGGAATCGCTTCCTCCTTGGGATTGCACACACACACACCCCCACATGGTGCATATGAGCAGCCACCCCTCCCCCCCCAGTTAGGAGCTGAAAAGAGCAGCAGGGGAGGAATTCAGTCAGTCGGAGGAGAGCAGCAGAGCAGTCAGGAGTGTGTCTCCTGGGCTGCTAAGAAAGTTTCAGACCGGTCAGGGGTTGGAGCCCCTGGACTGCGGGAACAGGTCAGGCACTAGGAGGGGACCCAAAGTGGACCGGGGCAGGGTAGTGGCCCGCTGGCATCGGGAACCCGGAATAGTGCAGGGAAGGGGACTTCCCCCGTTCCAACCAGAGGAGCTAAACAGAAAAAAGCTGTGGAAATAAAAGCGCAGATAGGGTATTACCCCAATATGTGCGGGGTGAGGAGGGGGGAATAATCTTACTCACCAGATGCAGTTGTGACAGTCACAACTACTTTACTCGCGTGTACAACTTGATCAAGGCTGCAGCCACCCAAACGGCAGATAACAGAGAGGGGTAGAGAGGGGTGATTTAGTGCCGCGCCAAATGATCACTGTTCAAATGTCAGATTAACGTGTCTTTATTGTTGGCATAGGTCTACGCGTTTCAGGAGCTCAGCTCCCTTCCTCAGGACCGTCAAGCACCAAAGAAACATCAAATTTGAGATTTGATGTTTCTTTGGTGCTTGATGGTGCCAACAATAAAGACACGTTAATCTGACATTTGAATATTGATCATTTGGCGCGGCACTAAATCACCCCTCTCTACCCCTCTCTGTTAACCAGAGGAGCTAAGCAGACTACAAGGTGCAGTGCATCAAAAGAGGGCTTCTGCTCATTGCACCGTGTGTGGGACCAGCACATCCCTCCAAAAGGCTCCCGGTCACCGGCAAGTTGGTTTACAAAGGACTCTATGTTTCCTGACCACACACATCAGCCTAGCTTCATCCAACACCAAGACAACCGAACTGTGAGTTTCCTGCTCCCTGCAATCCCTGCCATCACAACAACTCCCAATTGGGCCCCGGGACTACACCTCCCCTACCCGTGGAGGGGATTCCACCTTGCTGCCCCACACCACCAGTCCCGGGCACGATCCCGAGAAGCAGCGGCGGTGCCACCATCTCATCACCGCAACCCACGGGTGGCGTCACGGACAATCTCCCTTACCTAATCCCCTTTTTGCTGTCGAGCCTGGGATCACAGACCGGGTCACGCCACTGTGATACTTCTAGAAGCGACCCCATTGGCTCGGTTCTGAGTTTCCCCTATCCCTGGGCGACACACATGCAAATTAGCCATATAATGGGAAGCAAGGTGAGTGGAGCAGAGTAGGGAGGCTGCACATCATCCCGCAGCCCAGCGTGATCAGGACATCACTCTGCACCTCATGCTCACACTGCTGCAGAAAACACGGAGATGGCGAGGACACTGCATCTGGAGGGGAAATGTGACGCCCTGGGCAAGCCAGGGGTCACAGGTCATGACACCACCACACCCTACACCCCGGATAAGTACACCAAAGCTACACAAAAATCCTTGTTGCCTTCCTGCAGGGGCTGATGTCCACACCAGGGGGTGGGCCAGGCAGTTGGCTCCGCCCACCGAGGAGTTCACAGCCCTGGAGGCGGGAAAACCAGGCAGATAGAGTTTGAGGAGTGAAGTGGAAGGAAGTGGTAGAGGAGCAAGTGAAAGTAGTGGAGGAGAAAGTGACAGTTTAGAAAGCCTGAAGTTGGTCCGGGTGTGTGCCCCGGACTGAGAACAGCAAGGTTAGCAGACGGCGGTGACCGTCTGCAGGAGAGGCTGCTTGGAGGTTGCCGGAAGGACCGTGGACGGGTGGTGGCCCGGCGGTACCGAAGCGGTATACGAAGAGCAGTCAGCACCATTGGCAGGGGCCTTTCGGATCCCGGCAAGGCTAGGAGTCGCCGTGAATTTGCCAAATCCGTCAGTGAAGGGGACCTCTGGGTCTTCCAACAACCAAGTCCCGATTGAAGGCAACAGTCCAACCGTTAGAGAGAGACACCGCCACCGCCAGGGCACCAGTTTCTCAGGGCCAGCGCCTGCGGGCAAAGTAGGGCTCCTCCGGCCCATAACCAAGTCGGGGAGCGGGTCTTTCCAGCCGTGTGTTTTACCAAGAACTGTGTCCCCGTCTCAGGCTGAGTGAGTACCACAGTGCCGTGAGGCACAGCGCTGCCCCCGCGTCCCTGCACCCCACCAAGCCCTGCACCGGCCCCGCCATCCCTCATCACCCACCTCATCACTGGGCCCCGGGACAACTACCCCCCTACCCACGGAGGGGAGAACCAACAACTTTGCTGCTCCCTGTCACCGCTCCCGGGATCCCCATACAGAGCAGCGGTGGTGTCCACACAATCACCACAACCGTGGGTGGCGTCACGGACAATAAACAATCCCAAAAACCAATCCCTTTTCACTCACGGGCAAGGAGCGCCGCTTGAGTCCCCGGGATCCGGCCCATCGCTCGAGCCACCGAGCAGCAGCAGGCCGCAGCAGCAGCGGCAGCCGGACCCGAGCAGTGGGAGAGCGCAGCGTCCCCTCCTCCGCCCGCGACAGAAACATAGGCGCTCCGTGAGCTGAAGATCGCTAGAGGTCAGTAGCGTAGCTATGTGAAGCTCCAAAGCTCCACAGGTGTTGTGTCGGTGCATTACCTTAAAGGATTCCACGTGGGATGGTCTAGTCACAGGTAGGGAACCTTCTCTTTAGGATTTTCGTGACCCCACTCTCGGTATTGCGGTTAGGGTGACCGCCACTGCAGATTAAGGGGTGACTGGGGCTGATGGCAGGTGCAGTCAGTTGTAGTGGCCTCCCGAGAGTGAGACAAGCCCCAGGGCCCTGTGTAAGTGACTACCAACTCGCCTTCCTAGTCCTGTGTGTTTTGGAGTGACCCCTACTTGAAGTCCTGCTGGGCTCACCCAGGGAAGTTGCTGATGCCTCTCTCCCCTTCTTTTGGCCCGTTTGCTTGTAGCCTGGACCAGGTCACTCCGGCTGCTTGCCTCCTGTGAACTATGGGCCCTCACTTTGCTACGTGGCTGCGGACTCTGTGGTGGTATGGCGTGGGTCTGAAGTGCCCCCACCAGCAGGTTTGGAAAGAGAAAATTGAATAAATCTCTGCACTGGGACCTGTTACCCTTGCGGGCCTGGTACCTCCCTGGCAGTCCCCTTACTCTGCCACCTCTTTGCTCTCTCTAGCCTAGGGTGGATTTCGGGTGGCACTACCAGGTGACCGATCTCCCCCGTCGGTAGTCACTGCGTGTAAGTTGTCTGACTAGTGGCAGCTTCAGGTCTCCTCTTTGCGTCTGCTCACCCTGAGCTCCACTTCAGACTCAGCTCCCTCCTTCCTACTCTGTCCGCCTACACAACCTAGCAACCAGGCTCTCTACCACACCCCTTGAGTGGAGATGGAGGCCATGCCCCCTCCTGGATTCCCCAGGGGTCCACTCAAAGGTAGATGTGTGAGACCTGATTACTATGCACCTGTGTAGTCACACCTCGGTCAGCCTTCTGGATTACCTGTATTGCACTGCCCCCAGCATGGGTGCAGTACTCAGTGGTGCCTGACCAGGTCAGGGGCGCCACATTCCCCCTTAGTTATCACCAGCACGTCCTCTGGCTGCAAGACAACATTTTAAAATGCATAAAACAGTAAAACATTTAAAACATTTTAAAACCACCAGGTACCATACATCACCACCCTCCATCCACAAGTCCGTTAACCCACCCAAAACCCTCTCATGAAGCAGGTCACCGGTCCTTTTAGCAACCAGGTCTGGGCCATCTGTTTCCCCAGACCTCTCCTCCAATCTTCCTCTCCCGTTGAACCGCGCCTTCAGCCACTTCTGCCAGGATGTAGAGGCGGCTTTCTTGGTCTGGTGGTTTCAGGGTATACCTGGCTTGGTGGAGCCACGCCTTCAGCCTCTTCTGGCAGGATGTAGAGGCGGCCTCCACAGTTGGTGCTGACAAGGTACCCTCTTTGTGGTGGAGAGCCAGGCCCCATAAACAGGCGTGCTACCTGGTCACAGGCGAGCCAGGCCCCTAAACAGGCTGGCTCTGGTGGTGGTACCATTCAAGGTAACTATGTACACTGCGAGAGTTTGTGGCTATAGCCAGTTCATAGCCTATGGTCCGAATTTTCAAAGTGCAAAGGGTTTCTCACATAAGTTCATGTGGGCACATTTCTTGAAACTGGAACGTTGCAAACTTCAAACTTGTAACTCTGCTCTACTTTACTTTTCTTTACATGGATTCCTCCTCTGTACCAGGGCTTTGGCCTGTAGGGCTGTGGCACCTGTCATTTTCTACATTTCTGTCGTCGTCATCATCTGTGGCTGTATCTTCCATTGGTTCTTTGTCTTTAATGGTGTCTTTTTCTGGTTCTTTATCTTCTATCTCTTCTTTTTTTCTTTTTCTCTGTCTTGTTCGACTGTTTCTTTGATTGTTTTCTCTTGCTCTGTTGTGGTTGTTGTTTCTTTGGACTTTAGGAACTGTGTGGAGGCAGCTGGGCCAGAATCAGGTTCTTTAGGACATGGTGTAATGTCTAGCGCATACCATCCACGCTCTCCTCGATGTTTTGTGAACTCCACCAAGTCTCCCATGTACAGTTTCCTTCCAGGATCACCTCTTGACGAGTGGGCTCTGACATCTCGTCTGCTGACAAAAATGCCCTCCTTCATGCCAGGTGCAACGATAAAGCCATACCCTGATTTTAAGCTGAAGTCTTCTACTACACCACGGCAAAAGGATCCTCTTTCCTGGTGGCGGGCTCTTCTCAGGGATTGCTTGTCTTCTAGATCTCGGGCTGTCAGCTCTTCTCTCTTTTTCTGTTCTGGGGACTTTTGTGTAGGGAAAGGCTTTGCTCTGCGGCGGCGTGCTCTGCTTGCGGGGTTCTTAGTGACTGCAGGCTCCCAGACTACATACATGCTTGGGGCCAGTACTGTCAGTTCTTCATCAGCAGAGGGTGTTGGGCTCTCCTCATTCCAGCGGGAGTATGGCAACATATCGGGCTCTGAGCCCCCTTCAGCTTCACAGGGTGCTGCGTCCTCCTCCTGCTGTTCTGGGATTGCTGCTTCAGCCTTCAAGCCTCCCCTCCCCCTTAGTTCTTCTGAGCACTCCTCGGACGGCAGCACTGGGGATAGGCTTTCATCAGCAGGCCAGGGCGGTGGGCTCTTTATCGAGGATGTTACTGGAGCCTTCTTGTGGGAATGCGGAGGGAGCAGATACCGGTCCACCATCTCTTTTGGGAAATGGGCCTCCAGACCCGCCTTGAACCTCATGTATTCGGGGTCTTCTCCCAGCGGGGACGGGAGAGCCAGTCCTTGGGCTGGGAAGCGGTGTCTGCTCTGGCCTTACAGGCCGGTGTAGATGGCCTTGCGGCCTTGTCTTTGCGGGCCGAGCCTGGCGTGGCTATGGCCTGGTCTTGGCGGGTCGCGCCCAGCATGGCTGCGGCCTGATCTTGGTGGACCGCGCCTAGCATGGCGGCGGCCTGGGTTAGCGTCGCTCCTGCGGCGTGGATGAGCGTCGCTGCTGCGGCGGGATCTTGGTGCGCCGGGCCTGGCATGGCGGCGGCCTGGATTGGTGTCGCTGCTGCGACCGGTTCTTTGCGGGCCGGGCTGGGCATGGCGGCGGCCTGGATTGGCGTCGCTGCAGGGACCGCGGACGTGGCAGCGGGGATCGGGGCACTCGCGCAGGCAGGGGCATCAGATGACTCACCCCTCAGCAGCATCGCTGGTGTTCGGGCGGTCGCTGCTCCGCGTGTCGCTTGCCTCGCCGTCCACTTCTCATGGGCCCAGGTGATTCTAGCCATCTCTCTGAGCTCTGTGCGTCCTTCCCGGATCTGCTGCATCACCTTCGCCTCCAGCCTTTCACACCACTGGTCCAGCTCCCAGTCCCACCAGGCAGCGGAGCCTAGCTCTGGGTCGCTGCGTGTGAACGCCATTTTCTGTGCTCTCAGCGGCGCTTCTGCACAACCTTCCACCTTTGCTTCCTGCTGCAGACTTGTGGCTTCCTTTCCTTCCCGGCGTCTCTGCACACCTCCGCTCTCATCACTTGCGAGGTCAGGACTCTGCAGGGGTTCTCTGGGTAGCCACACCTCTTCGTGGGCGGTAACTTCTTCTAGCGCAGGCTCCTGTTGTTCTTTGGCGCGCTCTTCATGGTGGCAATATGGCGGCGCTTCCAATTTTTCAAGCGGACTTCCCAGACACATGGTCACCTGTCTTAACAGGTCTAGTCCTTATCCTGTTCGTGACGACAGAAGTGAAGCCCCACAGGTGTTGTGTCGGTGCATTACCTTCAGGGACTCCACGTGGGATGGTCTGGTCACAGGTAGGGAACCTTCTCGTTAGGATTTTCGTGACGCCACTCTCGGTATTGCGGTCGGGGTGACCGCCACTGCAGATTAAGGGGTGCCTGGGGCTGATGGCAGGTGCAGTCAGTTGTAGTGGCCTCCCGAGAGTGAGGCAAGCCCCAGGACCCTGTGTAAGTGTGTGGAACCACATGGCGCAGAATGACTCAAACACAGTCCAGGCAGTCTTTCAGGGTTTTTACTCACAGTTGATGGCAGGGTGAGTAACCCGGGCGTAGCTGGGATGAACCAGGCTGGAACCAGGTATCCTTCCGGCTGGCTGATGAGGGTGACTACCAACTCGCCTTCCTAGCCCTGTGTGTTTTGGAGTGACCCCTACTTGAAGTCCTGCTGGGGTCGCCCAGGGAAGTTGCTGATGCCTCTCTCCCCTTCTTTTGGCCCGTTTGCTTGTAGCCTGGACCAGGTCACTCCGGCTGCTTGCCTCCTGTGAACTATGGGCCCTCACTTTGCTACGTGGCTGCGGACTCTGTGGTGGTATGGCGTGGGTCTGAAGTGCCCCTACCGGCAGGTTTGGCAGGAGAAACTTGAATAAATCTCTGCACTGGGACCTGTTACCCTTGCGGGCCTGGTACCTCCCTGGCAGTCCCCTTACTCTGCCACCTCTTTGCTCTCTCTAGCCTAGGGTGGATTTCGGGTGGCACTACCAGGTGACCGATCTCCCCCATCGGTAGTCACTGCGCGTACGTTGTCTGACTAGTGGCAGCCTCAGGTATCCTCTATGCGTCTGCTCTCCCTGAGCTCCACTTCAGACTCAGCTTTCTCCTTCCTACTCTGTCTGCCTACGCAACCTAGCAACCAGGCTCTCTACCATGCCCCTTGAGTGGAGATGGAAGCCACGCCCCCTCCTGGATTTCCCAGGGGTCCACTCAAAGATAGATGTGTGAGACCTGATTACTATGCACCTGTGTAGTCACACCTCGGTCAGCCTTCTGGATTACCTGTATTGCACTGCCCCCAGCATGGGTGCAGTACTCAGTGGCGCCTGACCAGGTCAGGGGCGCCACAGCTACTGAATGAGGCTGTTGCCCTGGGCCCATGACCTAGAGGGGCCCACCAGGAGCTACTGCCACCTAGGGTCATGTTAAATCATCAGGTTTTTGTTTTTTTTTAAACTCCATTTCCCTTTGCCGGGCAAAGTAGCAAATCAGCCAACTTTTTGAAGGGGGGGTGGAGGGGGGGGGCGGTTAATACAGAAGCGCTGCAGAGGCAGGGAAGCTCTAAACTTCTCCTGGCCCTGACGGAAGAAAATACCTGCAAGTGCTGCAGGATTTGCAATGACATCAAGTTCATATGACCCATGTGGGAGGAGCAGGGAGATAAAGGAGGCATTGTAGAAGATGAGGACACATGTGGCAGGTAATGAAGGAAGAGGAAGATATGGGGGTGCAGGGTGTGACAGAAAGGGGGGCAGAGCATGACAGGGAGGGGGAGAATATGACAGAAGGGTAGAAGGTTTGACAGTGGCGTACAGGGTGTGACAGAGGGGTGCAGGATGTCACAGTGGTGCAGGCTCTGACAGAGTGCTGTAGGCTGTGACAGAGGGGTGCAGGCTGTAAAAGAGGGGGGCAGGGTTTGACAAAGGGGGCAGAGTGTGACAGAGGGGATCAGACTGTAACACAGGGGGGCAGGCTGTGACAGGGGTGCTGACTATGCCAGAGGGGTGCAGGGTGTGACAGAGGGGTGCAGAGTGTGACAGAGGGGTGCAGAGTGTGACAGAGGGTTGCAGAGTGTGACAGAGGGGTGCAGTGTGTGACAGAGGGGTGCAGGCTGAGACAAAGGTGCAGGGTATGACAGAGTGGTGCAGGCTGTAACAGAGGGGTGCAAACTGTGTGGGATTGCGGTTTGCAGGGTGTGTGGGATAGAGGAGTGCAGACTGTAACAGAAGGGTAAACATGGTTACCTGGTTAGGGGCCCATTCAGTAGTTTTTCCCCCCTTGAGTCGAACATCTAGCTACGCCTCTGCCAGGGGTTGGGGGGGCACCATTCCCAGCTCCTGCCTTGATTCAGCTAGATGTGCGTTGGAGGGTGCACATCCAGCTGAAATGCATCGCTGCTCAGAGGATGCCGCGTGACATGGGAGCTGGGGAGGGTGACTAAAATGTTTGTATATTTTTTTCTTTTGCAGCAGACAAATATACGAGGAGAAGCCCCGGAAAGGGACATATGTACAAGAAGGAGGACATATATAGCAGGAAGAGGACAAAAACCAGGATGAGGACAAATATACCAGAATGTGCTCAGGAGGAGGAAATATATACACCAGGAGGGGCCATGGAAGGGGACATATATACAAGAAGGAGGACATATATACCAGGATGTGCCGAGGAGAGAGCTATACATACCATGAGGGGCCCAGGGTATGTATGGGATATATATGTGTATATGTATATATATATATATATATATATATACCAGGAGGGGGACAAATAAACCAGGATGGGGACATGTATAACAGGAGGGTCTCAGGATGGGGACATATATACCAGGAGGAGAACATATATGCTAGGAAGGAGACAATAAATCAGGGTGGGAACATACATAACAAGAAGAGCCCAGGATCGGGACATATCTACCAGGATGGGCACGTATATACCAGGAAGAGGACATATATAGCAATAGGAGGACATATATACCAGGAGGCCATAATACAGAGGGGTAATGTGTTTGTGTGTGTATGTGTGTGGGGATAGTATACAAAGGGGTAGTGTGTGAGGATTTATATAAAGAGGGGCAACTTGTTTGGGGGGATAGTATACAAAGGAGCAGTGTACTTGATGGATATTATAGATAAGCAGTGTGTTTGGGGATCTTATACAGAGTGGCAGTGTGTGGTGGGATATTATACAGAGGGGCAGTGTACGTATGTGAATATTATACAGAGGAGTAGTGTGTGTGGGGATTTACAGAGGAGAAGTGTGGGGGGATATTATACAGAGGGGCAGTGTGTGAAGAGGGATATATAGAAGATCGGTGTGTGTGGAGGGGACATTATACAAAGGAGCAGTGTGTGTGGAGAGATATTATGCAGAGGAGCAGTGGGTGGGGGGGTATTATACAGAGGAGCAGTATGTGTGGGGGATATTATACAGAGGAGCAGTGTGTGTGTGGGGGATATTATACAGAGGGGCAGTGTGTGGTGAGGGATATTATAAAGAGGGGCAGTGTGTGGGAGACATATTATACAGAGGGGCAGTATGTGGGGTTATTATACATAGGGGCATTGGGCATTGTGTCTGGGTATATTATTCAGAGGGGCAGTGTGTGTGTGTGGGGATATACTATACATGGGGCAGTGTGGGAGAGATATTACAGAGAAGAGTGGTGTAGAGGGTGTGTTATGGAGAAGGGGGGTGTATTTTTAATTTCCTGAGGGAATTACTTTATTTTCTGCAATAACTTCAAGTGTGCTAACACTTCTGGCCATGACTGTGTGTGTGTGTGTGTGTGTGTGTGTGTGTATATACAGTGCCTACAAGTAGTATTCAACCCCCTGCAGATTTAGCAGGTTTGATAAGATGCAAATAAGTTAGAGCCTGCAAACTTCAAACAAGAGCAGGATTTATTAACAGATGCATAAATCTTACAAACCAACAAGTTATGTTGCTCAGTTAAATTTTAATAAATTTTCAACATAAAAGTGTGGGTCAATTATTATTCAACCCCTAGGTTTAATATTTTGTGGAATAACCCTTGTTTGCAATTACAGCTAATAATCGTCTTGTATAAGACCTGATCAGGCCGGCACAGGTCTCTGGAGTTATCTTGGCCCACTCCTCCATGCAGATCTTCTCCAAGTTATCTAGGTTCTTTGGGTGTCTCATGTGGACTTTAATCTTGAGCTCTTCCACAAGTTTTCAATTGGGTTAAGGTCAGGAGACTGACTAGGCCACTGCAACACCTTGATTTTTTCCCTCTTGAACCAGGCCTTGGTTTTCTTGGCTGTGTGCTTTGGGTCTTTGTCTTGTTGGAAGATGAACTGACGACCCATCTTAAGATCCTTGATGGAGGAGCGGAGGTTCTTGGCCAAAATCTCCAGGTAGGCCGTGCTATCCATCTTCCCATGGATGCGGACCAGATGGCCAGGCCCCTTGGCTGAGAAACAGCCCCACAGCATGATGCTGCCACCACCATGCTTGACTGTAGGGATGGTATTCTTGGGGTCGTATGCAGTGCCATCCAGTCTCCAAACGTCACGTGTGTGGTTGGCACCAAAGATCTCGATCTTGGTCTCATCAGACAAGAGAACCTTGAACCAGTCTGTCTCAGAGTCCTCCAAGTGATCATGAGCAAACTGTAGACGAACCTTGACATGACGCTTTGAAAGTAAAGGTACCTTACGGGCTCGTCTGGAACGGAGACCATTGCGGTGGAGTACGTTACTTATGGTATTGACTGAAACCAATGTCCCCACTGCCATGAGATTTTCCCGGAGCCTCTTCCTTGTTGTCCTTGGGTTAGCCTTGACTCTTCGGACAAGCCTGGCCTCGGCACGGGTTGAAACTTTCAAAGGCTGTCCAGGCCGTGGAAGGCTAACAGTAGTTCCATAAGCCTTCTACTTCCGGATGATGCTCCCAACAGTGGAGACAGGTAGGCCCAACTCCTTGGAAAGGGTTTTGTACCCCTTGCCAGCCTTGTGACCCTCCATGATCTTGTCTCTGATGGCCTTGGAATGCTCCTTTGTCTTTCCCATGTTGACCAAGTATGAGTGCTGTTCACAAGTTTGGGGAGGGTCTTAATTAGTCAGAAAAGGCTGGAAAAAGAGATAATTAATCCAAACATGTGAAGCTCATTGTTCTTTGTGCCTGAAATACTTCTTAATACTTTAGGGGAACCAAACAGAATTCTGGTGGTTTGAGGGGTTGAATAATAAATGACCCTCTGAATAAACTTTTCACAATTTAAAAAAAAAAATAAAAAAAGAAATAACATTCTTTTTTGCTGCAGTGCATTTCACACTTTCAGGCTGATCTACAGTCCAAATTTCACAATCCCAAGTTAATTCCGAATGTGTAAACCTGCTAAATCTGCAGGGAGTTGAATACTACTTGTAGGCACTGTATATATATATATATATATATATATATATATATATATATATATATATATATATTATATATATATCTATGTATGTATATATATACAGTATATATATACATATGCATTTTTCCAAGAATGGCGGTGAGATTGTGGTAGGTTTGAGGGATGGAGGGCAAGCTTGGATGGAGCCTCCTGTCTGGAGTCTTAAGGGGCCCAAAAATTTGCCAATATGGGGCCCTGAAATCTCTAGTGGCAACCCTGTGGATGGGTGCAGACATAGTATGGGAAGGAAGTGAGGGGAAATGGGTGTGGACACAGTAAGAAAAGTGAGGGGGGATGGGTGTAGACACAATGTGAAAAGTGAGAGAGGATGGGTGTGGACACAGTATGAGAAGTGAAGGGAGGATGGGTGTGGACACAGTATGAGGAGGGAAGGTGGATGGTTGCAGACACAGCATGAGGAGGGGGGATGGGTGCGGACACAGTATGAGGAGGGAGGGGGAATGGGTGCGGACACAGTATGAGGATGAGGGATGGGTGCTGACATAGCATTGGGAGAGAGGGAGGATGGGTGGAGACAAAGTATGCAAAGAGGGGGGATGGGTGCAGACATAGTATGGGAAGTGAGGGGGATGGGTGCGGACACACTATGGGAAGTGAGGGGGAAGGGTGCAAACACACTGAGGGAAAGGTGCAGAGAAAGTATGAGGGGAGAGAGGGGGGATGGATGCAGACACACTGAAGAGTGAGGGGGATTGATGCGGATACAGTATGGGAAGTGAGATGGGATAGGTGCAGATAGTATGAGGAATGAGGGGTGGATGGGTGTGGACACAGTATGAGGAGTGAGGGGGAATGTTTGCGGACACAGTATGAGGGGAGGGGGATGGGTGTGGACACAGTATGAGGAATGGGGAGATGAGTGTGGACACGGGTAGTGTGGGTGGGGATGGTTTGTAGAAAGGACTTCATTGGGGGACAGTGTGAGACCACAGCAAGGAGGGAACAGTATGGCGATAAGGGGGAGTGTGATGAGAGGGAACAGTATAGAGACTGGACAATATAGGGGGACACAGTGTAGAGGACAGTGTGAAGAGGGGCCTAGTATAGAAAGGAGAGGGTAGTGTGGAGGGCACGTACCATAAGAGGGACTGTGTGTGTGTGTTACTTTTCAGGCATCATGTCAGGATGTGCTGTAGAAAAGCGGAGAAGAGACATGCTGTGGCCATGAAAAGTCATCATGGCATCTGGACAAGATAAAGAAAAGAAAAATAATGACTCCGATCAGAGAAAACATCATCTATAAGGTACCTGGATGTAAATGATGATTTGTGATACTGACTAATTCTCACCAGTATTGGGGTTCCTGTATGGTCTGATAATGACTGATAACTACAACTTCCAGTATCTTATTACCATTGTTAAGGACATACTAGATGTTCTAGGTTCATGCAATAAATATATATACAAAGTTGACCTGACATTACAATTGATTAACCGTGTACAGATTCTTGTGATGTACTGTACATCTTGTACTGATGAGGGCTTTGATGCTGTTTCTATATTGATAGGGGTTATATGGATGTATTTCTGTACCTATAGTGGTTCTGAGGATGAATTTCTGTGCTGATGAGCATTTTGATAATTTGTTTCTATGCCTATGGGGGTTCTGGTTCTGTATTTCTGTACCTATGGTGGTTGTGGTAATGTATTTCTGTACTGATGAGCGTTTTTATGCTTTGTTTCTGAACCCATGGTGGTTCTGGGGATGTATTTCTGTATTGATAAGGGTTTTGATGCTTTCTTTCTGTATCTATGGTGGTTCTGGTGATGTGTTTCTGTACTGATAAGGGTTTGAATGCTTTGTTTCTATAGCTTAGGTGGTGCTTGTGATGTATTCTTGTACCGATGTGGGTTTGATGCTGTGTTTCTGTATTGATGGGGGCTCTAGTGATGTATTTCTGTACCTCTGGTGGCTCTCAGATGTATTCCTGATCCTGTACTAATTTAAGAGTTCAGAATTTTTAAGATTAAACTATACAGGGCTATATTAATAAAGTATTGTGCCATCTGCCAATTTAAGGGTTGCTATGTTTTTTTAAAGTTAGGAGCATTAAAGGGGTTATCAAGTTTGTGATGAGTCTGCAGTCACTCTATGTCACTCTATGTGACTTCACAGTTTTGAATTCTCACAGTGCACACACTGCATATTGTCAAGATTCTCTGGTGCCGGCATTGAGAGTGGGAGGTAACAAAACCACAAGTATACTATTTACATACATGCAGTCACATGCCGACTAGACATGCATGGCCTTGATCAAAATGAATTGAGTGAGGCCAGACATGTTTAGTCAAAATGAGTCCAGAAGTATACAAATCGCATACTTGTGCTCATATGACTGCCCAATCTCATCATTGGCACTAGAGAATCCTAAAAGTGTGCAGTGCAAGCGCTGTTAGAATGCAGAAGCCTACAGTCACCTAGATTGACTGAAGACATTCATCTCAAACCTGGACAAGCCCTTTAATTATAAAATTAAGCTATGTAGCATGCCCAATCCTAACACTGTGTAATATACTCACTGTCGGGATTCGTCTCTGCTTGATGGTTTCAGTAGTCATCACATGGCCACTCCACTCAAATGTGATTTTCATACTTTCGGTTATCTGACAATTCGCTTTTCTTCTTGATTCTCTCTTTTTTACTGAACATTGAGAGAATTAGGAAGAGCAGCTCATCATCACATGACTCTAAAGGCCGCTTTACACACTGTGATATCGGTACCGATATCGCCATCGTACCCGCCCCCATCTCTGCCCGTGTCGCACAACATCGCCCGAACCCGTCACACTACTTACCTTCCCTGCGACGTCGCTGTGACCGGCGAACCGCCTCCTTTCTAAGGGGACGGTTTGTTCAGCGTCACAGCAGCGTCACAGCAGCGTCACTGAACCGCCGCCCAATAGAAGCGGAGGGGCAGAGATGAGCGGGACGAACATCCCGCCCACCTCCTTCCTTCCGCATTGTGGCCGGGAGGCAGGTAAGGAGAGCTTCTTCGTTCCTGTGGTGTCACACGGAGCGATGTGTGCTGCCGCAGGAACGAGGAACAACTTTGTTACTGCTGCAGTAACGATATTTGATAATAGACCCCCATGTCGTCGATGAGCGATGTTGCACGTTTTTGCGACGATGCAAAATCGCTCATAGGTGTCACACGCAACGGCATCGCTACAGCGGCCGGATGTGCGTCACAAAATCCGTGACCCCAACGAGATCGCTGTAGCGATCTCGTAGCGTGTAAAGCCCGCTTTTGTATGAAAATCGCATATGAATGTGTGGCCCTCCTGAGGCTTCCGTCGCCACGGAGATATTGCACCTCAACCAGAGGTGTGGTATCCTATCCCGGGTAAGAATGGGGTCAACTACCGGTTCACAGATCAAATCTGCACACACCAATTGGTAGGCATACACCGGGTCAGGGATAGTGGCAGTAACCCCCATAGATTTAGCCATGGGGCCGTAAGTCCCATTCATTGGTCCCAATGGTGTGGGTGGGGCCTAGCCAGGGGGTGTGTGGGAGGAGTCAGAAAGAGTGAGCAGAGGAACAAGGAAGTCAGTTCCTGAGGGGAAGGAGTGAAGGAGGTTACTGGTCGAGATCCTGGGGTCTTGCTAGGCCCAGGTGACACCGAAAGAAGAGATTCCAGGGTCACGGAAGGGCAATTGTCCCGTGACCTGTTCCACTAGAAAGCTCGGGTGGAGGGATCAGGCTGCAAATCAGGGATGGTCCCTAGACTGGTGGAAGAAAGACATTTCCTTAAAGAAAAACCGAAGTCCTGGGAGATCGTTGCAGGCGCCCAGGGCCACAACCCGCCACAGATCACCGGTGAAGGGGGCAAGGTATGACTGAGGTCAGCCACCTTTCTACAGGCCCTGTGGTGGAGGCGCAAGACAATCCACAAAAACAGTTGAGCGCTGGGAGACAGCCAGAGAAAGGACACAGAGAGGTGAACCGGGACTGACCCTTGACCTATTCGGGATCGGCGGAGGTCCCTGACAGCGGATCCTGGCATTCCGTGGGTAACCGGTCAACTGCAGTACTGAGACTGAACAGTGTGTAAAACATCTTAACTGCAAGCCGTGTGTCGTCTGGTTTATCCTGCACCTCGTTAACAAACACCATAGACTTTACCAAGCACTAAAGATTGCCCCGAGGTACCCACTCTACCTGTGGAGAGCAAGAATCACCTCAGCTGCCAGAACATCAGCCCCGGAGGTCCCTTCCAGCAGCTGCGGCTCCATAGCTGCAAATTACCACATGTGGCGTCACGAATCATATATAAACTTTATCATCATCTCCCCCCATATCGCCAACATTTTGTATTGACTCCGCCAGGGTCACGGAATCGGGCTCCGCCACCGCTGACTACCCCGGACTAGTCCGGCCCGACACCGAGTCACCTAAGGCCCTGGGGTGGGCGAGTCAAATGATTGGTCACATGATGATTACTCAGGCCTCAGGGGGAGGGAGTGGAGTGCAGAAGTGGAGTTTTTCTAGAGTCGACATTAAAAGGTTTGAGGAGTGGAAGTGGAGCTAATTGGAAGCCGGGCTGGGGTGGAGCCTGGGTGGAGTCTCAAGGGGCCCGAACATTTTGCCAGTATGGGGCCCTGAAATTCCTGGTGGTAGCCCTGATTGAACCCATAACCTCAAAGGGTAAAGATGAGTTCTTGGAGATTTTAGGTATTGGAGCATCAATATTAGGAGCCCTTTCAAAACATGCTACCACAGGTTCATCAAGTGGATATTTACACTAGACAGAACAAAGAAAATAGAGAACTTCTTATCCAGATTCTTCCAAACCCTTCTCATAAGAGCCTCAATCGTAACGTGAGTTTTTAGAACTGAAGGCTCTCAAACATCTGGTCCTGGACCGACCTAGGTTCTGTTTTCACTTTCATTTGAAGAGTGACTCTTACAGGTTTTAGTGATAGATCAATATCTTCATCAATGAATGAAGGTCTTCCCGAACCCACCTCCCCTGAGTGTGAATCAAACACTAATACTACTTATCATACTACCATACTCATCAATTTTTGATGCACTTTGCTCTATAGAATCAGACAGGTAAATCAGAATACTAAACCACTTTCTTGTGGAAGTAGCCAGAGAGCTTTCTTAAGAGCCCTCTTCAATCCCTGTACAGAAACATGGACTTCACCCTTGAGAATCTCCTTTAAATTCTTAAGAAGTGAAGGGCGATTATTCCTCTTTGATCTTATCCACACACAGTTGACATAAAGGTTTAGTGTAGAAGTTAAGGCCCCGTCACACTAAGCAACATCGCTAGCAACATCGCTGCTAACGAACAACTTTTGTGACGTAGCAGCGATGTTGCTAGTGATGTTGCTGTGTGTGACATCCAGCAACAACCTGGCCCCTGCTGTGAGGTCGTTGGTTGTTGCTGAATGTCCTGGGCCATTATTTAGTTGTTGCTGTCCCGCTGTGAAGCACAGATCGCTTTGTGTGACAGCGAGACAGCAACAACTAAATGTGCAGGCAGCAGGAGCCGGCTTCTGCGGAGGCTGGTAACCACAGTAAACATCAGGTAACCCTGTCCTTGGTTACCCGATATTTACCTTCGTTACCAGCCTCCGCCGCTCTCACTGTCAGTGCCGGCTCCTGCTCTGTGCACATGTAGCTGCAGGACACATCGGGTTAATTAACCCGATGTGTACTATAGCTAGGAGAGCAGGGAAGCGCTGTGCGCTGCTCCCTGCTCTGTGCACATGTAGCTGCAGCACACATCGGGTAATTAACCCGATGTGTGCTGTAACTAGGAGAGCAGGGAGCCAGCGCTAAGAGGTGTGCGCTGCTCCCTGCTCTCTGCACGTGTAGCTGTGTGCGCTGGTAGCCAAGGTAAATATCGGGTTGGTTACCCGATATTTACCTTAGTTACCAAGCGCAGCATCTTCCACGCGGCGCTGGGGGCTGGTCACTGGTTGCTGGTGAGCTCACCAGCAACTCGTGTAGCGACGCTCCAGCGATCCCTGCCAGGTCAGGTTGCTGGTGGGATCGCTGGAGCGTGGCAGTGTGACATCTCACCAGCAACCTCCTAGCAACTTACCAGCGATCCCTATCGTTGTTGGGATCGCTGGTAAGTTGTTTAGTGTGACTGGACCTTTAGGCAGCTCAATACGTACACTGTATATTTCCTATTTTTAGATTTGTGAGTGGCTTTCTTAAGGGTATCTATAACACTGTAAACAAAAATAAAATATATGCAATAGAATGGGGAGAAAAAAATAACTTTGTGGAGAACTCCTCATACCCCACAAGCCTACTGAGCTGCCATCATAGCCGACTGGATTTTCAGTATGCTGAGAACTCTATTCATTATTCTGCTTGGTTGAAAAAGAGCAACAACACATAATTCTACAACAGCAAATGTCACCTGGCTAGCTTCTCTTTCAAGAGGGTAACATTGTACCTCCTGGCACCTCCGTCATCCATACTTGCACCACCAGGCTGACTGTGTGACGCCCTGGCAAAACCAGGTAGTCACAAATAGGTCACATCCTCCTTGTTACCATCACAACCCACACTTAGGCATAACAAACAGCCATAAAAGCCTAGCCACCCCCTCATGATAACCAGGACACACCAGTGGGCGGGATCAGGTGGATGAGAACGCCCACCTAGGGGTCTTGAGGTGTCAGAGGCGGGAACACAGCAGATCAGTTTTGACACCAGTCAAGTACAGACCATTGACAGCAGTGGTAGTCAGGGGTAGTGGCCCTTGGACTAGTTGGCTAGGTGGCAGACGGTGAGCAGAGCCACAGGTGATGGACTTCCGGTCGCGGGAGACCTAAAGTGGATCGGGGCAGGGTTGTAGCCCGCCGGTACCAACAGCGGGAATCCGGTCCGGAGGCCGTGCACAGTCGGGGTGCCTGGACCCTAGGGCGAGGAAGGTCGCAAGCCCCTCTCCAATTAACCAGCCGGGGACAAGGTTGCAGACATTGTCCCAATTTACTGCCCAGATAGAGCAAAACGGAAGCCCAACGCGGAGGATAGGGTGTCCGCCAAGAACCCACTGAAATCCCAAGGGTCAGCTTTCGCGGGCCACAGCTCCCAACACAAATAGAATCGGGAGTGGACTTCTCCGTTCCATGCAAAGTCATCCAAAAGAGAATGAAACACAAAGTGCAGGAGGAAGGGTTATCTGCTCATCAACCTGTGTGCGGGACCCGAATGCACCCTCCAAAGGCAGCTGGCCACTGGCAACTTGGTTTACTACTGGACTCATGTGAAATTATTGAACTGTGAGTACACCATTGTCCCCCGGTCCGGTCCATCGCGCCACCTCCAGCAGCCATCACTCCCGTGTTCGTCTTCCCCGGGACCCGGGACTACACCTCCCCTACCCATGGAGGGGATCCCATCTTGCTGCCCCCTGCTCCATCAGCCCCGGGTGCCCCATCAACAGGCAGCGGCGGGGCCAACATCCTTCACCGCAACCTACGGGTGGCGTCATAGACAACCTCCCTTGTAAATATCCCCTTTTCCGATGGTTGTGAGGACGGGCGGCCGTTCGAGCCCGGTTCCTGTCACCACTCGAGCCTCAGCAGCGAACCCGGATCCGAGCAGGCCCCCAAGAGAAGCGGCAGCGGCCCCCGCCCGCAACAACTGCACATGGGAAGGATCGCAACACTGGTCAAATGGAGCTACCATTGGGTAATCAGGACTGTTGACTTCCATAAGCCCCCTCCAGCAATAAATGGCACCACTAACTCTAATCCAGGATGCCGCACTTACAGAAGAGCAGAAGAGTAGAAATCATCCACTGCAGCCTGTTTGACATATAAAGGGCATCAGGAACCCATTAGAGAAAGGCAGAAGTCCAGCAGCAGAAAGAGACCCAGAAATCAGAGGAAAAAAAGAGAAGGAGCAAGCAGACTATCTGCGGTTCCTAGTGGAGACTAAAGGCCCCGTTACACGCAACGACATCGCTAATGAGATGTCGCTGGGGTCACGGAATTCGTGACGCACATCCGGCCTCGTTAGCAATGTCGTTGCGTATGACACGAGCGACCGCTAACGATCCCAAATACTCACCAAATCGTTGATTGTTGACACGTCGTTCATTTTCAAAATATCATTGCTCATTTGGGACGCAGGTTGTTTGTCATTCCTGAGGCAGCACACATCGCTACGTGTGACACCCCGGGAACAACGAACAACACCGTACCTGCGTCCTCCGGCAACGAGGTGGGAGTGACGTTCATGCGACTGCTCTCCACCCCTCCGCTTCTATTGGTGGCCTGCTGTGTGACGTCGCTTTGACGCCGCACGAACCGCCCCCTTAAAAAAGAGGTTGTTCGCCGGCAACAGCGACGTCGTTAGGAAGGTAAGTTGGTGTAACGTGTACCGGCAATATTGTTCGCCATGGGCAGCGATTGGCCCTTGACGCACAAACGACGGGGTAGGGTGCTATCGTTAGCGATGTCGCTGCGTGTAAAGAAGCCTTTACTGTGGCCCAGATACTTCAATCCACACTGGAAATAAAGGCCCTGCAGCTCCAAGTGAGATTTAGTTAGGCCCCCTTCACACGTCCATGATAAAAACACACATTTTTCATGGTCCGTGTTGATGGTGCATATAGCCATCCGTATGCTGTGATTTTGGCACATGTGTGTTCTCCATGTGCTATCCATGATAGCACACAGATATCAGCAGCTTCTTATTCACCTGTTTCTAGCACTGGTGTCTCAGGTGCTGCTGCATTCGGGTCCGCAGTGCAGTGAATATTCATGAGCATAATGAGCAGGCCTGGAAGCAAGTGACAGCACAGCGCTGAAGACAGCAGCGCTAGAGACAGGTATGTATTCAAAGACACTTGTTTTCTCCAGTACGTGTCACACTGATGTCACTCGGATCACATCAGTGGGAGGTCCGTGTGACATCAGTACTGTCAGAGAAAAAACGGACTTGTCTCCATGCAGAACACACGGACACACATCTGTGAAAACAGGCATGTGTGCGCAGACCCATTGATTTTGATGTGTCTGCATATGTTTTTGTCTCTGGTACAAATGTAAATGGACGTCATATGCATCTGGATCACGGACATGTGACGGGGGTCTTAAACAACAAACTTTCTCTACCTTTGTCCATGAACAGAAAACAGGAACTGAGGTGGCAAGAGGGCGCTTCCCATTTAAAGAGATCCTGGAGGAAGTCAGTGCCTGTTACCTGCCCAGTTAAGGAGGGCTCTTCAATGGGCATAAAGGAACAAAATATTAACACAGCTATATAATTGGCTGTGATACACATGACAGAGGCAAAGGGATGTATTGTAGGACTGCCTGGTTAATGAGCCCCAAAAGACGTGTGGGCAGTATATGTCTTGGGAATGTCATTTCGGGTGGCCGTTGCCTGGTTCCATGCCCTGGGCCCTTTTTGTAATGGGGGTATATTTACAGGGGATTAGGTTAGTGTTCAAACATGACGCCACTTGCGGTGTTGCGGCTATATACAGTAGATGGAGCCACCGCTGCAGAATGGCACTACTGGGGCTGGTGTTAATTGCAGCCTGGATGGTAGACCCTCCGCAAGCAGGGCCGGGCCCCAGAGGATGGGTGATGTGACTGCCTCGGAAGAAGGTAGTCCACAAAGAGGTATAGTACAACTGGTTTTTACTCACTGCTGGTTGGTGGTAACTGGTTACCCGAGGCCGGCTGGTTTCACCTCCAGGTCCCCTTTGTCCCAGTGCCAGTTTAGTAGTCTGGTACCTTCTTCCCCTGCACCTGTCTCTGGTAAATGGGTCACCATGGTGTAGAGCAATTGCGGGTCCCTGTTCTGTGGTTTGTCCACTTTTGTCCGCCTGACGGTAGCATGAACCCTGTGGGGTTGGAGTCTCTGGTCCTGTCCCCGGTTCTCCCTTTGCTACTGAGTCTTCGGATTTTTAGGGTCAGCGAGGTCCTTGATGGTCTACTCGCTGTGCAGGTCGGCTTGGAGCTCTTTCCTGTCCTAGGGTCCTGTACCCCGTTGTTGCGTTGTTCTGGGAGTACTCCATCGGCAACTACTCTCCTGGATACCAGGTTACCGTTAACCCGAGTCAGAACGTCTCCTCACATCCACCTTCACTCCTCTCCTCAGACACTCGCTACTCTCCACAGTCTGCCGCCACCACCTGGTCAACTAGTGGACTGTATTGGCTCCACCTCTAGGCCGCAATCCATTGGTCCGAGCCTATCTATGTACCATTGTATGGGGGATTGTTGGGGAAAACTGGGATTACCTGGGTTTTTGTTGTTACCGGCACTGGTCTCCCGGGGCCCTAGGGGGGTAGGCCCTGCATCCTTGTGGGGATGCAGAACCTTGTAGCACCCTGATGGCTTCAGGGGTGCTACACGTGTACCCAGAATATCTGCCTAATCACAGACTTTTTCTTGCTGAGGTGTGCTTGATCTTCCAGTACTTCCACTACCAGGCATGCCTGTTTTTAAAAGGGTTGCCATAAACATTTATCATAGGTGATATTTTTTTTCCTAGTGGTTTGAGAAAAATGGGGGTCCTAAATTGCATGCAATTCCATGTGTGAAGAGAGTGGTAGAGCACAGGTATGACCACTACTTTGTTCAATGTCCATGAAAGTGGTGGTCATGCAAACACCTGACTCTAGTCACACAGTGGACTTAAAGTCCCCTAATAATCAAATTTTACTTTACAGAGGTGCTTGAAAATTTGTGAAATATTCAGAATTGTACATCTTTTTGCATAAATTTGATATAAAACTACATTAGATTTTCACACAAGTCCTAAAAGTATATAAAAAGAACCAAATCAAACAGACAAGTCAAAAATATTCATCATTTTTTTGTTGAAGAAAAAATTCTAAAATCACATGTCTGTAAGAGGCAAAACTATTTGAACATTCAGGATTAGAAGATCTCATGAGGGTAAAATTAAAGTCTCATGTTTTTAATCAATGGGATGACAATCGGGTGTAAGTGGGTTACCTGTTTTATTTAAAAAAAAAAAATAGGAATGTATCAAAGAATTTGAAATTGTGTTATAGCACAAACAGGTGATTTCGTAGAACTTTAGAAGAGTTATTGATGCTCATCAGGCAGATAAAAGATACAAAACCATCTCTAAAGGGCTTGGATTCTACGTAGTCAGACAAGTTATGAACAAATGGAGGAAATTCAAGACCATTAATACCCTGTTCAAACAATAAAGATTTCTCCAAGAACAAATATAATAGTCTACAATGTCACAAAAGAACCCAAGGTGACTTCTATGCAACTTAAAGGGACTCTGTCAGCAGGTTTCTGCAATGCAATCTGAAGACACCATGCTGCAAGAGTTAAAACAGAAAATTCAGCCCTGTGTCTGTTATCTCAGTCTTTTTTTGTTTACCTGCAATGTTAGTTTAAGCCTCTTATCTTTATCATTAGTGGGTCTCAGCAGCTCTAGTCCAAATTCACCTCCTTCTGTGATTGATTGGTGTACGTATACCTTCTTTCACTTGTAAAGCGCCATGGAATAAATGGCGCTATAATAATAATAAATAATAATAATAATTAACATCTTCTGTCTATGGAAATGTGCACTGAAAGCCTGGTGTGAGCGAGGACAGCTCTCCCAGCACTGCTGCATACAAAATGTAAAATCTTTCATTCACTGTGTCAGATTGGCTGCAGCCACTAATCTAAGGGATACATCTTTGAACTCAGGACCTCTTTGCCTTCATCATGCTGCTCTTAGATGAGGTAGCAAAAATCTGGTGACAGACTCCCTTTAAGGCTTCTCTCACATTAGTTAATGTTAATGTACATGAGTCCACCATCAGGAGGACATTGAACTACACTGTGCATGGCAGGATTACAAGGAGAAAGCCTCTGCACTCCGAAAATAACATTACTGCCCATCTGCAGTTTGCTAAAGATCACCTGGACAAGCCAGACGTCTACTGGAACAATGTTATTATTGATGAATCAAACTAAAATAGAGCTTTTTGGTTTAACCCCTTGGTGTCATAGCCAGTTTTCGACTTTATGCCATATCTTTTCTTTTCACTTTTCTATTGTCACGTTCCAGAAGTGTTTATTTTTTTTGAGGATGCGAGAGCTAGTTATACAAGGGCTTGTTGTCTTCAAGATGAATTGTATTTCTCAGTGCCATCATAATGGGGTTCATAGCACTTAACAAAATTTAATTAAGTCTGTGGGAAGGAGCATAAACAAAGCAGCCGTTCTGAAGGTTTTTTTTCTTTTGATTTACATTTTAGGCTATTTGCTGTGCTGCACAAATAAAGATAAATTTAGTCTGTGAGTCAGTATGAATATAGCAACATTTTTTTTTTTTATACAAGGACATTCATTTTCAATATTCCTCTACTTTTATGAAGAAAATTTGTATCCAGATTTCATTAAATATAGTGTGCCGCCCCCGTGCCAGCAGCCGGCGCTGCTCGGGTCCGAGCCTTCAGGGGAGGTGGCTCGAGGGTCTCCGGACCCGAGGATCTCGCGGACACGCTGAATAAATGGGGGGACGTAAATGTACGGGCTGAGCCGTATTAAGTTTGTGACGACACCCACGGTGTGTGGTGAGATGGGACACCACCGCTGCTGTTACGGGGCACCCGGGGGAGATGTTGTGCAGCAAGTTAACCCCTCCGTGGGCAGGGATGGTGGCCCCGGGACCCGGGTGGTGCGTGCAGGGGATGGCAACCGCATGGAGTGCTGGTGTACTCACGGTTAGAAACACACACAAGTCTCTGGTAAACCAAGGTGATGGTGGCCGGTGCCGCGGCTGGTTGCGTTCTGGTCACCCACCCGGCTGGTGGTCTCTATCCTTTTCCTGTACTGTTTAAGTAGAAAAGACTTCCTAGTATGAAACGTAGGTGTCCGCTCCCAGCTGGATGTGACCTAAGGAGCTGTGCCCGCAGACGCTAGCCCGTGGGATCTAGGGGCCTTGGCGGTGACCTCTTATCCCTAATCGGTGGGCTGTTGTCTTCTATGAGGGACTTTGGGTGGGACAGAACCTCTAGTCCTGGCCTCAATCGGTTAATTAACCAGCTCCAGTCGATTCTGGTTTCTGGCTTCAGGGTCCAAGTAACCCCCTTTGTGCTATGGTTTCCGGGTCGGTTCCCCGTGTCGGTACCGGCGGGCTACAACCCTGGCCCAGTCCACCTCGGTTCCACTGAGCCGTCTTCCTGTCTTCTGCTGACAGAGACCACTGTCTGCCTCCTAGCCAAGGCACCAGGCCTCCTACCCTGGCACCGTTCAACTTGGACTTCATTGCTGCAGCTACCCCTATCTCCAGCCCACACTCCTCTCCAACTGAACTTCAACACTTTTCTGCTGGTTTTCCCGCCCTGAGCTGTCTAAACTCCTGGGTTGGCGTGCACCAACTGCCTGGCCACACCCACTGGTGTGTCTATCTGTCCCTAAAAGGCTGACTAGGGTTTAATGGTTGGCTGTGTGTTTCCTAATGAGGAAACGGTATTGTGCAGGGGCCTATTTGTGACTACCTGGTTTTGCCAGGGCGTCATACTAGCATTGCACAATTTTGCTTTTTAGGCAGCTGCACACACACAGAGTGGGTCTAAAAAGTAGTGTACAAAGCGGTGGTAGCCTATAGACGTGCAGAATCTCCATTGGATAACCTTGCTGCTCCATTATGACTTTCTATTTCTCAGAGCTTGTATGGAGTCATAAAGGTATGTGCACACGGTGGGTGTTTTTAAAGGGAACCTGTCAGCAGATTTGGGGCCTATAAGCTGCGGCCACCACCAGTGGGCTCCTTATATACAGCATGTTAGAATGCTGTATAAGAGCCCAGGCCACTGTGTAGAACGTTAAAATCACTTTATAATACTTACCTAAAGAGTCGCTGTGGTGGAGTTGGGTCATATGGGCGCCTCCTTGCTCCGGTGCCAGCGCCTCCTCTTTGTGCCATCTCTGTTGTCCTCGTTCTGAAGCCTGTGTGTATGACGTGTGTACATCATACACACTCGCCGGTCCCGCACAGGTGCAGTACAATACTTTGATCTGCCCTGCTCAGGGCAGATCAAAGTGCGCCTGCGCGGGATCTCAATGCCGGCGAGTGTGTATGACGTAGCACACGTCATGCACCCCGGCTTCAGAAGAAGGACGACAAAGATCGCCAAAAGAGGATGCGCCGGCATCGGAGAAGGGAGACGCCCATATCACCCAGCTCCACCACAGCGTCCGTTTAGGTATTATAAAGTGATTTTTATGTTCTACACAGCGGCCTGGGCTCTTATATACAGCATGTTAGAATGCGGTATTTAAGAGCCCGGTGGTGGTGGCTGCAGCTTATAGGCCCCAAATCTGCTGACAGGTTCCCTTTAAGGCACTGGCACATCCGCAGATGGTTTCCTAGGCAGAGCCACTTCAGAAAAAATGTTGGCGGTTAAACAATAATTACCATGCTCACAGCAAAATCGTTTTCACATAACTGTGAATTATGTTAACTTTTTGAGAGGTTTTTTCCAGGTAGATTCCAGGCAATGTCCACATCATATCATATGGATGAGGCCTGGTACTGAACAGGTTAAAAAGCAAATATGGGCAGAGCTCCGGGTCTAGTGAAACGGTTACACAGGATGATGGTAATTATGCTCTGTAGATAGTAATTATTCCGTAGAAATCCACTGGACAGAACCTGCATCCAAGAAATCCAATTATTATATTTAATCAGTAATTCATTAGCAGCTTAAACAGAAAGTGGATTTGTTTAATTTAATAGGAAGTTTTCATTTGTACTGGGCCGTGATTAAGTCACGTTAATCTCATGGGACAATAACCTGACACCAGACGTATAATTAGGACTTTGCACGTTGCAATCCGTAGGCAGATTGGGCTGTGCTTCTGTCGCGGGCGGAGGAGGGGACGCTGCGCTCTCCCACTGCTCGGGTCCGGCTGGCGCTGCTGCTGCGGTCTCTGCTGCTTGGTGGCTCGAGCGATGGGCCGGATCCCGGGGACTCGAGCGGCGCTCCTCGCCCGTGAGTGAAAAGGGGATTGGTATTGGGGATTTATTGTCCGTGACACCACCCACGGTTGTGGTGATTGTGTGGACACCACCGCTGCTCTGTATGGGGATCCCGGGAGCAGTGACAGGGAGCAGCTTTGTTGTTATTTCTCCCCTCCGTGGGTAGGGGGTTGGTTGTCCCGGGGCCCGCTGATGGGGTAGGGGTGGATGGCAGGCCGGGTGCAGGGCCTGGTGAGGTGCAGGGTCGCGGGGGCAGCGCTGTGCCGTACGGCACGGTGGTACTCACTCAGCCTGAGACGTTGACACAGTTCTCGGTAAAACACACGGCTAGAAAGACAGTTCCCACGGACGGCTGCTGTTGCTTTTCCCCGGTAGTTAACGGTGACTGTCTCTTTCCCTGCACCTTGTGTAATGTTGGTAGCGATGGGTTCCCACCGGTAACCCGCTCCCCGACTTGGATATGGGCCGGAGGAGCCCCTCTTTGCCCGCAAGCGCTGGCCCTGAGAAACTGGTGCCTTGGCGGTGGCGGTGTCTCTCTCCTACGGTTGGACTGTTGCCTTCAATCGGGACTTAGTTGCTGGGAGACCCAGAGGTCCCCTTCACTGACAGATTTGGCAAATTCACGGCGACTCCTAGCCTTGCCGGGATCCGAAAGGCCCCTGCCAATGGTGCTGGCTTCTCTTCGTATACCGGTCCGGTACCACCGGGCCACCACTCGTCCACGGTCCTTTCGGCAACCTCCGATCAGCCTCTCCTGCAGACGGTCACCGCTGTCTGCCAACCTTGCTGTCTCAGTCCGGGGCACACACCCAGACCAACTTCAGGCTTTCAAACTGTCACTTTCTCCTTCACTTCAACTCCTCTCTCTTGCTTCTCTACCACTTCACTCTCACTTCAACTCTGACTAATCTGCCTTCAACTCACTGCCTGGTTTTCCCGCCTCCAGGGCTGTGAACTCCTCGGTGGGCGGAGCCAACCGCCTGGCCCACCCCCTGGTGTGGACATCAGCCCCTGGAGGAAGGCAACAAGGGTTTCTGGTTTAGCTTTGGTGTACCTATCCGGGGTGTAGGGTGTGGTGGTGT
Organism: Anomaloglossus baeobatrachus; assembly: GCF_048569485.1. Taxonomy (NCBI): domain Eukaryota; kingdom Metazoa; phylum Chordata; class Amphibia; order Anura; family Aromobatidae; genus Anomaloglossus; species Anomaloglossus baeobatrachus. The sequence goes on from NC_134356.1 coordinate 592,776,813, forward strand.
CATTACCTGTGACCCCTGGCTTGCCCAGGGCGTCACATTCCCCCTTAGCAAAATGCAGACCGTCTGCGGGCTGCCCGTCCAACACCGGTTTTAATTTTCTGAAAAAGATAAAAAACGGTAACACATACAATTATAGTAACATCATCCCACAATCGGAGGCACTTTTCTTAAATGTTGCAGTAACGGTTGCGGCTGCCGCTCTCTCCCACCCAAGTAACCTGGCCCTGATGCTGCTCCTAAGAAACAGGCAGCACCCCTTGACCCCAGTCCTGAACCAAGTCACCCGAGCCGGATCTGTCCTTCCCCTCCAGAGGGTAGCCACCGGTTCCTGTGGTGGCTGGGCCCCAGCCTGCTCCACTGCGGGCCCTCCCTCCAACCTGCCTCTCCAGAGGCAGTAACAGTAAGCTGCAACAAAACATATTTATTTACATTTCACTAACGTTTGTGGTTGCCCTGCAAGTTCACGGGCTTGTCCGTAAGGAGTCCCTTACGCAACTTTAAGCGGTTCCCACGGGGACAACGGTGCCGGCAACGGCCGGTTTCAAATCACGGTTGCAGACAATCAGATGAGACTTCGGTGATCATTTTTATCTTTAAGAACTTTCAGAACTTTCAAACACACACACTGGTGGTCCCAACGGGGACGGTGCAACGGTGCTCCGCTGCCATCACTCAGAGTCCTCGGCATCACCTGAGGGAGGGGGTGCGGTGCTCACACGGGCTTCCTGGCTGCCCCTCAATTTTGCATCCAGCGCAAACCACCCCCTCTCCTCGCAGTGTCGGGTGTATTGTACCAGGTCCCCTGGCATCAGGTTGCGGCCTGGGTGCTCTTCTGGAAGGTGAGCATTCACATCCCGCCGGGCTATGAACACTTCGGCCTCCAGGCCCGGTTCATAAATGAATCCATAGCCCTGGCGGACATCAAACCGCCTCACCTGCCCCTCGTACAGCGGGCCCCGGACACAAAAAGTTGCCTGTCTCAGGCTCTCCTCCCGTATCGTACGGGCCACCATCTCCGCCTTCCTTCTTTCTCTCTCCTCGATTTCCAGGCCCAGCGGTACCGGCTCCCTGTCCCAGTACGGAGCTGCTGTGAGCTCCAGCGCACGGGTCGGGCCCCGCGAGACCTCTCGGACGCTGCCCACTACTGTTGATCTGGGCGGCAGGTCCCGCGGTGACTTGGCCTTGGATGCCACGTTGCAGCAGCAACCCGGCGAAACCTCAGCCGAGGTGTGGGGGATGGGCATAGGGGCTTTCCTCTGCTGGGCCTTCGGCACGGAGCGGGCTATCGGCTCCGGCTCGGGGACTTTCTCGGGGGACGCCTCCGGTTCAGACTTCGGGGCTTTCCACGGCAGCACCTCCGGTCGGCTACGGGCTCCGGCTACAGGTCGGTCCGCCTGGGCGGACATGCTGGGTATCGCTACCGGTTGCGGTGGTAGCGGGCCTAGTGGCGGGGTCACGGCTTCCGGGACGGGTGGCGAGGGAGGTAGCAGGGCGAGAGGGTTTAGACCGGGTCCCGCAGCCGCGATGACCAGCCCTTCAAGGGCATCGGGGCGTGGGTCACTCACCCTCCCTTCCGCAGCTTCCTCCTCGCGTCTCCGCACGGTCGCTATGACATCCGCCATGTCGGTCTCCCACTCCTCCATGAGGAGCTAAATTTTGACCTGCAGCCTCTGGTAGAGCTGCGCGGTCCGGATTTCCACCCACGCCGCGGTTCCAGGCGCGGGGGGCTACGGTGCTTCGGGAAGGCATCCACATGTTGCTGGCGGCTTCTCCCAGGAACAAGATGGCTGCAGAGTCCTGGCGTCCCTGCCTTTATAGCCGCGGCTACATGCGACCAGTCGCCATTTCGTCCCCCTTAGCCTCTTTTCGGCCCCTCCTCTATCAGGGCGGGGTTTTGGCCTTCGCGCCTCCACTACTCGAGGAGACGCTCGAGCGGGAACTCTTCGCGCTAAAGATGGCGGCTTCTGAAATTTTCCGGCCGGACACCTCCGGCGGTAACAAGGCGCACCTCTACCCAATGGCAGAGCGGTAAGATCCTGTTCGTGACGCCAAGTTGTCGCGGGCGGAGGAGGGGACACTGCGCTCTCCCACTGCTCGGGTCCGGCTGCCGCTGCTGCGGCCTCTGCTGCTCGGTGGCTCGAGCGATGGGCCGGATCCCGGGGACTCGAGCGGCGCTCCTCACCCGTGAGTGAAAAGGGGATTGATATTGGTGATTTATTGTCCGTGACGCCACCCACGGTTGTGGTGATTGTGTGGACACCACCGCTGCTCTGTATTGGGATCCCGGGAGCGGTCACAGGGAGCAGCTTTGTTGTTATTTCTCCCCTCCGTGGGTAGGGGGTTGGTTGTCCCGGGGCCCGTTGATGGGGTACTCACTCAGCCTGAGACGTTGACACAGTTCTCGGTAAAACACACGGCTGGAAAGACTGTTCCCATGGACGGCTGCTGTTGCTTTTCCCCGGTAGTTAACGGTGACTGTCTCTTTCCCTGCACCTTGTGTAATGTTGGTAGCGATGGGTTCCCACCGGTAACCCGCTCCCCGACTTGGATATGGGCCGGAGGAGCCCCTCTTTGCCCGCAGGCGCTGGCCCTGAGAAACTGGTGCCTTGGCGGTGGCGGTGTCTCTCTCCTACGGTTGGACTGTTGCCTTCAATCGGGACTTAGTTGCTGGGAGACCTGGAGGTCCCCTTCACTGACGGATTTGGCAAATTCACGGCGACTCCTAGCCTTGCCGGGATCCGAAAGGCCCCTGCCAATGGTGCTGGCTTCTCCTCGTATACCGGTCCGGTACCGCTGGGCCACCACCCGTCCACGGTCCTTTCGGCAACCTCCGATCAGCCTCTCCTGCAGACGGTCACCGCCGTCTGCCAACCTTGCTGTCTCAGTCCAGGGCACACACCCGGACCAACTTCAGGCTTTCAAACTGTCACTTTCTCCTTCACTTCAACTCCTCTCTTTTGGTTCTCTACCACTTCACTCTGACTAATCTGCCTTCAACTCACTGCCTGGTTTTCCCGCCTCCAGGGCTGTGAACTCCTCGGTGGGCAGAGCCAACCGCCTGGCCCACCCCCTGGTGTGGACATCAGCCCCTGGAGGAAGGCAACAAGGGTTTCTGGTTTAGCTTTGGTGTACCTATCCGGGGTGTAGGGTGTGGTGGTGTCATTACCTGTGACCCCTGGCTTGCCCAGGGCGTCACACTTCCATTATACAGTTATTCTGGACCCCTACAGGCCAAATCATAGATCTGGACTCATTGATCTCATCCAGGAGTCTTTGTCAAATGACTAGTTTTGCTCCGTTGCATTCAAATTAGAATTGAGCGAGTACCTAACTATTCGTACTCATTATACTCATAACGGGTACTGTCTAATACTCGCATATTCATTCCGAATAGCGTGTGCAATGCAAGTCAATGGGAAAAACTCGAAAGTAAAAAGTAACCCGAATGACGTACCATTCGTGCGAGTAGCAAATAGTACGGCATTCAGGTTACTCGTTAATTTGAAAGTTTTTCCCCATTGACTTGCATTACACACGTTGGGACCTGGGCTGCCTTTTATCCGCAGTTGCCTCTTTTTGCGACATGGAAGCGGTTAAATATAGATTACAGGTATGCGTTGCTCCAATATGGTTCTGCTTTTTTTTTTTCTCTTTTATCTGGGAAGCCGCATGGCATATGAAATACATAATATAGAGTAGGACCCCCCCCCCCCCCCCTCATAGAGATTTGCCATGAAGTGGCAGGGGTGGCTCAAAGAATTGATCAATTATTTGCTAAAAATCTCATTTTGTATTAGAGTACAGTTGGAATAAATCTGTGAATTTGCACTTTTATATGATGTATGCCACTCTCCGATCGTGCTGGCTCTTCTTTCTTTGAATAAATTAAATAGGCAGACACTGATAGCACGATCTACCCTTATACCAGTGACAGAATGTAAGGGGGACAATCATCACAGGACAACATACATGGTGGGGACCACCCAGTGCCACCTCCAATCTCAACTTTATTGGCATGCATAGGACATTGCTACAGTTTAAAGGGAATCTGTCAGCAAATTTTTTGCAATGTAAGCTGAAGACCGCATGCTGTAAGGGTTAAACCATAGAATTCAAAGATGCCTGTCTTGTCAAGATCTGATCTGTTACTTATTTGTTATGTTTGTGTAAGCAGCAGGACTTCTCATTGCTCGGACTACAACGTCACACGCACAGCAGTCCGATACGCCGCCTCCTCTGAGACCTCACTGTCAATGTACAATCTCAGAGAGCCTAGTGTGGGCAGGACAGCTCTCAGCTCTGCTACAAGGCTAAACATAAAAATGCAGAATATGCCAGAGTGGCTTCAACCAGTAATCCAAGTGATACAGTGTTGGATTCAGGGTCTCTTTGCCTACATCATGTTTCTCTTAGATGAGGTAGCAAAAATCCACTCCAACCCTCCGGTGGAGCAAGTATCCTGCTCTCAGATATCTCGGCCACAGGTTGCTTTAGGTCTGTAGCCAACCGAATGGCAAGGGCATGCACAGGGTGTCAGCATCCAGCACTGACAACGCAATGACGTTACCACATTGCTCTGCCTGCACATAAACGCTGTGCTGGCGGACTTGTGAGGCAAACACACACCTATATTCTGGGAAACTATTACTTTTAAGATCAGTCAGGGTACTGTTACTTTTATTGTGAAGAAACTCAAGAGGCTTCATTATTATTTGTGGGGCCCTGAAGAAGCATTTTGATTCTTGAGAGGCATTGAGGAGGAATAATTGAGGGAACTTTAGGAGGGCATTACTACTTTTTAGGGGTGCTTGCTACTTGTTAAGTGAGCACTTAAAGAGCTTTCTTGCTTTATAGTTGGCACTTGGTATTATAACCTTCAACAAGGCACATAAGCATTATTACTTTTTAGGATTCAAAAAAAGATGACATTAATACTATAAAGGGCAGAAATGCTCACCTGCATTATTTTCTAGGCAACAATTTTACTGTCAAAAGGGGTATTCGTACTTGGAGCAGAGTTACCACGCAGCATAGCAGGTGCAGTAATGGGAACAAATACGGGAGCGGTTAACATTGGGGTGAGGCGTTTATGCAGTTTGGGAACAGATGAGATGGAGCTGGAAATGTGAGAAGTCTTTGTTGCAAACTCGTAGCTGAATTGGTCATGACTGAGCAAGATGAAAATGATGAGAAAAATGAATGACTCCCACCAGAAAGGGTCCTTAATCTATGACTAGCGATGAGTGAACTCTAACTGTAAAGTTCGGTGTTCGTATCAAACAGAGACCCCCCCCTACCCACTCCCCCACCCTCCCAAAATAAAAAAAAAATAGTGTTAAAGTTCAGCACTCTGTTACTTTACGTATGCAAACCACTTGAGCGAGCATCTCTGTGCTTGGGTACTCTCCATGTGAGCGGCTTGCAGTGTTTGAATGTCTTGCACTTGAGGTAAGAACAGAATGCTCGGATGTAGTTTGCACAGAAAAAAATAAAAATGAAAAAAATCCACCCTACATATCTAGGCGGAGACCCGAACAGCCCAATCAGTGACTTCCAATGAGGTTTGGGTCAAGTTCGGTTCCAGAACAGAACTTTACCCAAAGTCCGACTGAGTCCACCATACCGAACTTCCACTTGTCCGCTCATTTGTATCTATAACTAATGCAATCATATATGCTCTCCAGGACTGGCAGCTACCAGTATATGGTCAACATATGGCAGGAATATCGGTCTCTGTCTATGTAGTGAATTTTATTCAGTAACCGCAGGGTGATCTGCAGAGGTGCCCATTATACCCCTATAAATTATGGGGTACCTCCATAGTTGAAAACATGCTTATAACCTTGGTTAGGGGCCCACTCGGATATATTTTGCCCTTTAGCCAATCCTCTGTGGTATATATATTAGATAAGCTTTACTAATTTTGTGAACTAGTTAGTAAGTCTTATAATATGTTATACAAAAGGTATGTGTCCTGGACACCCCCTTTAAAGAGGACCAACCACCAGGATTTTCCTATATAAACTAAATCCAGTTATATACTGGCGCTATCATGCGGATTCTATACATACCTTTAGTTGTGAGATCAGATGTATACTTTCTGAAATATGTGCAAGTAAAGTTTGTGAAATGCACTCTTGATTGATAGCAGCTACAGAATATCTAATAGGTGGGTTGGGTTTTTAATAGTTATTCCCGCCCCTGTCTACCTACCTGTCCTTCCTCCCCCTGACTCCTAATTCAGGGGGAAGACGACAGGGGGGAGGTAGAACAGGCAGGCAGATAGTGGTGGGAATAACTAGCCAAACCGACCCACCTATTAGATATTCCGCTGCACCTATCAATCAAATAACAGTGCATTTCACAAACTTTACTTGCCTATATTTCCAAAACTATACATCCGAGCTGACAACTAAAGGTATGTATAGAATCAGCATGAGAGCGACAGTATAGCACCGGCTTTAGGTTATAAAGGAAAATCCTGGTGGTTGGTCCTCTAAGTTTGTTGCAAATTTAAAAAAAAAAAAGAAGACATCCAGACAGATTTCATCTTTCTATAAAGCATTCAGCAAGTTTATTAAGTTACAAGTACAGAAAGCCAATAAAATACCACTTATAAATAAAAAGACAACTAGAACTCTGTACATGGAACCGATGAATGGAGGTTACCAGACGGACGACGATACAGTGCATGAAGAGCAGACCCAAACCAGCGGGACCGTCAGATCCTACAAGGAGTGGCGCACCCCATGCAGGTTACATGTGCTGCCATCACCAGTGTGATAGATAGGAGAAGTCAGACATACTTATATAAGAACTATTAAACAGTGAGGTCTATACATAGCAAAAGTAAACTGAGAATTACAGAGGCTGTGGCCGCCTGTCTGTAGACACGAGCGTCTGTCCGGGACATCCACGGATCTCTCTATATGAAACATCAGTCCGATGCCTCCTACATTGTGATTCTTTGGGAAAGAGCAGCATTCAAGGGTTTACAAGGCGTCTCTCCAACTATAATGTGGATCTAGCATCCTATGTGAGCACGACATAAATATTACAATAACAACAAATAATAATAATATAATAATCTACAAAAAAAAAAGTACAGGGTCCATCAGGAGGCCGCTCACCCTACAGAGCATGAAATATTGCTGAATTATGCGTTAGCCTGAGATTAATAGATTAATCCCAAAAGCTTCATTCCTATAGCCACAATGTACAGTCCTCGGGGTTGCATGAGGTTTTCAAGTCTTGCAGGATATAATGACTTACTTGTATATATACATTTACACATTCAATAACAGTAGAAGACTATTCGGAAAGTACGAGCCGGGTTTCCGCTGCTCATTATAGAAGGGTAACTATTTCCTAAAAAAGTAAATTAAGGCATTTTTCTCCCATGCAGTGTTCTCTAGTGTTCGGTTCTGATGGTATATCACCCAGACAGAGGGCAGCCTATCTATAGTTATACTTTATGGGAACATAATACAAGTCTGTGCAGCATGGAGAGGCAGTCTGTGGTACAGCAATTTCCTGTAAGCATAGCTGTACGTGAAATTTAATGGTGGTTACCCCCAACCCAGCAAAGAGAAGAAAACAGATTCTGTAAAGGCATGAAAGAGTAAAAGTGCACAAACATAGAAAAGTGGGCTGAAGCTACCGATTTGGAGGGACCAGTTGGTCCCAACCATATGGAGGCCTCCCCAATCTGATGTTAGAGTGATGGAATAAGACGTAGTAAATTTTTACACCCATTACTTTTGTTCTCGGGTTAGATAAGCTGGCACCAGAGGCGCTTTTGTTTCCTCTCCCTATTCAGAATACATGCACTCTTGGCGGAGCTGAGCATGCATGTGTATGGGGGGTGGTCAGGAGAAATCGTGGTCAGAAAAATGATACAATGGGTTATTTATGCTCAATAACATGCGACCGTATTGGTTTATATATGACAACACATATCTCTCCATTAGGCTTGAATTCTATACATATAATCTTTGTGCTCTTTTTCCAATAGCTATTCTATAAAAATAAATTGACCTATGTACATGTCCCTGGTAAGGGTGCAGGCAAATATACGCCTGGTCACCGGAACGGTTTCCAACTAAGCGACCATTCCCAAGGGCTGGAGGTAAGAGTTAGTGAGGATGTAAGGAGCTGGTATAAGTCTGTATACAGGAATGGTCTGAAGACAAGCCTTTAGCTCCACTCTCCCTCCATTAACGCTGTCCTGCTTCCCGGATCCTGCAAGCGACTGCCGTGATGAGGGCGGCTCCTTTACCGCTGCCATCTTCAGACTGGAGGAATGTCACCTGACACTTTGGAGAAAGCTCTGTCACGGTTTCATGCATGATGGAAGAAAAGCTGCCGGGAAAAAAAAAAAAAATCTATATATAAAATTGTTCTCAACTGCTTAGGTGCATAAAGTAAAAAGAGTGCATAAAGTAAAAAGAGTGCATAAAGTAAAAAGAGTGCATAAAGTAAAAAGAGTGCATAAAGTAAAAAGAGTGCATAAAGTAAAAAGAGTGCATAAAGTAAAAAGAGTGCATAAAGTAAAAAGAGTGCATAAAGTAAAAAGAGTGCATAAAGTAAAAAGAGTGCATAAAGTAAAAAGAGTGCATAAAGTAAAAAGAGTGCATAAAGTAAAAAAAGAGTGCATAAAGTAAAGAGTGCATAAAGTAAAGAGTGCATAAAGTAAAGAGTGCATAAAGTAAAGAGTGCATAAAGTAAAAAGAGTGCATAAAGTAAAAAGAGTGCATAAAGTAAAAAGAGTGCATAAAGTAAAGAGTGCATAAAGTAAAGAGTGCATAAAGTAAAGAGTGCATAAAGTAAAGAGTGCATAAAGTAAAGAGTGCATAAAGTAAAAAGAGTGCATACAGTAAAGAGTGCATAAAGTAAAGAGTGCATAAAGTAAAGAGTGCATAAAGTAAAGAGTGCATAAAGTAAAGAGTGCATAAAGTAAAGAGTGCATAAAGTAAAAAGAGTGCATAAAGTAAAGAGTGCATAAAGTAAAGAGTGCATAAAGTAAAGAGTGCATAAAGTAAAGAGTGCATAAAGTAAAGAGTGCATAAAGTAAAGAGTGCATAAAGTAAAGAGTGCATAAAGTAAAGAGTGCATCAAGTAAAGAGTGCATCAAGTAAAGAGTGCATCAAGTAAAGAGTGCATCAAGTAAAGAGTGCATAACGTGTGTTCTAATGCAGGAATCCAACATATGGGATTTGTATCATGTATAGTTATCAACGGGGAGCCTACTTGCCATACATTATTATTAGGGATGATCGAATACCTCAAATATTTGGCTTCGCGAATATTTACCGAATAGGTCGCCGCTATCCGCGAATATTCGATGCGCAATGTAAGTCTATGGGAAACCCGAATAACTATTCGGAACTATTCGGGCTTCCCATAGACTTACATTGCGCATCGAATATTGGCATGGCGGCGACCTATTCGTCGGATATTCGCGAAGCCGAATATTTGAGGTATTCGATCATCCCTAATTATTATTATTAGCATAAAGGCTATTTTACACGCTGCGATATCGGTCCCGATATCGCTAGCGTGGGTACCCGCCCCCATCTGTTGTGCGACACGGGCAAATCGCTGCCCGTGCCGCACAACATCGCGCAGACTCGTCACACATACTTACCTGCCCGGCGACGTCGCTGTGACCGGCGAACCGCCTCCTTTCTAAGGGGGCGGTCCGTGCGGCGTCACAGCGACGTCACTGAGCGGCCGCCCAATAGCAGCGGAGGGGTGGAGCTGAGCGGGACGTAACATCCCGCCCACCTCCTTCCCTCCGCATAGCGGCCGGGAGGCAGGTAAGGAGAGCTTCCTCGTTCCTGCGGCGTCACACGGAGCGATGTGTGCTGCCGCAGGAATGAGGAACAACCTCGTTACTGCTGCAGTAACGATTTTTGAGAATGGACCCCCATGTCGCCGATGAGCGATTTTGCACGTTTTTGCAACGATGCAAAATCGCTCATCGGTGTCACACGCAACGGCATCGCTAATGCGGCCGGATGTGCGTCACCAATTCCGTGACCCCAACGAGTTTGCATTAGCGATGTCGTAGCGTGTAAAGCCCCCTTTAGTCGTTACACTTGGACACTGTATGGCAGTGCTACTTGGGCACTGTGTGGCAGTGCTACGTGGACAGTGTTACGTGGGCCCTCTATGGCAGTGCTATTTGTCAGTATATGGCAGTGCTATGTGGGCAGTGTTACTTGTGCACTGTATGGCAGTGACATGTGGGCACTGTACGGCAGTGCTACTTTGACAGTGTTACTTGGGCACTCACAGTAATTGCATGCTCAGAACTTACTGTGGGTGAAGTTTATAAAGGGTCCCATCCACGCCCACAGTAACTTTTAGGGACTCCAACCCTCGGTTCTCTCTGATCTTGTCGACCACTGCAGCCACTCCAGCCCCACACAGCTGAGCAGCTCTCCGAGCCACCACCGTGCACACTTCCTTTACAATGATACTGTCGTCACATGTGCTGTCCAAGCCAAGATGTTGAAGGATGGAGCGAACCTGAAGCAATGCCAAGCGATCACTGCCAACAAAGCATGAGAAATAAAAAAAAAGGTAAGAACTGAGATTCACGAGTTGTTTCATATGGACTAAAGCCAGGTTCACAATAATATAGCGCTCTCTGCCGAGCTCTACGTCAGGGATTCTGTAGAAATCAACCAAAAAACATTCTGACGAGATCCCAAACATAGCCATTCACTTGAGTGAAGATGACGGGAGTCAATGTGGTAAACCATGTTTTTGTGCAGGTCTGAAAAAGAATAGATTAGCAAACTGGACCAGGTATGAAAACTTCAATATGTATTCAGCACAATACCACCAAATAGTAAATCACGCCTAAAATGTAACTTTTAATAATATCTCTTTTAAAACTGCCTCTTTAAAATAACATAAAAGTGATAATCACCTATATAACAACTTTTATGAGAATATCCATTCCAGCATTCAGGGTGGCGTGGCAACTCACTCAGTCCAAAAATATGTGAAAGGAAAAAAGGAACAGTCTCACCCAATTCCCGTTGCTCAGGGATGATGTTCCTCTTATTACCACTGTTGAAACTCTCAGACAGGTTGGCCTTAACATGAATCCCCCGGATTTGACCAGGTATTTCCACAGGATCCAGACCTTATGCCCCCTTCTGATTCATAACCAAGCTCCACTCTCAACGCGTTTCCTTTGTCATCAGGAGAGCGGTGTATTATGGACCGTGCATGTCCTCACATAGACAGACACATGTGTGGTCCCAGCCTCACACGTATATCAGAACGCTCAGCCATGTCACATTCAGCTGAATGGAGCTTGGTTATGAATCAGAAGGGGGCATAAGATTATCACTGTATTATTAAATGGTGCCGTAATATACCTTGGTAGGGGATTTATATTGATAAAGGGAGGTTGCTCTTACCCTATAGTATCAGTTTCCCCAAGTGATTTGAGTGATGATATACTAAACGGGACCATTTGTTCTATATATGGGGTGTGGATGAGTGATAGCTCTGGTTGGTTTATCCTTTGAGAGCTTCCCATCCTCCCATACGCTGGCACATGCGGTGCTATTTGTTATGTGTGTCTTTTATGTTATTTTAAAGAGGCAGTTTTAAAAGAGATATTATTAAAAGTTACATTTTAGGCGTGATTTACTATTTGGTGGTATTGTGCTGAATACATACAGGTCTGAAAAAGATCAACACTGCCAGGACCGAGACCAGACAATGTCCTCAGAGACTCCGTAGGCTTTATGCAAGTGAATGGCTCAGTCTTCGCTCAGTCAGGGATCTAATCGGAATAGTTTTTATGGATTTTGACAGAAAGCCCGATGCAGTGCCCAGTGGAGAGCACAGTACCAATGTGTATATAGCCTTAAATCAAAAGCACAATTACTCACCTCTCAATCTGAGACAGGAACTTTGTTTCAAAAATGCCCCTCGTCTTCAGCCGCTCAGATATCTTTCCACGGAAGAGCAGCCCCCGTTTAGTGAAGTCAATCAAGACATTCCTAACTATCTCCCCCAGGTACATGCCGCTGATCATCTTCTCAAACCTGTAGGGAAAAAGAGATTACAGTAATTAATGAGATTAGGAGTATGATGGATGTATTATGTATTTATTATGCCTAAAAGCACAACTCCAAATCGCCAAAAAAAAACCAAAAACCTAATGTGCACCTCCCGCGTTATGCCCTAGTGGCCAACCTCATCTATATTAGTCCTAAAAGGTGCAAAGGCACTTGTAAATAGGATATCTAGTTTAGAAAACCTAGGTCCCATAGTAAGGAGGTAAAACCTAAGAGGAGGGTCCAATGTTGCCCCCCCTTTTATATTATAAAGACAGAAATCACCAGCCTCTTCTTCTAAAGGACCAGCGACATCCATGTATTATACATGCAGCCCATAGTTTTCAATGAAAACGTGTAATGCTTTTATTTTTTCCTACTGTGCCATAGTCAATTAAAAATTTCCTGCCAGGTATCCCCACTTTATAGCCAGTTGTTGGAGATCTCAATGGAAGAGCGCCTACTGTACCGATTTGTTCACAGAATTTTGGGGAGGTGGGGGGAAATTGCATGGCGTTATACAGTTTGCCATAATACTGACTGAATGTAAATTCCATGACATACAGTTAAAATTAAAAAAAAAAAAAAAAAAAAAGCCCTATTCATTTTTTTTTTTTTGGCATAGAAGTCTTTGGGTGATGGATAACAAAGATGGCACTCATCTGTAGGATGTACAGTGGAAGCTTGGTTAACGAGAACAATCCGTTCTGGGAGTGTGCTTGTAAACCAAGTGACTCGTTCAGCAAAGCAACATTTCCCATAGGAAATCATTGCAATGCAGACAATTCGTTCCACAATTTGTTAAATGTTCCATCCTGGTCCCAAATTGTGCCATTCCACACACATTATGCTCACCTTACCTTCCGTTCCATCGCCGACCTCCTGGAACTTGCAGTTTGCCGGTACAGGATGTGTATCGCAATGAGGGAGGAACTTCCGATGCCAGCGCGCTGACGTCAAAGGCAGGAGCCGCTTGCCTCTGATTAGCCAGCGCGCTGCCTTTGAGTAGCAGCTGACAGTGGAAGTTCCTTCCTTGTCGTGATGGTTGCAGATACACATCCTGTACCGGTGAATTACAAGTTCCAGGAGGCCGGCGATTGAACGGAAGGTACACATATTATGCTCACCTTACCTTCCGTTCCATCGCCGGCCTCCTGGATCTTGTAGTTCGGCGGTACAGGATGTGTATCGGGTAACCATCGCGACGAGGGAGGAACTTCCGCTGCCAGAGCAAGTTCCTCCCTCGTCGCGATGGTTACCCAATACACATCCTGTACCAGCGAACTACAAGAACCATGAGGCCGGCGATGGAACGGAAGGTAAGGTGAGCATAATATGTGTGTGTGCATGCGTGCTCGTTTGTGTGGACTGCAAGAGCGGGTCAGAGCGCGGTGGATGTACGGAACCGAAGTGTGTGCGGTGAGTATTTTGCTCGTTCAGCAAAGCTTGCTCGTAAACTGAGTTACAAATTTACAGAAAGCTTTGCTCGTTAAGCGAAATTATCGCTAACTGGGTTACTCGTTAAGCGAGGTTCCTTTTTATTCGTCCATCTGTGTTTAACTTTTCACACCTTCTAGGATTCAGAGACAAGGATAGACACCTCCATACTTTCCAAAATCCACAACCCACAACCCTCTGAAGGGAAGGGGACATCCTACAGATTCAGTAGGGGTCTGACTTCTGGACCTCCAGCACCATTGCAGTATCCCATCTACATATCGGGAAGGTCGAGCCTCCTCGCCTCCGCTCCATTCATCGACTACGTGACTGCCTTTTCTGGATGGCTGGAGCAGAGGTGCATGTGCTCAACCTACATTCCTTCCAGATCCCGGCTGCAGATTGAGGGAGGATCACTTTCAATCTTGGGCAACTACCTGAAGATAAGCTGCCTTATCCTTGTGCCTATTTGTTGTAATCGAAAATGGAGATATTGGATCTCAGAAGCAATGCTGCCCCCATTAGGAAGAGACGAGCACAATATATATTTCTTGTAAACCTTAGCCGTCACTATATTATGACTTCTAAGATTAAGGTAGAATATGAAGACCAAGCAGTGACAATATTTCAATTATTACAAGAGACCACAATACAGGGGTGAGGACATAAGGAGACGTCACATATATGGCAGGGCCTTTAATCTCCCACCTTTCCTTGTGCACAGCGTGACAGAAATAATATTGTGAAAGGAGCAGGACAGACAATCCCGCAGCTGCTATCACCTGTCACATCACATAACCCCAGCACGAGGCGGTGACAGCTCATTAGGCCGGAGAACAGAGAGGTTTTCCTACAATTTGGGCTATTTGCTGTAATAGGTAACATACCTCTGCTTGCCGGGATTTAGCGACAGCTCATCCACCGCTCTGTCAAACTCAGTCCTGAAATCCTCCAGACAGTCATTATCCCCGAACGCGCCCCACTCCATGTTGATGCACATCCTGCCTTCTTCTCCTTCTACCAGCTCCACGTTTCTCATCTCCTCCATGTAACAAGCATTGCTGCCCGTACCTGCGGAGCACAAAAGAAAAAATATGATGATCCGTATAACAGCTAAGTACACGGATACACAAACCTGGCAGAGCAAAGGCCTGACCTCTAAACGCGGTTTATATTCCCAACAGTACAGGAACAGCTATTTATTTCCAGTCCACCAATTTCATATATAATGGTCCTGGGCTTTTAACCCCCAGCCCACTTTCACCTTAAGGACCCAGCCATTTTTTACAATTCTGGTCAGTGTCACTTTAAGAGGTTATAACTCTGGAACACGTCAATGGATCCCGGTGATTCTGAGATGGGTTTTTTTTGTGACATATTGTACTTCATGATAGTTGTAAATTTAGGACGATATTGCATTTGTGAAAACATCTGAAATTTGGAAACCTTTTTGAAAGTTTTGCAGTTTTAAAACTTCTAATTTTTAATGCCCTAAACCAGTTATGTCACACAAAATAATAAATAACATTTCTCACATGTCTACTTTATATCCGCACCATTTAAAAAAATTGTTGTAAAGTTAGAAGGGTTAAAAGTTTATCAACAATCTTTCCAACAAAATTTATATATATATATATATATATATATATATATATATATATATATATATATATATATATATATATATATAAAAAAAAAATATTTTATTCTTTTTAGGGATCACATTACATTTGAAGTGACTTTGAGAGGCCTAGGTGACAGAAAATACCCAAAAATGACACCATTCTAAAAACTGCACCCCTCACACTGCTCAAAACCATATCCAAGAAGTTTAACTTTTCAGGTGGTTTACAGGAATTAAAGCAATGTACATCTTTTTTCCCCACAGAAAGGTTACTTTAGCCAAAATAAAAAAATAGAAAAAATATTTTCACAAGAATAAAAAGGAGAAAATGCCCCATACCATTTTCGGTCCAATTTTTCCTGAACACAGCGATACCCCACATGTGGTGGAAAACTACTGTTTGGGTGCAAGGCAGAGCACGGAAGGGAAGGAGCGATATTTGACTTTTGGAAAGCAAAATTAGCCGGAGTCATTAGCAAACACCATGCCGCGTTTGCAGAGCCCCTGATGTGCCTAAATAGTGGAGCTCCCCCACAAGTGACCCTCTTTTGGAAACAAGACCCATCTAGAGGTTTAGTGCAAATCAAAAAAGTCCGTGGAGCCTCTGTTAGGAGTCTCGACACAGAAACTAGCCAGATATCCCTCCGGGAAGGACCTAGCTAAGGAGTGGCTCTTTTAGTAGACCACCATAACCACCATATTAAGTGGCCCTTTTAGTCAATATCCATGGAGATTGCAATTCACCAACAGATTACCCCTATATCTGCAAGTTAATAGTATTTGGGGACAGGAGGTTGCCTTTTAAAGAGGATCTTTCCCTAGATTTATCAGGATCTCCTCCAATTGGTGTGCCTCCACTGATTCTGGAACAGTTTTCCATATCTTATTTGCCCTTCTGATCCAAAATTATGCCCTCAGATCAAAGGTGGAAGTTGTCCCTTCTACAAACTAGACACATACTACAGAACGTCTTATCTCTGAAACGTTCAGTAGAATACCTACAGTTGGTTGAATGGAAAATTTCTATTTTCTTTTTCGCTCTATTGGGAGACCCAGACAATTGGGTGTATAGGCTATGCCTCCGGAGGCCGCACAAAGTACTACACTTAAAAGTGTTAGGCCCCTCCCCTTCTGCCAATACACCCCCCGTGCTCCCACGGGCTGCTCAGTTTTTTGCTTTGTGCGAAGGAGGTCAGACACGCACAGCACAGCTCCACAGATTAGTCAGCAGCAGCTGCTGACTAGGTCGGATGGAAGAAAAGTGGGCCCATATAGGGTCCCCAGCATGCTCCCTTCTCACCCCACTTTTGTCGGCGGTGTTGTTAAGGTTGAGGTACCCATTGCGGGTACGGCGGCTGGAGCCCACATGCTGTTTTTCCTTCCCCATCCCCCTTAGGGCTCTGGGTGAAGTGGGATCTTATCGGTCTCCAGGCACTGAGACCGGGCTTCATCCACAACTCCTGTGGAGCCTGATGGATAGGAGCCGATACCGTTCAGGGACATGGTCCTGCATCTTAAAGGTACTCTGTATCCCTATGGGGACCGCGCACGGCATCACCTCAGCTTTGCTGGGTGTGCTAGTGCACCGGGGACCGCGGCGCTGACCGGGTCTATATGTGCCATTACACACTCAGCGTCGCTGAGTGTGTTTATATGTAAGGGCTACCGCACTGACCGCCGTTGCCACGGGACACTGCGGCGCGGCTGGGACTTGTAGTTCGCCGGGGACTTTCACGCGACCGCGCTTTTACGGCGGCCGCGTTTATTACTACAGTCCCCGGCTTCATTGCGGCCTAGTTTCCCTTTTTTTCTCCCGCCCTCAGCCCTGACAGGCAGGGGAAGGGCGGGACGCTGCACGGAGCGAGCAGCAATGAGGGCTGGAGTATGATTTACATGCTCCACTCCCCTCACTGTACACAGTATGAGCGCCCGTTTCGCGCTCTTTCTAGGCCACGCCCACAGCTTCCTCAGCTCGTCAGGACGCCGCAGCCATTCCTGTCAGCTCCACCGACGCTGCAGAGAGGGACATATTCATGGGAGACCCAGACACGGTCTCTGGTGGCCTCACAACCGCTTAGGCGGCTGGTAAACAGCACATGTGGTGCTAGCCCCATGGTGCTGTATTGTATGGGTACATTATTTGTGTACTGTATATAATTTACACTGTATGAGCACAGTTCTTTCTGGCTATATACCCTATTGTGTTACTCAGGGAAAACTATAGCATGGCGCCCATAAAAGGCAGGGGTGCCAAAACACAGGCTTATTATGTTGCCTGCGCCGCATGTAAGACCCCACTACCGGCAGGTTCCACTGACCCTCATTGTGTGCAGTGTTCGACCCCTGTGACACTTCCTCAGCCGGATCCTCTGCTAAGAGGGGCCCAGGGGGAGCCACCTGTTGACACTGTCCAGGTGACGGGGACTGAGTTTGCAGCCTTTAAGGATCATCTCTCTGAGACTATGGCTAAGATACTAGAAGCCTTGCAGTCCAGACCGGTATCTCAGCAAAGGGACTCTGTTGAATCATTGTTCCCTGACCCCCCTCAGTTGGACCAACAATGTCCTCACGGGGTATCTCATACATCCCAGACGGAGGGTTCGGACTTAGAACCTAGCCCCAGATCGTCTAAGCGAGCCCGCTTAGAATTTCCCTCGACATCATATTGTTTAGGGTCTCAGCGGGGGGATTCTCTGGTTGATGATGCGGAAACAGCTGATCAGGATTCTGATCCTGGGAGCGCTCTCAATCTTAATTCCCCAGACGGGGACGCCATAGTGAATGATCTTATTGCATCCATTCATCAGTTGCTGGATATTCTTCCCTCAGCCCCTCCGGCGGAGGAGTCTGATTCTCAGCAGGAGAAATTTCGCTTCAGGTTCCCCAAGCGTACACAGAGTATGTTTCTAGACCACTCTGATTTCAGAGAGGCAATCCAGAATCACCATGCTTGTCCGGATAAGCGTTTCTCTAAGCGCCTTAAGGATACACGTTATCCTTTTCCCCCGGAAGTGGTTAAAGGTTGGATTCAATGTCCCAAAGTGGATCCTCCAATCTCCAGACTGGCGGCTAGATCCATACTTGCAGTGGAAGATGGGGCCTCGCTTAAAGATGCCACTGACAGGCAGATGGAGCTCTGGATGAAGTCCATCTATGAAGCTATCGGAGCTTCTTTTGCCCCAGCATTCGCAGCCGTATGGGCGCTACAAGCTATATCAGCAGGTCAAGCGAAAATTGAAGCGGCCGCGCCACAAGTGGCTTCCATTACCTCCCAGACCTCGGCAATTGCGTCTTACGCTATGAATGCTGTCCTGGACTCTGTGAGCCGTACGGCAGTTGCGACCGCCAATTCGGTAGTAGTCCGCAGGGCCTTGTGGCTACGGGAGTGGAAGGCAGATTCCGCTTCCAAAAAAGCGTTTAACCGGTTTGCCAATTTCTGGCGACAGGCTCTTTGGCGAGCGCCTGGATGAAATCATCAAACAATCCAAGGGAAAGGATACATCCTTACCCCAGCCCAAGCAGAACCTCTCCCAACAGAGGAGAGGGCAGTCGAGGTTTCGGTCCTTTCGGGGCGCGGGCAGGTCCCAATTCCCCTCGTCCAAAAGGTCTCAGAAAGAACAAAGGAACTCTGATGCATGGCGGTCTAAGTCACGTCCTAAAAAGGCCATTGGGAGCACCGCTAACAAAGCGGCTGCCTCATGACTTCTACCTCCTCTAGTAGCATCCTCGGTCGGTGGCAGGCTCTCCCGCTTTTGCGACACCTGGCTGCCACAAATAAAAGACCGCTGGGTGAGAGACATTCTGTCTCACGGTTACAAGATAGAGTTCATCTCTCGTCCCCCGACTCGATTCTTCAGGTCTTCTCCGCCTCCCGAGAGAGCCGAGGCTCTTCTGCAGGCGCTGGGCACTCTGAAGGCAGAAGGAGTGGTGGTCCCTGTTCCTCTTCATCAACAGGGCCACGGTTTTTACTCCAACTTGTTTGTGGTCCCAAAGAAGGACGGGTCTTTCCGTCCTGTCCTAGACCTGAAACTTCTCAACAAACACGTAAAGACCAGGCGGTTCCGGATGGAATCCCTTCGCTCCGTCATCGCCTCAATGTCCCAAGGAGTTTTCCTTGCATCGATCGATATCAAAGATGCTTATCTCCACGTTCCGATTGCCCCAGAGCACCAGCGCTTCTTGCGCTTCGCCATAGGAAACGAACACCTGCAGTTCGTGGCACTGCCATTCGGCCTGGCGACAGCCCCAAGGGTTTTCACCAAGGTTATGGCTACTGTAGTAGCGGTCCTCCATTCTCAGGGTCACTCGGTGATCCCGTACTTGGACGATCTGTTGATCAAGGCACCCTCTCTAGAGGCATGCCAACACAGCCTCGACGCTACCCTGGAGACTCTCCAGAGTTTCGGGTGGATCTTCATTTTTCCAAAGTCAAATCTGACACCGGCCCAATCGCTCACATACATTGGCATGGAGTTTCATACCCTCTCAGCGATAGTGAAGCTTCCGCTGATCAAGCAGCGGTCACTACAGACAGGGGTACAAATCTCCTTCAAGGCCAGTCACACCCCTTGAGGCGCCTCATGCACTTCCTGGGGAAGATGGTGGCAGCAATGGAAGCAGTCCCTTTCGCGCAGTTTCACCTGCGTCCTCTTCAATGGGACATCCTACGCAAATGGGACAGGAAGCCGACGTCCCTCGACAGGACTGTCTCCCTCTCTCAGGCGACCAAAGCTTCCCTTCGGTGGTGGCTTCTTCCCACTTCATTGTCGAAGGGGAAATCCTTCCTACCCCCATCCTGGGAAGTAGTCACGACGCACGCAAGTCTGTCAGGGTGGGGAGCGGTTTTTTCTCCACCACAGGACTCAGGGTACGTGGACCCGGCAAGAGTCCTCGCTTCAGATCAATGTTCTGGAAATTCGGGCAGTGTATCTTGCCCTGAAAGCGTTCCAGCAGTGGCTGGAAGGCAAGCAGATCCGAATTCAGTCGGACAAATCTACAGCGGTGGCATACATCAACCACCAAGGCGGCACACGCAGTCGACAAGCCTTCCAGGAAGTCCGGCGGATTTTGATGTGAGTGGAAGCCACGGCCTCCACCATATCCGCAGTTCACATCCCAGGCGTGGAAAACTGGGAAGCAGATTATCTCAGTCGCCAGGGCATGGACGCAGGGGAATGGTCCCTTCACCCGGACGTGTTTCAGGAGATCTGTTGCCGCTGGGGGGTGCCGGACGTCGACCTCATGGCGTCCCGGCACAACAACAAGGTACCAACGTTCATGGCACGGTCTCAAGATCCCAGAGCTCTGGCGGCAGACGCGTTAGTTCAGAATCGGTCGCAGTTTCAGCTCCCTTATGTGTTTCCTCCGCTGGCACTGTTGCCCAGAGTGTTACGCAAGATCAGGGCCGACTGCCGCCGCGCCATCCTCGTCGCTCCAGACTGGCCGAGGAGGTCGTGGTACCCGGATCTGTGGCATCTCACGGTCGGCCAACCGTGGGCACTACCAGACCGACCAGACTTGCTGTCTCAAGGGCCGTTTTTCCATCTGAATTCTGCGGCCCTCAACCTGACTGTGTGGCCATTGAGTCCTGGATCCTAGCGTCTTCAGGGTTATCTCAAGAAGTCATTGCCACTATGAGACAGGCTAGGAAACCAACGTCCGCCAAGATTTATCACAGGACGTGGAAAATTTTCCTGTCGTGGTGCTCTGCTCAGGGTTTTTCTCCCTGGCCATTTGCATTACCTACTTTTCTGTCCTTCCTTCAATCTGGACGGGAAAAGGGTTTGTCGCTCGGTTCCCTTAAGGGACAAGTTTCAGCGCTCTCTGTGTTTTTCCAGAAGCGCCTAGCTAGACTTCCACAGGTACGCACGTTCCTGCAGGGAGTTTGTCACATCGTTCCACCTTACAAGCGGCCGTTAGAACCCTGGGATCTAAACAGGGTGCTGATGGTTCTTCAGAAACCACCATTCGAGCCAATGAGAGATATTTCTCTCTCACGCCTTTCGCAGAAAGTGGTTTTTCTAGTAGCAGTCACTTCACTTCGGAGAGTGTCTGAGCTAGCAGCGTTGTCGTGCAAAGCCCCTTTTCTGGTTTTTCACCAGGACAAGGTGGTTCTACGTCCGGTTCCGGAGTTTCTCCCTAAGGTGGTATCCCCCTTTCATCTCAATCAGGATATTTCCTTACCCTCTATTTATCCTCATCCAGTTCACCAATGTGAAAAGGATTTGCACTTGTTAGATCTGGTGAGAGCACTCAGACTCTACATTTCTCGTACGGCGCCCCTGCGCCGCTCGGATGCACTCTTTGTCCTTGTCGCTGGCCAGCGTAAAGGGTCACAGGCTTCCAAATCAACCCTGGCTCGGTGGATCAAGGAGCCAATTATCGAAGCTTACCGTTCGGCTGGGATTCCGGTTCCCTCAGGGCTGAAGGCCCATTCTACCAGAGCCGTGGGTGCGTCCTGGGCATTGCGGCACCGGGCTACGGCTCAGCAGGTGTGTCAGGCAGCTACCTGGTCGAGCCTGCACACTTTCACGAAGCACTATCAGGTGCATACCTATGCTTCGGCAGACGCCAGTCTAGGTAGGCGAGTCCTTCAGGCGGCGGTTGCCCACCTGTAAGGGTATGTGCGCACTAGGCGTTTTTTTCACGCTGCGTTTTTATGTGCGTTTTTGTCTAAAAAACGCACCCGCGGCTAAAAAAACGCGGCAAAAACGCATGCGTTTTTGCCGCGATTTGGTGCGTTTTTTGCTGCGTTTTTGCTCACTGCGTTTTTAATCAGTGCACAATGCCATTAAAGATTGTTGATGAAAAAAAAAAAAAAAAAAAGGTCTGATGTCATTTCCTTCTTCAAAATGTTCATTGTATGCAGGAGAGCAGACAGCTGCAGAACTAGTGTATGCAGGAGAGCAGACAGCAGCTGCAGAACTACAAGTCTCAGCATCCTCCATTCACTAGTGTATGGAGGAGAGCAGACAGCAGCTGCAGAACTACAAGTCTCAGCATCCTCCATTCACTAGTGTATGCAGGAGAGCAGACAGCAGCTGCAGAACTACAAGTCTCAGCATCCTCCATTCACTAGTGTATGCAGGAGAGCAGACAGCAGCTGCAGAACTACAAGTCTCAGCATCCTCCATTCACTAGTGTATGCAGGAGAGCAGACAGCAGCTGCAGAACTACAAGTCTCAGCATCCTCCATCCAGGACTGTATGCAGTTTTTTGCCCAAAAAGAAAAAAAAAATGACGTGGGCTTCGCCATATTTTTGTATGCTAGCCGGGTACAGCAGGCAGGTACGGGCTGCCCCCAGCTGCCTATTTGTACCCGGCTGGGAACCAAAAATATAGAGAAGCCCTTTTTTTTTAATTATTTCATGAAATAATTAAAAAAAAAAATGACGTGGGCTTCGCCTAATTTTTGAGTCCAGCCGGGTACAACTAGGCAGCTGGGGATTGGAATCCACAGTGCAGGGTGCCCATGCTTTCTGGGCACCCCCACTGCGAATTGCAGTCCGCAGCCACCCCAGAAAATGGTGCTTTCATAGAAGCGCCATCTTCTGGCGCTGTATCCAACTCTTCCAGCTGCCCTGAAGCCGGGTGGCTAGCTAGGTAATAATGGGGTTAGGGCTAGCTGTATAGCTGGCCCTAAGCCCGAAATTCATGGTGTCACGCCAATATTAGACATGGCCACCATGAATTTCTAGTAATGATAAAAAAAAAACACAACACAGAGAAAAATATTTTTATTAGAAATAAAACACAACACAATTAGTGACTCCATCTTTATTAGGGCAAAATGAAGGTAAGGAGATATCCTGATTGAGATGAAAAGGGGATACCACCTTAGGGAGAAATTCCGGGACAGGACGCAGAACCACCTTATCCTGGTGAAAAACCAGGAAGGGGGCTTTGCATGACAGCGCTGCAAGCTCCGACACTCTTCGGAGTGATGTAACTGCCACTAGAAATGCCACCTTCTGCGAAAGACGTGATAAAGAAACATCCCGCAGCGGCTCGAAAGGTGGTTTCTGAAGAGCCGTTAGCACCCTGTTAAGGTCCCAGGGTTCCAGCGGACGCTTTTATGGTGGGACTATGTGGCAAACTCCCTGCAGGAACGTGCGGACCTGCGGAAGCCTGGTCAGGCGCTTTTGAAAAAATACGGAGAGCGCCGATACTTGTCCCTTGAGAGAGCCGAGTGACAAACCCTTGTCCATTCCGGATTGAAGGAATGAAAGAAAAGTGGGTAAGGCAAACGGCCAGGGAGTAAACCCATTATCAGAGCACCAGGATAAGAAGATCCGCCAAGATCTGTAATAGATCTTGGCGGACGTTGGTTTCCTGGCCTGTCTCATAGTGGCAATGACATCCTGAGATAATCCTGAAGACGCTAGGAGCCAGGGACTCAATGGCCACACAGTCAGGTTGAGGGCCACAGAATTCAGATGGAAAAACAGCCCTTGTGACAGCAAGTCTGGGCGGTCTGGAAGCGCCCACGGTTGCCCCACCGTGAGATGCCACAGATCCGGGTACCACGATCGCCTCGGCCAATCTGGAGCGACGAGAATGGCGCGACGACAGTCGGACCTGATCTTGCGTAACACTCTGGGCAGCATCGCCAGAGGAGGAAATACATAAGGCAGTCGAAACTGCGACCAATCCTGAACTAATGCGTCCGCTGCCAGAGCTCTGTGATCCTGAGACCGTGCCATGAAGGCCGGGACCTTGTTGTTGTGTCGTGACGCCATGAGATCGACGTCCGGCGTTCCCCAGCGGCGACAGATCTCTCGAAACACGTCTGGGTGCAGAGACCATTCCCCCGCGTCCATGCCCTGACGACTGAGAAAATCTGCTTCCCAGTTTTCTACGCCCGGGATGTAAACTGCGGAGATCGTGGAGGCTGTGGCTTCCACCCACTGCAGAATCCGCCTGACTTCCTGGAAGGCCTGACGACTGCGCGTGCCTCCCTGATGGTTGATGTATGCGACGGCAGTGGCGTTGTCCGACTGTATACGGATCTGTCTGCCCTCCAGCCACCGATGGAAGGCCAATAAGGCTAGATACACCGCCCTTATCTCCAGAACATTGATCTGAAGGGAGGACTCTACCGGAGTCCAGGTTCCCTGAGCCCTGTGGTGGAGGAAAACCGCTCCCCACCCTGACAGGCTCGCGTCCGTGGTGACCACAGCCCAGGTTGGGGGTAGGAAGGATCCTCCTTGCGATAGAGAATTGGGACGGAGCCACCACTGAAGAGACGTCTTGGTTGCAAGGGACAGAGAGACGTTCCTGTCGAGGGAAGTCGACCTCCTGTCCCAATTGCGGAGAATGTCCCATTGGAGTGGCCGCAGATGGAATTGCGCGAAGGGCACTGCCTCCATCGCTGCCACCATCTTCCCCAGGAAGTGCATGAGGCGCCACAAGGGGTATGACTGACCCCGAAGAAGAGATTGTACCCCTGCCTGCAGGGACAGCTGTTTGTCCAGCGGTAGCTTGACTACCGCTGACTGTGTATGAAACTCCATCCCGAGGTAAGTCAGTGATTGGGTCGGTGTCAACTGGGATTTTGGGAAGTTGATTATCCACCCGAACTGCTGGAGAGTCGCCAGAGCGACTGTAAGGCTGTGTTGACACGCCACCCGAGAAGATGCCCTGACTAGGAGATCGTCCAAGTAGGGAATCACCGAGTGGCCCTGAGAGTGTAGGACCGCCACTACGGATGCCATGACTTTGGTGAACACCCGTGGGGCTGTCGCCAGGCCGAAAGGCAATGCCACGAACTGAAGGTGCTCGTTCCCGATGGCGAAACGCAAGAAGCGTTGATGTTCGGGTGCGATCGGCACATGGAGATAAGCATCCTTGATGTCGATCGATGCTAGGAAGTCTCCTTGTGACATCGAGGCGATGACCGAGCGGAGAGATTCCATCCGAAACCGTCTGGTGCTCACATGTCTGTCGAGCAATTTGAGGTCCAGAACGGGACGGAATGATCCGTCCTTCTTTGGCACCACGAACAAGTTGGAGTAAAAGCCGCGACCATGTTCCTGAGGGGGAACCGGGATCACAACTCCCTCTGTCTTCAGAGTGGCCACTGCCTGAAAAAGTGCGTCGGCCCGAGCGGGGGCGGAGAGGTTCTGAAGAAACGAGTCTGAGGACGAGAGCTGAACTCTATCCTGTAACCGTGAGACAGAATGTCTCTCACCCATCGGTCTTGAACATGTGGCCACCAGGCGTCGCAAAAGCGGGAGAGCCTGCCACCGACCGAGGATGCGGTTCGGGGATGCCGAGAGTCATGAGGAGGCCGCCTTGGAGGCAGTGCCTCCGGCGGCCTTTTGGGGGCGTGACTTAGACCGCCACGCATAGGAGTTCCTCTGGCCTTTCTCCGGCCTGTTGGACGAAGAGGACTGGGGCTTGGCGAAGGGACGAAAGGACCGAAACCTCGATTGAATTTTCCGTTGCTGAGGTCTCTTAGGTTTGGACTGGGGTAAGGAGGAGTCCTTTCCCTTGGATTCCTTAATAATCTCATCCAATCGTTCGCCAAACAATCGGTCGCCAGAAAACGGCAAACCGGTTAAGAACCTCTTGGAGGCAGAGTCTGCCTTCCATTCGCGCAGCCACATGGCCCTGCGGACTGCCACAGAATTAGCGGATGCCACCGCTGTACGGCTAGCAGAGTCTAGGACTGCGTTCATGGCGTAGGAAGAAAAAGCTGTCGCTTGAGAAGTCAGAGACGCAACCTGCGGAGCAGAATTACGTGTGACTGCATTAATCTCAGCCAGACAAGCTGAGATAGCCTGTAGTGCCCACACGGCTGCAAAGGCCGGGGCAAAAGACGCGCCCGTGGCTTCAAAGATGGATTTCACCAGGAGCTCTGCCTGTCAGTGGCATCCTTTAGCGATGAGCCATCTGCCACCGATACCACAGATCTAGCCGCCAATCTAGAGACTGGAGGATCCACCTTGGGACACTGAGCTCAACCCTTAACTACGTCAGAGGGGAAGGGGTAACGTGTGTCAGTAAGGCGCTTAGTAAAGCGCTTGTCCGGAACCGCTCTGGGCTTCTGGACAGCATCTCTGAAGTTAGAGTGATCGAAAAAAGCACTCCGTGTACGTTTGGGGAACCGAAACTGGTGTTTCTCCTGCTGAGAAGCCGACTCCTCTACAGGTGGAGGCGGGGGAGACAGATCTAACACCTGGTTAATGGACGAGATAAGATCATTAACTAAGGCGTCCCCTTCAGGTGTATCAAGATTGAGGGCAACGTCAGGTTCAGAGCCCTGAGCTGCGACGTCCGCCTCGTCCTCCAGAGAGTCCTCGGGCTGGGAACCCGAACAGCGTGAAGAAGTCGGGGAAGATTCCCAGCGAGCCCGCTTAGTCGGTCTGGGACTGAGATCCGGGCAGGAGTCCTCCGCGTGGGACCTAGGGCCCAACCTGGGAGCGCGCTGCGGCGCGGACCGAGAGGGGCCTGGAGGCGACGAGCTAACGGGGACCGGGGCCTGTGTAAGGACCGGTCTGGACTGCAAAGCTTCTAGCAGCTTGGCAGACCATTTGTCCATAGACTGAGCCATGGATTGTGAAAGTGACTCAGAGTTTCTCAGCAAACGCAGCAAACTCTGTCCCTGCCGCCTGGACAGGGGGAGCAGGGGGTCTACATGAGCCGAGGGGCCCACTAGTGACCAAGGCTCCGGCTGAGCAAGCGAAACAGTGGTTGAGCATTTCTCACAGTGAGGGTAGGTGGAACCCGCAGGCAACATAGCCGCACAAGAGGTACAGGTCGCAAAAAACCCTGTGCCTTAGCACCTTTGCTCCTTGTGGACGACATGCTGTTGCCTCCTAGGAGAGTGATCACTGAGGGTATATGGGAAGGGGTATACAGCCCGACCGAACAGAAATATGTAAATAAATACGTATCTATTCCGGCACCCTGGGGGGGGACCAGCACCGGGTGACCGGTGTGGCTTACCGACCGCTAAAAAGCGGAGTGTGTGTCCTCCAGATTCCCTGCCTTAGGTCTCCCAGAGCTGCAGAGCTCTTCTCTGATAATCCTCCACCGGCAGAATGCCAAAAACATGGCTGCCGGAGCTCTCAGGGGAGGAGTGGAGCCGTGGGCGGTGCTAGAAAAGTGCGGGAATCTGGGGTCCCCACAGTGATCAGTGAGGGGGGAGGAAACATACAGGATGCTCCGGCCCTCACAGCCGACGTCAGGCCGGCCGTCCCGCCCTTACCCCTGACAGGCAGGCCCGGGGGCGGGATTTTTGCTACTAGGCCGCGATGAAGCCGGGGACTAAATTTAAGACCGCTGCCGACAAGCAGGCGCGGTCGGCGCGGAAGTCCGCCGGTCTTCAGAAATCAGCAGCTGCTGCAGCGTCCGGGAATAAGGCGCTCCATGCACAGTCCCCATGGGGACACAGAGTACCTTATAGATGCAGGGCCCGATCCCTGAGGATGAATAGACTCCTGTCCAGCAGATTCCCACAGGGGCTGCGGAGGGAGCCCGGTCCCAGTGAATGGATGACCGGTCAGGATCCCACTTCTCCCAGAGCCACTAAGGGATGGTGAAGGAAAACGGCATGAGGCTCCGGCCTTTGTACCCGCAATGGGTACCTCAACCTTAACAGCACCGCCGACTTAGTGGGGTGAGAAGGGAACATGCCGGGGACCCCGTGGGGGTCCTCTTTTCTTCCAACCGATATAACTAATCTGAGAATGCATGAGTGGATGTGTGCCTCCTTCCACACAAAGCATAAAACTGAGGAGCCCGTGATGCACGGGAGGGTGTATAGGCAGAGGGGAGGGGTTACACTTTTAAAGTGTAATACTTTGTGTGGCCTCCGGAGGCAGAAGCTATACACCCAATTGTCTGGGTCTCCCAATGGAGCGACAAAGAAATAACCCTTACTCCAAATAGAAGCCCTAGGAACAGTCAGGGCCAGTGTTAGAAGGAGTCAAACGTCACAATTTCTCAGGGCTTTGACTCTTAAATACCTCAGCAGTAGTATTCTGAGGTTCAGATTGTTTAAGGACCTTTGACTTCACAGTCATGTGACCACAGGTCTCTTAATTACAGGAGTCTAAAAGACCTGAATAGGAAACAGGCAGATATGCAGAACTGGCATTAGGGGGAAGGAAGTGCAAGCTGGGCAATTTTGCAGGCCCCCCATTCTCCTAGGTGCCCCAGTGTCTATATCCCGAAGATAATAGTGTGTGTGTGTGTGTGTGTGTGTGTGTGTGTGTGTGTGTGTGTGTGTGTGTGTGTGTGTGTGTGTGTGTGTGTGTGTGTGTGTGTGTGTGCGCGCGCGCGTGTGCGTGTGTGCGCGCGTGTGCGTGTGTGTATCATACATAGACATTAGATGGATAGATAATAGATAAGTAGATGATGGATACACATATAAGGATACATAGATAGATAGATGGATAGATACGCACGTGTTACACACAGAGTTTGGAGAGATATGTTGACGTTCCAGAATGTAATATGACCATATTTGAATAATTGTTATATTATTTTTTGGCCCGAAAGAAATCAAGAACCTCTCTTATTTTCGGGGAAACATGGAAATCCTCTCCCAGAAAGAAAGAACAATCCTGCTAATGCCACCTAGTTTTACACCAACAAGGTATAAAAAATAAAATAAATAATGATTGACAGACGTTTCCCCACTCTGTCAACTTGGTGATTCTGCTTATACCACAGCGCAATGTTCTCTCTTACCGACAATCAGTCCCATTTCACAATAGGGGTCTTCATAGCCACAAGTCATCATGGTCCCCACGGTGTCATTCACGACAGCTACTACATCCAGATCAAACTCCTACAGATAGAAGAACAGATGAGTGAATATTAGAACAAGTAATTAGGCAACAGGGAGGTCAAATCCGCTGCAGTTGCTCTCCAAGTCCAAGCAGAAGAAGGATTAGCCATATTGTATTCTGTGTGAGGACAGAGGGACACAACCCATAAAGCATCCACATACGGGACAACCTGGTGACCGATGACGCAACATTTTGATCTTGCATGACATAATTTGTAATTATTTGTTATGGTGACACATTGCTAGATGCCGGGGATGTGATGCAAAGTTGTAAAGGTTTCCAAATCTGTTTAGTGACTCACTAACCCATCAACTTCAATGCAAAATCACACACAACCTGCCTGCAATTTGGCATCTTATCAATCAAAATGGCAGCTCTAAAATAGCGGTTTGACAAGTCACAGACAAGTTGCAGACAGGTTTTTCATCGCACGACTGGCCTGAGAATTGCGGTCAGTGTCTTTGTACCACCAGCAGTAAGTATAATCTTGCGGGGCAGGACACCCACCTCACGTCTGTGGATGGCTTCTTTCAGGAGATTTACCACATCTTCTCCTTCACAGCCAGATGCTTTGAAACCTTTGGTCCACTTCAGGAGAATGCCCTATGGGAAAAAACATGACATTCTTTTTATATTTCCAAACCTGGAAAGCTGCAGGATAAGGGTGAAGAAGACAATAGAGCGACAAAGGAGTCACCTCGGTTCCCATACAAGAACCTGCCCCAAAGCCCATCATATATTCAGCCATGCCGTACAGGAACCTGCCCCAAAGCCCATCATATACTCGGCCGTGCCGTACAGCTATGGCCGCTCACACTTTGTTTTCTAGCTGAACTCAACTGAACTATTGGAACATAAGAAAATCTTTGATTGCTTCACAAGTCGATTAATCCACCGCGATTACTGCACAATGATGGTGAAAATTATAGGATTTAGGCTCAGGGCATAAAGCTTGAATAATCATATTGAACTTAGTTTTGCAAAAAGGGCGATATACATACTTTGAATGTTTGTCATAAGGGTGTGACGATGGAGACTGCCAAGAATAGTTGTACACAATAGATGTAGCAGAGCTGACTTTGTGATTGACTCATTGGAGCTAGAGGAGTTAAGTCTTGTAATAGTGGTAATAAAATAGCTCTACCTGCAGTCCAATGTAAAGACGACAGTGATGGTGGATACGCCTGGCTACAACCATACCTTTCTGCTTTATGGACTACTTGCGGCTATACACCATAGATTAACATTGGGTAAACCACCTCGTATGCGGCCGGAAGGGCCGACCACCTCGTGTGCGGCCGGAAGGGCCGACCACCTCGTGTGCTGCTGTAAAGGCTACCCCACCTCCCAACATGGCTAGCTCTAATGTACTAGTTATATCAGTACTAATGATCTGATAATGGATCACATTCAGCCACCACTTCCAATTACCTCATCCAGACTGTTCTGATGGCACGGGAAGGAGAAGGTGAACCCAAGGGGCAGAGATACTCCTTTCATACCCATGTATTCTAGGAAGTCAGCGATGCAATGGACAATGTGGTCAAACAGCTGCAATAAAGCACAGATAATATAATTAATCATTTATAACACTGTTAAATTACAATTTCCAGTGGTACAGACAGAATGAAGCCTAGCTGGAAATATTCTACCTGGGTGGCATAATGTACAGGAATTCTCACCTCCTCTCCGGTTCCTTGCATGGCATCTTGCGGGATGGTGTAGATCTTGTTGTGCATTTCCACCCCACGTCTCATACCGTTCCGAACACGCACCAGGAGAACGCGGAAATTTGTGCCCCCGAGATCCAGTGCCAGGAAGTCGCCTCTCTCTGAAAGATTACAATACACGGTGTATACAGCATAGTTTACAGCTAAGGATTTGAATTATCCCATCACATGGAAGAAATAAAGCAGCTCTCCCCAGGATATGTTGATGAACTGTCTTTAAAGGGGTTGTGCAGACTTGAGTTGCAAGTCTGCAGTCACCTTGTGGATCCTCACAGTGCACAGTGTGCATGCTGTCAGGATTTACATGTGGTGGCATCAATCAGGATTGGGCAATCATGTGATTACAAGTTTGCAATTTGCATACTTCTAGCCACATTCGAACTAGACCTGTCTGACTTTACTCAATTCACTTGTATTGAGCAAAGCAGTGCGTGCTGTCAGGATTCTACGCACCGGTAATGGGTGGGCACGAGACCGCAAGTATGTCATTTGCATACATATGGTCACGTGCCAACGGATTTGCTCAATACAAGCGTATTGACTGAGGTCGGAGAGGTCTAGTTCGAATGTGGCTAGAAGTATGCAAATAACATACAGTCACGTGATCACCTATTCCCGATGCCAGTACCAGTAAATCCTGACAGCATGTACATTGCGCCCTGTGAGGATTCACAAGTCTGTAGTCTCATACAGTGACTGCAACAAGCCTGAACAACCATGAAGAAAGGCGAACAGCATGGGACTGGAGCCTTTCATAGTTTTAAGGTTGAAAGGTGACCCAAGTCCATTGAGTTTAACCTATAAACAAACATGATCCAGAGAGAGGCAAAACCCCTATGAAGCAGATATTGATTGCACCAGATTATGGGAAAATTTCTTCCTGACCCTCATATGTCAATCAGACTAGTTCACATCACACAGCCTAGTGCACTTCACTGTAATACTTAACCCAGCAATGCTCTTATCTATGTGGCTGGATCAGGTATTGCAGTTCAGCCTCATTTCATTTAATGTGTGGCAACTGCATTACCAGGACCAGCCACTCGGATAAAGGAGGAGCGTTGTCAGGGAATGCACATAGCACAACGTCCTCCTGTTGTTTTTGGTTGGTGTAGGTAGCAATCATCCTAAGGAAAGGGCAATGTGTTCTCCAAGAAAGCTGCTTAAATGAAAAAGTGTTCTCTCTCAAAAAGATAAATGGACCCAATCCATCATAGCGTTTGCTCCTGCTTTATGGCAAATTTTGTTGTGGCAAAATTTGGCGCATTTTTCATGAAAAACAAAGCAATAAAGAAAACCGTAGTATTGTAAAATCTTCAATAAAACAAAAAAAAAAAAAAAAAAGAAAAAGAAAAAAAAAGGAAAGGAAAAGAAAAAAGTTACTTCAGAATTACAATACACCATGAAGAAGGGATTGCTAAAGTGTCTTCTGCTTGAAAAAGAAAAAAAAAAAGGATGTCATTGACAGCCATTAAAAGGTTCAGTGTGATCATAAACTAAAGGGTCCAAGTCATTGGAACATCTAGTTTCTTGCACACTTCCAGCTTCTGAACAATGAGATAATCCATAGAGACACCACCTCAAGTTCAGCGCCTGCAGCCCCCGCTCACCTGTGCCATCCGGCGTTGACCTAACGTACGTCGGTAGCATCTTGACTGTGGCTTCATCATGGCTCGTCTTTTTTAAGCCTCTGTCCATTTCTACGCTCATGATCCTCTTAATTTCCAGCAGCTGCTTGGTGCTGAGGTTGAGGGCTTCAAGCGTCTTCTCCCTTTCGTGGCGCTGGTCAGCCAGTCGGTAAGCTACAGCTGTCACCATGGCGGCTCCTTTACCACTGCCGTCCTCGGATCGGATGAATCGGATGTCGCACTCCGGCACAAGTCTGCGGACAGTCTTCTGAAGGAGCCGTGCAAAGCTAAGGAGAGAGAAGAGCAGAGAAGACTAAATATCGGAATAAAAATAAAATGACCTATCACCCATCAATAGCTTAGTGACTCACTGTGGGTGATTCTTGTAGACGGACCCATCCACTCCAACTGTTGACTTCAATCGCTCCACACCTTTGTTCTCTCGGATACGTCTCAGAACGGCAGCAAGTGTGGTGGCACACAGGTTGGCAGAGCGAGACGACACTATCTGGCAGATGCGGTGTGTGGCCACACAGTCCTCGTGGGAGGGCTCCAGCCCCAGCTTACTCAGGATCTGATGGGCAGTTTTGATCCCTTCCTTATCTCTGTAAGAAGAGCAGAATCCGCAGCGTTAATAGCAGCTCGTGTCATTTATAAGGCAACATGTAGGTCATATGTTGGGTGATGACACCATATGCACGGAGTATAACAGCATAGCTCAGGTAAGATGGCGTCCGCAAGATCCCAGAAAACTACACTTTAAACGAGCGAAGCAAAAAGTAAAATAATTGTGCATCTTCTCAACCACTGGTCAACTAAAAACATATTCAATAACCAGCCCATCATCATTATTATTATTATTATTATTATATGTCCTTGATGGATAAAAATATAGGTTTTAATAAGAGAAATCTTAAAAGGGGTCACCCCATGAAAAATTATTCACCTATGTATAGGAAAAATTATATAGCGTGGAACCTTGTATTAAGAGTAACTTTGTTTGAGAGTGTTTTGCAAGACAAGCAAAGCTTTTTACAAATGTGTAACTTTGTTTAAGAGCAATGATTTGCAATAAGAGCAAATCCTCACCGTGCACACTCCGGTTCTGTCCTTTCACCGCGCTCTGGAGGTAATTTTTTGTACATATGTATTGTATACAATATACCATTGTACAGTACAGAATATACTATACAGAATGTCTATCAATTTGCATTTGTGGATACAGTATTGTACTTATTGCTAACCAGTACAGAACATTACTTGTACTGTAATCTGCCTGAGCAGTTTTCCTACCCCACATTTGGCTTAGTTCTGCCCTTATTTTGGGGAGAATAGATTTGGGGTGTTTGTGTATTCTACTAGAATAAAGGCTGTCATATTGATACATTATTTTTTCTCTCTATACTGTACCTCTCACATACCAACAATCCCATTGTAAACTAACATGCTGTTTAAATTGTTTTATGGTTTTTTTTACTGTACAGTATTTTGTATTGTACTGTAACAATTTTATATGGATACTGTACATTATTTTGTATTAATGTAATAACTTTGTATAAATACAGTAAATATTCTTGGGTTGTGGAACGAATTGTCTGCGTTTCAACTATTTCCTATGGAAAAATTCGCTTTGATATAAGAGTAACTTGGTTTAAGAGCACACTCCTGGAACCAATTACGCTTGTAATCTTAGGTTCCACGGTATGTATTTTTTCTGTGGACCACCGATCATAAGAATGGGGGTCCAAAAGTCTGTGTGGATGTAGTATGAGCATGTGCGGCCACCCCTTCTAAAGACCGTGAGTAGAGTGGTCGCACATGCTCACTACTACTTCATTCATACAGATAACTTTGGGACTATTGTTAATGTGATTAGTGGAGGTCTCACGAGTTGAACCCCCAGTGATCACACATGTATCCGCCATCTTGTGTAGATGTGGTTCGTGACCTGGCCACTTGAACTACTGCTGCTAAATAGCGAAGCATTTCACTATCATCTACAAGACCTTACTTTTCAATTTCAGAGACGTAGCGGGTTTCAAAATGTCCAGTGGTCAAAAGGTCAGCAGTGATCCTTCCTTCAAATAGCAGATCCTCCTTAGCCATCTTGACCAGGATAAGCCGGACCAGCTCACCCATATACATCCCGCTGATCATCTTCTCAAACCTGTAGGAGACAGTCAGCATGACATGGTTATCAGCTGCACTACAGTAGCATCTATATAGCGTATTGCACCCCAGTAATACAGCTAACACAATATAAACCATGGCTGCATCATCATTGGGCTCAGACATGTCAGCACTTAGTATCACCAGCAGGTGGCGCTGTTGCAATTGTAAACCGCCGTCCTTGTATAATAGCGCTGTGATCTTTCCCGCCTGCATTGTACAGGGCACCATTGTACTGACACTACTGATTTATGGGACATGGCAAGAGCTAGTGCCACAAATTACAGTCTATTGGCACAGTTATCTGTGGGATAAGCCAGAAGGTCAGAAATCTAGGATGTAGATCATATGGCTGGGAAGGAGCCATATCCTTATTACACAATCTGAGAACAATGCTCCGGTGATATGAAGAATAGGAGCTGGAAACAGAGGAGCAGGGTGACAACTTGAACAGTCTGTCCTGGGAATCGATGCGGGACGATCATGTGATAATTGCAATCATAAGACTCCATTGTAAGAGTTTTCTGATGACTCAGTGTACGTTGCAATTTGCTAACCTGCGTTGCATAGAGCGGCATGACACAAGAGAAGCGGAAACTTTCCACCATAGATGCTTACAGTTGATTCCCGGGGTTTAGTGATCCCCTGTCGATTTCTCGGTCAAACTCTGTTCTTATATCATCCAAAGATCCGTCATCCCCAAAAGCTCCCCACTCCATATTCACACACATGCGCCCCTCGTCACCCTCCACAAGGTCTATATGTCGCATGTCTTCCATGTAGCAAGCATTGGTACCCGTACCTGAAAAGAATGGAAGGTACTAATCAGATCACATAGGCGATATACAGACTTAGTGTGCGCAGTATATAGTAACCCACTCACCAATGATAAGTCCAATCTCACAGTTGTGGTCATCGTACCCACAGGTCATCATTGTGCCCACTGTGTCATTCACAACCGCAACAATGTCAATATCAAAATCCTGAAATGAGAAGAGCGAAAATGTTAAAAGGATAATTCTCATGAGGTCTCTCCAGGAACACAGCACTCCCTGCCTGAATGAGGGACAGCTCGGACTAGCGGCATAGTCTCCCCGCTGGCCCAAACGGTGTACTCCACTGCTGAAAGCAGAGGCATCTATGCCAGTGATCAGTCCATCTTCAGAGCAGCGCTAGCAAGCCATCTAGCAAAAAGCTTGTAAGCGCTCCTTACATGGCAGGCTGTCCATGGCTGAAACAAAAGCAGCTGCCCATAACGTAACCTAAGCAATGGGTACTAAAACTATAGAATTAAAAATCCCGCCGTTCTGGAGTAATGAGGAGAAACCCCATTTAATATATTATACATCAAAATATTCAAGTTTTCAGATGCACCAAACTAATATGTATGGTGACAAAAAGCTGATTAGTGTGGAGGCAATATAGGAAGAAAAGTAAGGATGATGGAGAAATTCCATGCGATATTCAAGGAGCAGCAACACAGCCCCATGTATAGGAATTGTCTTGCATGTACAACTCATAGCCCCACTCTGCAGGATAGGCAAAGTCTCTGATCTCAGGGGTCCCAAAACTGGGACCTCCACAGATGATAAAGGGATCTTATTTTGAATGGAGTGGAGATTAACTGGGACTGATTCAGACAACTAGCAGTGCACTACCTCCATCAGTAGCGCACATACACTCCCGACACTGCATTTATTCTCTGGAGTTTGGTTCTCATGGGTCTAGATTGGCAACTGAATGGACGGCAGAGAGTGAGAGGGGCCACCTCCACGGCAGAGAGCGAGAGGGGCCACCTCCACGGCAGAGAGCGAGAGGGGCCACCTCCACGGCAGAGAGCGAGAGGGGCCACCTCCACGGCAGAGAGCGAGAAGGGCCACCTCCACGGCAGAGAGCGAGAAGGGCCACCTCCACGGCAGAGAGCGAGAAGGGCCACCTCCACGGCAGAGAGCGAGAAGGGCCACCTCCACGGCAGAGAGCGAGAAGGGCCACCTCCACGGCAGAGAGCGAGAAGGGCCACCTCCACGGCAGAGAGCGAGAAGGGCCACCTCCACGGCAGAGAGCGAGAAGGGCCACCTCCACGGCAGAGAGCGAGAAGGGCCACCTCCACGGCAGAGAGCGAGAAGGGCCACCTCCACGGCAGACATACACTTCAATTTCACTTCTCGGTCTGCATTATAAATGGGAATATTCTAACATTCACCTCCAGCACAGGCAGAGGCGGGGTCCAATGAAAATGCCGCTTACCCCACGTTTCTTAATTGCTTTTCTTAACAGAGTAACCACATCTTTTCCTTCCACACCGGACGCCTTGAATCCTTTAGTCCAGTTCACCAAGATACTCTGCAGGGAGAGATTAATTGGAGCAACTATAACACATACTCTACTGGAAAAACATGTGAAAATATCAGATATAATACAGAAAAATTGAGGACGTACCCCAATGGGGTCAGGAGCAAGAACCCCAATTAAATAGCACACAAGCCAACAGATTGGGAGGACAATGTACACTTCGGCTTGTAGAAAGGAGGTTGTGTCCTATCTAAGCTTTCTCCTTAGATAGGACACCTACTCCTAGGTTATATAGCAGGGCATATATAGGAAAACTGAGTGTCTGGGGCAGATCTAGGGATAACTGCACGTAATAATGAACAGAGCCAGTTTCCTAAGCACGGTCCTGCCGGCAGCGGAGGAGATTGACAGTGCGGGTTACTGCAGGCTGCCAGCGCGTTATATAACCTATCCCTCCACGTCCTTGATAGAACATACAAGATCATGCGATTACACGGAAATCATTTTCCAGCCTTTTTGCAGTTTAGTAAAACGAATAATCTGATCCCTGGGGCAGATCCTGGATATACGGATCATTTCACAACATTTCCCTGGATTTATAAATCCAATACTTGGTATAGCAAAAGTTAGAAATACATACACAGATACCCCATAAATAGAGGGGTCCCCTAATTAGCCAGAGCAGCTTATGGTGGGCATCATGTAATGATTACATTCCCCTGTGGTGGCGCTATAACACTTAAAGTTCCCCAGCAAATCACAGGCCATTTTTTTAATACAGTCGTAGGACACCCTGTCATCTGCATATGTCTGGAAGGTAGTCTACGTCTAACAGATAAGTCCAAAAGCAGAAAACTGCCTCAATAACGGCCATTACGCTGCCCATAGCGGCCCCAGTACAGATTGGTCTAGACTTTTAAATCTGCATTAGTGTATAGATGTGTAGCCCCCTGCTCCGTCTGTCGGCAGCTTATAATATAAAAGCTCCTGTGTCCCGATAATGATCTAAGAAACCTGGAAAGTTATATGAGGAGATGTTCATTACACAGGATTCTCATCCACTTACCTCGTCCAGTTTGTTCTGGTGGCAGGGGAACGAGAAAGTGAAGCCCAAGGGCAACGTCTTGTCTTTGATGTGCAGCTGGTCCATGAAGTTGGCCAAACATTCAGCAATGTGGTCAAACAGCTGGAATCGGAGAAGGAACATGATGTAAGAAGAAGTGGAGACTTACCCATCTAATGCACCAAATGTTCTCCTAAAGAAAAAAATCTAACCGGCTTAAGGTTTCATGGTCAGACTCAAGTCCACGATTTTCGGAGCGGATGCAGGTCTCCGGATCCAAACTCAATAGCGTCAAAGACCTATGAGGCTGTAGAATTTGGGTCAAGAGACCCATGGACCATCCAGAGATCATGGTCTGTACTGGAACCATGTGTGAAACCAGCCTTGGTGTGAAACCAGCCTTGGTGTGAAAGATTCAAAGTGCCACGTGGCTTCCACAACATTGGCCGATTACTTATAAAATGCCCCTGGCTAGCAGTAGCTTTCCGATGGGGCTGGCAGAACAGGAATATCTGAAGCTTGCTTCGTTATATCAGGTGGAACATCTTTTTTATCACCGTTTTGTCAAGCCTCCAACAATACATGTCAATGTGACTCATAGCATTAAAGATGGCAGGAGCCGGGCAGATCGGAGCCGGCATTGTGCACGTTGTTGTATTTGGGCAGTCGTGTTTTTTTTTTTTTCCCGTTAATTACTCGCTGGCCGAAAAGTTACACTTGAGTGTGATGTGGAAGCTGCATACAGCCGGTAATGATGAGGAGGGAAAAGTCTAACATAAGCGCCAGTCTGCATGACTTCAGTAAATAATAATGGGATGTATAATAATGGATCAGAAAAGGGGCAAATCCGAAACATTTACACTACCCTAACATTATTATTTACCAACCAGAGTTAAAAATATAAAAAAAAAGTATTTAAAAAAGGGGTTGTCCACTTTTGGAGACAAATTGATTTTTTTTCTTAAAAGCATTTATTTGGGGCTAACCGCTTTTGCAATTAGAGTTCATGACAAATTTGGACAGTTTGGCTTTTACAGGTTCCTTGTTTCTCTCCACATTCAACTTTAATGTGGTCGGTAGTCAAATCAGTTAGGAAGAGCAAAAAAAGCAAAAAGAAAGATCCTTACAAACTCCCGATCAAATTATCAAAGAGAGCTCACTGACAGATTCTCAGTTAACTCATTTTGCAGGCAGTGCAACACAGAGACTGGTGCAAAATTTGGAATGAAACCAAAAAGGCAGAAAATATTAAATTACATATTTAATGACATATTAAAACAAATAAAATTGTCCCTAAAAAGGTAGGCAACCCTTTAATGAGTTGTCCAAACTTACTCCTGCACCTGACCAGATATCAAGCATGAAAAGACCACTTAATTATGACAGGATCAGTGCAAATTACTCACTGAGCATTGGACAGGCCGCAGTCGTGCAGTTGCACCACTTTATGCTCAGGGTTACAGGCAGGAGAGTTTGCCTAGACGATTATTGAAGAATAGTCCACTATAAAGATGGTCTTCTGCTCATTTCAAAGAGGCTCTTTTGTTAGTCTGGCCGCTCTACATTCTTACCTGCCCCCCGCTGCCCCTCATCAGGTCTTCCGGGATGGCATAAATCTGGTTTTCCATTTCCACCTTCTTCTTTCCATTATCACAAACTTTCACTCGCAGAACTCGAAAATTAGTTCCTCCCAAGTCCAAAGCCAAAAAATCTCCATTTTCTACAAAAAGAAAAAATATAGGAAATTTGTAAAAGTTTCTTAGTCATTTACCATAAGAGATTAAGATACATTTCTATTGTTTGCTGTAGGCAAATGCCTAAGTGGAAAGAAGAGTCATGCATCAGCTCAGTGACCGCCATATTCTCATCTTTACACAAGTCCAAACCTTCATGAAGATGCAAGAACGGAAGACATCTTCATCCACAATGTCATCTCTTTCATGAACATTTCCTAAGGGTCAAGTCAATGGTGGTGGAAGTGTGTCTTCAGGGTGGGAGATAATTGGGTTGTGCGGTAATAACGACTCTGGTGCTTACCAATAAAACTGGTTATTTAAGGTGACCTAAAAAGATGTCACCCTACATGTTCTACAGGAACTCCAAAAACTACAACTCAGAAAGGGGCTAACAAGTGTCCAGGCCTGGGGCTAGGATTATGTGGTGCCCTGGACAAGCCAGGACGTCACAGGTACTACAACAACACACCCCACACCCCGGCTAGGCACATCGAGGTCAAACAAAAATCCTTGTTGCCTCCCTCCAGGGGCTGATGTCCACACCAGGGGGTGGAGCCAGGCGGTTGGCCCCACCCACCGAGGAGTTCACAGTCCTGGAGGCGGGAAAAGGAAGGTAGTTTTAGTTGAGTTTGGAGTTGGAGGAGTGAAGTGCAGTGGACGAGACTGATCGTGTCCGGGTGCGTGGCCCGGGCACTTGACAGCGGGGTTGGCAGAGGGTGGTGACAGTCTGCAGGAGAGGCTGATTGACGTGAACCGTAAGGACCGGGGACGGGCGGTGGCCCGCCGGTACCGGATCGGGGAGCGAGGAGAGGCCAGACCCGTTCGGCGGGGCTTGCGGACCCCGACCAGGCTAGGAGTCGCCGTGGGGCCGGTCGAATCTATTAGCGAGGGGGGCCTCCGAGGTTTCCCAGGTCGGAACCCGATTGAAGGCGGCAGCTCGAGCCGTGAGGGGAAATACAGTCGCCGCCGAGGCTGCAGTTCCCAGGGCCAGAGCGTGCGGGCAAAAGGGGCTCCCTCAGCATCCATCCAAGCTGGGGAGCGGGTTACCGGTGGGAAGCCATCAGAACCGAGAAAATAACAGGTGCAGGGAAAGGCAGTCACCACCAACCTGCCGGGAGAAGAACAACCGCGGCAGTCTGTGGGACCTGTCCATCCAGCCGTTTGTTTTACCGGAGACTTTGTATTCATCATTGGCTGGGTGAGTGCCACCGTGCCGTACGGCACGGCGCTGCCCCCCGTGACCCTGCACCTCTCCAGGCCCCGTAACCCGCCTGCCATCCCTCCCTTACCGGACCCCGGGACAACCAACCCCCCTACCCACGGAGGGGAAGAACAACATCCAAGCTGCTCCCTGTCATCGCTCCCAGGATCCCCGTCCAGAGCAGCGGCGGTGTCACAACCTCACCACAACCGTGGGTGGCGTCACGGACAATAAATCCCCAAAACCATTCCCCTTTTCACTCACGGGCGAGGAGCGCCGCTCAAGGCCCCGGGATCCGGCCCACCGCTCAAGCCACCGAGCAGCGAGCGAAGCAGCAGCAGCCGGACCCGAGCAGTGGGTGAGCGCAGCGTCCCCTCCCCGCCCGCGACAGTCACATAATCACGCAAGAACAGCCATGATACTTGGGATACTTCACCAAGGTTGGGATATGACAGACTTTCAAATGGATTCGGTGTTAAAATGCCACTTAGCGCTCTTCGTGCCGCCACCTAATGCTTGCCGCGCCCCAGCCCCTCCTGGAATGTACACCCCACCCCCTCGGCCCCTCATGGCATGTACACCCCCCCCGGCCTCTCCTGGGATGTGTACACACACACACACACACACACACACACACACTCCTGAGACGTACACACACACCCTCCCCCAGCCCCTCCTGGGATGTACACACACACACCCTCCCCCAGCCCCTCCTGGGATGTACACACACACCCTCCCCCAGCCCCTCCTGGGATGTACACACACACCCTCCCCCAGCCCCTCCTGGGATGTACACACACACCCTCCCCCAGCCCCTCCTGGGATGTGTACACACACACACACACACACACACACACAGCCCTTCCTGGGATGTTTTCCCCGCAGTGTTTCCTATATATTATGCGCCCCAGCGTCTCCTGTAATGTGTATTCCCCCAGCCTCTCCAGAGAGAGATAAACCTGGAAAAGCAGCTGTGATAAACAACATGATCAATATCACGGAACGTCACAGCCGCACCAAAGAGAAGCTGCTCTGGCCACCACAGTAAGGGTGAGTTAATTATTTGTTTGACCAAATATACCAGGGTAGTTTTCAAGTTGATAATTTGGTGTGGCCCCCGAAGGTTGGTAGAAAATTCCAAATTGTCTCCGACAGAAAAAAGGTTCCCCAGCTCTGTTCTAGAGGATCACAGTGGTGCAGCACACTGACACTGCAGTGGACCATATAATGAAAAGAGGGGTAGCCTGCTGGTATAAAAGTACAGTAGATCAGTGTCTCTGGTATTAAGGCGCTGGTGCATCTGCTTGGCAAGGCAGAGGATGAGCATCAGCGACCTGGAATGACCCCCGCTCTCGATCCCGCGCAGTGGTTCTGCTGCGCTGGCAGTGTAATATGTAGGATTACACTGCCCAGGACCATTGTACTCATACAATCAAATGGCAGCACAAATCAAAAGGACGCTAACAGATTTAACCCACTAAAAGCCAGGTTGCTGTGTCCAAACAACAATGCCGATCGCACCAGCAGATCTATTTCAAAGGATTTGAAAACAAAAAATGTACAAAGTCAAAACCTCTCTCCTCTGCCAATGACGCAATAAATTCTGCCTCCAACGGATGATGGTAAACAGCCGCTTTCTAGGAATTTCTCCAGATCCGTTTGTTATAATATTCAGCCCACGTGCACACACTATAAATCATTGCATAACGTAAACCATCTGGATATTCTATGAAGAATTAGTAGGGACTGGTACATATAAGGCCGAGGGGCTATAGACTATAGACGAAAGTTATTTCCCCCCAGGTGCCAACTTCAGGGTTTTTTTATTGGAGCAACAATTAATAATAATTTAGGAGTCATGGTTGTTACCAATAATGATAATGTGACGCCCTGGCCTATCAGGTCGTCACAGGGTATTGTGCAATCTGCCCTTCTGCACAGTATCCACATCCTACTTGGTTACGGATCCCTGTTCTTTGATGTTGCTAAGATCAAAGCCAGTCAAAATCCTAGAAACACTTTGCACCACACCCACCAGACCCACCATTGGGGGGCCTGAAGGGAATAGGGCCACCCATTTGGGGGGTTGGTAGGAGAAAGTGAAAAGTGTAGAAAAGTGCAGAGAAGTGAAAGAGGAGTAGAAGGAGAAGGTGTGGAGTGGTGACTCTCAGAGGGAGAGGTCACCGTGTTGGAGCTGGGCTCCATTAATCTACTAGGTAGCAGACATTGGTCTGGGCCTGGTAGGAGCTGGAACCCCGGTCACAGGGGATTATGTCAAGGGGCACGGACTTGCCGAGGAGGGCAGCCGGCGGCCTTGAGCCATCTTCGGGCAGGGGCCATGGCACGACGGGGTACAGGGACCCTAAGCCGGGGAGTAGCTTCAAGCGTCCTGGTAATTTACCCCGACGGGGGTGAAGTCTTCAAGATTCATCCCTCACCCACTCCAAAAATCGGGGTACTAGCGCACCGATGGGATAGGACTTTTCCCAAAACACAGTCTATCAAATCCAAAGCGTGAACCCTGAGAGCAAGCTCACTCCGTTAGCCATATAGATGAGCAGGACCCGACTAGTTCCACATTACAGGGTCCAAATAGTGAAGAAGGTGCCACGGAAAAAGTCACAGGCTAACAAGCAACACTAAGGGCACGGATCCAAGCATGCTCCCTCCTTGCTGCAGCGGAGGGGTTAAACACCTTGCTGCCATATCACCACCACTGTGCACCCCAACAGCAGCGGTGGTACTCCATCTTACCGTGGGTGGTGTCACAAACTTCCAAATCCCCTGTACATATCCCCCTTTTCACTTTGAGTGTGCGCGCGACCCCCCCTCTCGGGTCCAGAGACCCCTCGAGCCACCGCGGCTCCGGATCAGACACAGGGACAGTAAAATAACCCTTCTCTAAAAGAGGGTGGGGGGGAACTATTTTGCTCTATTTAGCAGCAGGTAATGTTAATACTACTGCTTGTCTGGAATTTCTTGACAATCAGGTATACGTCACCATCTAATTTGCTGCATTCTCCCTATAAAAACTTGTATAGTCGAGCCCTGAGGCCCATGCCACGTAGAGGGTGTGTGCATTTCTGCAATTAGTATGTCCCTCGAGACAGATACTATATATCTTAAATTCCTAACATTAGACAAACTGGATTAGAATCCCAGTTACTGTGCCCAGAAATCAGTTTTGTCGGAGAACACGATGACCGGGCAGATGAAATCCTACATGCCCGATCCTCCTTTTTCCAAACACTGGCTGTCTCTACATTAGATGAACATCGGGTTTAACGCCAATTGGCAGCTTTGGCAAATTAGATTATATTATAATATCTGTCTCCATCTCCATCTATTCGGCTTAGTGTTGACCCATCTGTGACTATGCTCTTCAAAATGCTGCCTTTTTGTGGCAGAAATTTGGGCAAAAACTCTGCTTTACAGTTCAAAACGCAAATGGCAAAAACTATTGACATGTTGCTTCTTTGAAAAGCAGAGTTTTTGCCCAAATTTCTGCCACAAAGAGTCAGCATTTTGAAGAGCATAGTGCGGACAAGAAACCCAAATTCCCATAGGCTATGCTTGAAAAGCAGAACACAACCATTTTGGCATTAAACGCTGCAGTTGAAAAAGCAGCAAAAAAGCAGGTAAAAAGCAAAGTGCGGACATAGCCTTAGTAAAAGAAACAAGTTTGATCCCACAAGATCCAATGGTGCACCCCTATGACATATTCGAGGCATTATATACTAAGAGGTCTACGCACTGTCACAAAGCAACCACTGGCTGACATTTTTGCTCCTGTGCACTTTTCCACCCTGCTCTGACGTCACCATTGCCTTGTTCTATATGACACCAGCCTAATCTGTTTAAACAATGGGAGCCCAACCTGTGTAAATACAATAGATGCCAATGACCCGACCTATTCCTTTATGTGCACAGCTGCGGAGAGGAGATACTGCTGCTCCGGTCACACAGACGCTCCTATGTCGCACTTAGCTGCCGGATTCCCTGCATCCAGGGCGACATTCCTCCAAACAACATGCAGTAATGGCAAATGTTATTGTCGCGCCCGGGG
This sequence comes from Anomaloglossus baeobatrachus, assembly GCF_048569485.1. Classification (NCBI taxonomy): domain Eukaryota; kingdom Metazoa; phylum Chordata; class Amphibia; order Anura; family Aromobatidae; genus Anomaloglossus; species Anomaloglossus baeobatrachus. Next base: position 592,821,644 of record NC_134356.1, read on the forward strand.
ATATGGGGTACTCTGTCCCGGGCAGTATGTATCTTGGGAATGTCACTGGGGTGGCCGTTGCCTGGTGCCCTTTTTGTAATGGGGCTGTATTTACAGGGGATTAGATTAGTGTTCATATGTGACGCCACTTGTGGTGTTGCGGCTATGTAGATGGAGCCGCCACTGCGAATGTCACTACTGGGGCTGGTGTTAATTGCAGCCTGCATGATAGGCCCTCTGCAAGCAGGCTAGGGCCTCAGAGGATGGGTGATGTGACGGGCGTCAGAAGAAGGTAGTCCACACAGAAGTTTAGTGCAACTGGTTTTTACTCACTGCTGGTTGGTGGTAACTGGTTACCCGAGGCCGGATGGTTTCACCTCCAGGTCCCCTTCGTCCCAGTGCCAATGAAGTAATCTGGTACCTTCTTCCCCTGCACATGTCTCTGGTTAATGGGTCCCCATAGCATAGAGCAACTGGGGGTCCCTGTCCGGTCGTTTGTCCACTTCTGTCTGCCTGACGGTAGCGTGAACCCTGTGGGGTTGGAGTCTCTGGTACGGTTCTCCCTTTGCTAATGAGTCTTCGGATTTTTAGGGTCAGCGAGATCCTTGATGGTCCCCTCGCTGTGCAGGTGTTAACAGGTCGGCTTGGAGCTTTTTCCTGTCCTAGGGTCCTGTACCCAGTCAGTGCGTAGTTCTGGAAGTATTCCACCGGCAACTACTCTCCTGGGTACCAGGTTACTGTTAACCCACGCCAGAATGTCTCCTCACATCCATCTTCACTCCTCTCCTACTCTGACTGACTGTCCACTGTCTGCCCCTTCCACCTGGTCAACTAGTGGACTGGACTGGCTCCACCTCTAGGCGGCCATCCATTGGTCCGACCCTAGCTTTGCACCATTGTATGGGGGGGGATTGTTGGGGAAAAAACTGTAATTAACTGGGTTTGTGTGTTACCAACACTGGTCTCCCAGGGCCCTAGGGGGTAGGCCCTGCATCCTGGTGGGGATGCAGAACCTTGTAGCTCCCTGATGGCTTCAGGGGCGCTACATTATCACCAGGGGATTAGATGAGAGAAGCGCCCCCTACTGTTGCTGAATAATGCCAGGAGGGGGAGGTGTGATAAGTCACTACAGGTACCATCAATGGAGACAGGAAAATGAAGTGGTCCAGTCACCTTTCTGGTCATTTCCGTTTTAGTAAATTCTGGAGCATCTTTCATTACTACTCTGCATTGTACTGTCTCTCTGTTACTAGAAATTTTTGAATAAACTGACAACTGGGAGTTCCAAGATGGGGGTGTGTGACTATACACTCTCACACTGTCCAATCAGGGCAGCCAGTGTCACACTGTATGGACATGTGACGCCCTGGCAAAACCAGGTAGTCACACAGAAGTAGTCCACCCTCCTTGATTCCACCAAAAACCCACACCCAGGTACAAACACACAGCCATTAAAGCCTAGCCACCCCCTCATGATAATAAGGACACACCAGTGGGCGGGATCAGGCAGATGAGAACACCCACTTAGGGGTCCTGAGGTGTCAGGGGAGGGAACAAGTCAGTCTAGTGGAAGTTGGAGAAGAGAGTTGACAGTGGAGGAGTGAGGAAGTGCAGTGGAGTCAGGGGTAGGGGCCCCTGGACTAGGTGGCTAGGTGGCAGACAGCAAACAGGGCCACAGGTGACGGAGATCCGGTCGCAGGAGACCTTAAGTGGACCGGGGCAGGGTTGTAGCGCGCCGGTGCCGATAGCAGGAATCTGGTCCGGAGGCCGTGCACAGTCAGGGTACCTGGACCCGAGGACGATTGCAAGCCCCCTTGTTAATCAACCAGCAGAGGATTAGGTTTCAGGCCTTGATCTCCAGAAGCCCAGAGAGCGAAACGGAAGCCCAACGCGGGGGATAGGGTGTCCGTCAGAACCCACAGAGATCCCAAGGATCAAATATTGCGGGTCACAGCTCCCAAACATACACAGTACCGGGAGTGGACTTCCCCGTTCCATGCGGAGTTGTCCCACAGAAGACACAGACACTGAGTGCAGGAGGAAGGGACACCCGTTTGCTACACCTGGGTTTGGGACCCGAATACACCCGCCAAAGGCAACCGGTCACGGGCAACTTGGTTTACCACTGGACTTGTGTGTGACTCTTTGAACAGTGAGCACAACATTGACTCCCGGTCCAAACCGGCACGCCACCTCCAGCAGCCATCACTCCCGTGTACCCGGGCCCCAAGACTACGCCTCCCCTACCCGTGGAGGGGATCCCATCTTGCTGCCCCGCTCCATCAGTCCTGGGCGTCCCATCACCAGGCAGCGGCGGTGTCACCATACCTCACCGCAACCCACGGGTGGCGTCACCGACACATCAATCCCCTGTAAATATCCCCTTCCAACAGTTGTGAAGACGGACGGCCATGCGAGCCCGGGTCCGGTCACCACTCGAGCCGCAGCAGCAAACCCGGATCCAAGCGGCCCCAGAAGCGGCAGCGGCCCCCGCCCGCAACAGACACGCACCTTTGATCTTTGGGTAAGGGGAATGGTAACCCACAGTTGTCAGTTTAAAACTAAATATCTAGCAGGGATAACTGAGGAACCGTACAAAGTAAAGAATTAGGAATAATTCCAGGGGAAATTTACTAAACAGACACGTTGGGAGAGCGGACACATCCCCTTTATCTAGACAGTCATCCCCTACGTTGCTCCACATATGGCCTTATTAGTGTTTTTGACCTTACTAGTGAGAATGGCGACATGCCTGTGATGCCACATATCTTGGGCAATGCAACAAGTTGTGTCTTTGTCCATACTTGTGTACAATGACTGTATATGTACTGGTGTCATCGTGCAGGATGTTACAGTGAGGACATACTATGTGCAACTTCCCTATATAATCCTTCTATACTGCTATCAGTGGTTTCCCAATACAGATAGGTTACATTTTTACTATTTAGAGCAGGTTTTTTTTCTACTCGTCGCTCAGTCTTTTTGCCTGACTATCTCCTCATCTGACTATAGTAGCGCTACACAGGATTGGCACGCTTAGACGGCTTTAACAAACGCTCCATTGTGCTTGACAAGGGCAATAAAACGACCCAGCAGCGATAGCCGGATACGTTATCAATGTGGCAGCCGTGCGCTGTGCCAGTGTGCCGGAGCTGGGCTCACTACAGTTCTTGCAGTGTTTTAGCACAAAGACGCGTCTCTAAGAGGGAGAGGTTCACTGCCCGAAGACATTCTTGTGCTTGAATAAATAAGATCAATGCCAAAATGCCAGGCGGTGGCACGTAGGCTGCCAGTGTCTCTTATTAAAACTGCTAAGTATAGGGAGGACTGAAACCACAAGGCGATCCTAAAAGGAAGCAAATGTATGTAATATAGCCCTGCTGCCCCGGAGAGCGCAGAGGAAAGGAGTGGCTCCTGGAGGATGTAGCTGACCACCGGATGATTTTGGGGGGGGCATATTCTTCCTTTCTAAACTACAGCGTGCACCACTGTTTGTATCCGAGTGCCCATTTATGTGGCATTTCCAACCTGCCCTAGGCAAGCTATATAGCCATACACTCCCCCCTCCATTAACATGTTGGTCTGTGGGTACCAGTTTCATAAAGTAGGGTGGGGACGGGAAGAAAATGCTACCACAAATAAGGGGAACTGGCTTCTCAAAAGCTCAAACAATTGTTCATGTTGCAATCCAAAAAAAAGCTGATCTGTCTACATTGCCCGTTATGTGTCAGATGAGACACAACCAACATGTGCATGGTGTCCATCACTAAATATGAGGTTTGGGCACAATCTATTCAATGAGGGCACTGGAGGGGTCGTAGAAACCCACCTAAAATGTTGAGGAAATTAACCTCGGACCTCCAAGGGATGCAATAAGAAGATCATATGTAGTTTTATTATAGTGTCAGGATATCGCCCCAGTTTGTATAATGGCCTCCATACTATAATAAAACTATACATGATTTTCTGATTGGAGGACTAAGGTTCATTTCTTCAACATGATGTTCTCCTCATATTTAGGGATCTTTAACACGTCCATGCAACATGATCCATACACAGACCAGAATGCAAGGACTGGCCGCGGCTCTCCTGACCAGCACGTGATAGCTTCATGTATTTCTGTGAGGCAGTCACGCACGCACAGTAGAACCGCGGCCAGTTTGTGTATTGCGGTCCATGAACAGACTAAGGTTAGTTTCACACTTGCGTTGGACGGGATCCGTAGCATTGCGTTGTGTGACGCATGCAACGGATGCGTTGCATATAGTGGAACAACGCATGCTACAGATCGTACAAAATAACGCAATCCGTTGTTTTTTTTCCGTGTCTTTACACATCTGAGCATGCGCAGTTGTGTAAAGACAGCTGCGTTAACGGAATACGTCAAATGACGCATTCTAACGGAATCCGCCACCATAGGCGTCCATTATAAAAACAGCGGACGCCTAACGGATTCCTGCAGGTTGCGTTTTTTTGACACTCCGCCAAGCACAGAAAAACGTTACATGCTGCGTTCCATCCGCTCGACGCAGCGTCAAAATAACAACGCTGCGTCGTCCAGCGGATGCAACGCAGACACTTGCGTTACAGTGCGTCGTCCATACAAGTCTATGGAGAATAGCGCAGTGCGTTAACGGACTGCGCTATTCTCCATAGTGACGGAATGCGCTGATTGCAAGTGTGAAACTAGCCTAAAATGCACGGACTGGCCACGAGTCTCCTGTGCCATGCGTAACTGCCTCATAGAAATACATGTAGCTGTCACACGCTGGTCGGGAGAGTTGCGGACAGTCCATGCATTCTGATCTGTGTATGGACGTCTGAAAGATCCCTTGCAGGGTTTCTTCCGGTTATTCCAGGGTTTCTTCATACACTCCAAAGACATACTGATTGGGAATTAAGATTGCGAGCTCCATTGGGGAAAGTGATGATGAGGTCACTAAAAAGTATCCAACATAGTTGCTCCGCTTGATGAGGCCTGATTTCTACATCCGTGCAGGTTCTTGAAAAAAAAAAAATCGATTCCTCCCCTCCATTGCTCCCTTACCTTTACTAATCGCAGTTGTAACGGGAGATATTGTGTGAATAGATATTTTAGAAAACGTTGTTCCAATACAGTTATTCATAAGACTTCAAGGTGGGTCGGCCTGAAATAGACATCTTGACTAGACCCTCACATTACGTCTCAGATCATCATCATGAAGTCCTTGCACGGTCCCTTTAAGTGTCACACCTGCCCCTACCTACCTGTGCCGTCTGGTGTGGACCGGACAAATGTGGGCAGCATCTTCACGCAGGCGGTGGGGTTGGTTTCTATCCCAAGTCCTTTCTCCATCTCCTTGCTAAATCTGTTTGATACCTCCAAGAGGGTCTCATCGGAGAGGCGCATGTGGTAGAGGTACTTGTCCACCTGAAGACAAAACACAAGACAAATTCCCGTGAGCTTTTGCTGCTTATTTATTCTACTAATTTCTCATAAAACCAGAGGATTGAGAGACCAAAACCAAGGCACTGCAGCACACAGGGGCGCCTGTACAGTATACATTACTTCTGGGGACTGAAGCCATTTATGAAATTTTACCACCTATGCAAATAAAATGCCTATAGGAAAGTAGGAACAAAAGAGCATCCAAGAAGGAACGAGTTAAAGTAAGTGATGATGGCGGTAAGGCCTGTAATTACACACTGTAATGTCAGAACACTCCCTAGTCAAGGTTTCCGTCTTCTCCAGGATGTCCTACAGCCACAACTAAGGGATAGTATTAATCCTTAACTAATGAATCTGTAACCTTAGTGCTGCACAGACTCAGGGCTAAGAAAGTATCCTGGATGAGATCAGCGTCTCGGGTCTGGTGAGATGGCAGTATCGGGATACAGTATCGGGATATGGTCCGTAGGTGACTCTCCAAGCAGGCTGGAGTTACAGGGTGCGATAGACCAGATGGACCACATGGTCCTGCTAGGAAATGAACCGTCCGTGGCAGCCATCGAGCACTTGTACGGAGGCCGAACAAAAAAAAAAAAGAGAGATCAAGTCTTCACTAAAATGGACTAGAAAGGGTCACTGCAAAATTCACATCACGTGCCACGGCCTCTCTCAGGGACTGTTAGTGTGATGCCCTGGACTATCAGGTCATCACAGGGTATTTTACAATCTGCCCTCCCGTACAATATCCACCTCCTTCTTGGTTATGGGTCCCCAACTACATGGTGTTGCCTACAACAGCTAGTTAAAATCCTACGTACACTCTGCACCACACCCACCAGTGGACGGCCTAAGTGGTATAGGGTCGCCTACTTGGGGGGGGTTGGTTAAGGGGAGGTCAGGAGTGTCAGGAGAGTCAGTAAGTGAGTCAAGAGAGAGTGTTGAGGAAGTGGAGGAGAGATAAGGTCAGGAGCCGGGCTCCTTGGAAGCCATCTAGGTAGCAGACGGTGGTCTGGGCCTGGAGGAGCTGGACCCCCGGTCATAGGGGAACGTGGCAAGGGGCACGGAACTGTCGAGGAGGACAGTCGGCGGCCTTGCACCATCACCAGGCTGGGACCAAGGCACGACGGGGTACGTGGCCCCTAGGTCAGGGAGTAGCTTCAGGCAACCTGACAATTTACCCGACAAGAACGTAGCCTTCAAGATCCGCTTTCTACCTGCTCTAAAATTGGGGTATTAGCGAAACGAGGGGGATAGGACTTTCCACTGAAAACGGTCCAGAAAATCCTAAGTGTGAAACCTGAGAGCAAGCTCCCACACTTAGCCATAGTGGGGAGCGGGACCCGACTAGTTCCATACTACCGGAACCAAGTGAGAAGTAACTGAGTGCCAGGAGAAAAGGTCACAGATCACCAGGCAGCACCATTGGGGACGGGACCCGAACTAAGCTCCCCTCAGCGGCAACGGTATCCAGAACTTTGGTTTATCCAGTGGTCGGTGTCAGCTTAATGGACTGAGCGAGTACAAAAGTGACCCCTTTGCACCCAACGGCACTCCCCGAACACCATCACCGAGTCCCGGGGCATCCCCCCTACCCGTGGAGGGTTCTAACACCTGGCTGCCCCACTCCAATCACCCCTGGGTACTCGCAACTGCAGCGGTTGTACTCCACATTACCACACACCACGGGTGGTGTCACGAACTCTAAACACAATCCCCTGTAAATACCCCCGTCATTTTGAGTGGCCGCACGACCCCCGGGTCCGGACAC